>NC_137454.1:374177762-374599436 GCF_964235325.1 Thermobia domestica
TAGTCCTAATATGTACCCATATATTTGTTATTCACCTTTTGTCGTTACAAGAGGTCTTACAGAGCTTTTACCTCCAACTGTTTGAAGACTATTCTGTACTTCCATGTGATGTTCTGGTAGCTGTATCTCCTAAACCCCTGGAGCTTCGCACCTACAACTTCACTGAAATACTGACCACATTTAGTACTACTTTCTCATATGTGTGTCAGTCAGCAACTCGATTCACCCAAACGTAAGGTTTACTTGTGAGTATTTCATCTGGTCGAATGATTTTCGATAAGTATCTCGCATATGATAAATAATATACAATAGTAGCAACGTGAGAACAGCAGCCAACAGTTCTGTTCATTTCCAACGCTCTCATTTCCATATCATTTTCTGAGACTCAAGATTAAAATATTAGTTCATAAGTTTGAGCCATCTCACCATCCTTCCTATCCTATTCCTGCAAAGGATAAGTCAATCCTGCACTTCCTCCTTTCGGTCTTATCACGACCGATCCAAGGAAATAAGATCAGAGATATCTACAATCCCACTTATATTTGTCCTTATTAAGTGCAATTATCCCAACTATTAAGCTATTAATTCGTTGCGACAAGTCATCACGTAACACAAAAACACGTAAAGTGAACTAATTTAAACGTATATAACATACGGATAAGATAGTTTGAAAGAATGAAAATAACTACAATTTCTATATTTGCAATGAAATGCTTTATTAAGGAATAATTTTATAAAGAGGGACCGCGGTGGCTCAGTGGTAGAGCGTTCACCTCTGCTGCTTGGGGTCCCGGGTTCAATCCCAGCCCTCGCCAAGTGAACTTTGTGGTGGACAAACACTGTGTGCGTGGGTTTCCTCGGGGTTCTCCCGTTTTCTCCCACTGTATTCATTCCACCATTTCCTTCACTACTCATCATCACCGTCTCCTTTGGCCTCACCGGCATAACCGTGGGACGTAAAACTCAAAAATTTCGTTTCATTTCAAGTTTATAAAGAACAAAAACGTAAGATATGTGCTTAAAAAATTTGGCAGGATATGTCACACGATATGTCGTACGATATGTCACACGATTAAAGTAAATGGTTTCGGAGAGTCAGGATCACTTTCTTGGTTTCTTTAAAGGCTCTGGGATGGAAAGTGAGTGATTCTTGGATTTGGTTAGAATATGATCTGCACAGTAAAAAGTTGTTGGAACTATGCAACATAATGGCTCTGCTCACCTAAGTTGACATATAGTTGGTGCTACACTGAAAAAAAATCCGTTATCCGGACAGCGGTATATTGTACAAATATACGGAATCCATATGTTTACTACGGAAATCTGTAGGGAGTTTCGTTATCCATATGCTATACCTACTACCTTTTTCCGACTTAGATGTTACATAATGCCGCTGCAAGATGTCTGATATCTAACAGTCTTCCATATTTCACATATGTATACGTCAGCTATATGTTATATACGTCCATCTGTATGTGAGATTCTTATCGCCTAAACAGTTCTTTCTTTCATACAGAAAGTAAGTATATTTGGAACATTTATACGCAAACTATTGTAAACCATATGTTTTCCGCTATACATTTGCTGCAGTACATTACATAGAGTCGTAGGTTAAGACCAAAAACTACAAGATTTACGCATGCAACCTACGTTTTTTTACGTGATCTTGTTACTTAAGCTATCACACTTTGGAAGAAAGTGTTAAAATGGTAGTCGTTAATTCAGCTACCTGACGTGATGAGGAATCATTTTAGTAACACAGCATTAGTGTTGTTCTTGTATACAGTTGCCAAACAACTACTTTTAAAAGTATGTTCTTTCTTATTAAATGAACATGAATCTTCTGAGGTGTATTAAAGTGTGCCATAAATTAGTTGTAAGTAGTTACCGGAAACGAAATATAGATGGTTACGAAGAAGAACATAGGAATAACAAATTGCAGTACGTCTACTCATGTAAATGTCAGAAAATTCATACGCTCACGAAACTACACAATACATGATTACAGGAAATATTCATTACTTAGTATAAATGTCAAAAATACCCTATAAAGCTATGCTCATAGCAAAAAATAACAATGTCAAGTGTACACCAAGTGAAGAAGTTTGGTTTTTATGGTGTGATATATGGTGAGATAGTATTTTATGTCATTTTTGGTTTTAGTAGAGAGGTTAGAGTGGAAACAGAATATATTCTTTGGACACTTAATCGATTGCAGAGAAACCGCTTCTCGCTGTTTGGTACCGTTTTCACTCTATAACGATCATCGTCAAAATCGGACTCTTATAGCTTTTGGTCTAAGTAAAGGAATGTTAAAACCGGAAATTATAATGGGTTTCTATCACTTCTGGTTTTAGTAGAGATTTAAGGATAGAAATAAAATGTAAAATTGGAACGTTTAATCGATTGCAGAAAACAACTCTTTTTTAATTACGTTTTTATTCCATAGCGATCAACGTTAAAACCGGTAGTGATGGATTTCTCCTACTTCCGGTTTTAGTAAAGATATTAGAGATGGATGATTTGCTGCAAACCGATTGTCGCTATCTATTATGTTTTTCACTGTATAACGATCAACGTTAAAACCGTAAGTTGCTGATTTCAGTCACTTCCAGTTTTAGTAGAGGGATGAAAATGGAAATGGAATACTGTATATTCTTGGGACGCTTAATTGGTTTCAAAAAACCGCTTCTCGCTAAGGTTTTTATTTTATGGCGATTAACGTTAAAACCAGAACGTTGATTTCTGCTACTTCCGGTTTTTGGTAGAAATATTAGAGTGGAGATATAATATATTTTTGAGATTCTTAATTGGTTACAGAAGATCCTTCTAGATTTATATTACGGTTTCTGTTCTATGGCGATCTATGATACAACCGGAAGTGGTTGGTTTATGCCACTTCTGGTTAAGGGAAAAATTTATATATTCTTAGATTGCTACATCGATTCCAAAAAGCTGCTTCTCGCTATCTGTTATAGTTTTTGTTCTATCTAGATCAATATTGAAACCGAACGTTTTATGGTATTTCAGTTACTTCCAGTTTTAATGAAGAGTTAAGTATGGAAATGTAATGTATTTTGGAGACCCTTCATTGAATGCATAAAACTACATCTCTCTACCTTTTACCTTATTTGCTCTACAGGGATCAACGTTAAAGTTGAAAATGGTTATCTTCTACCATTTTTGGTTTGAATATCGGGTCCAAAAGCGAGCTCGATTTCTAATTTTTGACCTTCTAAAGTCTGACCAAACTGGTTGATTATTGATCAAATAGTTTTCGAGATTTTTGTCTCCCGGATAAACGGACGGATCTGGTAAATATTATAAAAGAGTTTTGGTGAACCAAACTCCTTCAAAACTCATGTGAATTCTCTACATCAGTTACTTGGTATTTATTATAGTCTTAAAAGACAACGTGTACACTTAAAATAACAGTATAGGCATACCTTTGTTATCAATTGAAAAGTTTCACCGACTCCTGACGAATAATGCAATTATTATTTATATTATTAGTATGTCAATAACCTGTGTTTACCGGTATTACTGACAACAGATGACATATGTAGGAGATTAGCATACTTGTAGAAGTTTACCGTGGCGCTGTTTTTATTTCCACGCTACTTCTTTCAATCACCTCGTTCTGTAACATCGTCTCGGTGTCATTTTCATACCTCTCAACACTGTCTCTGTCAAATCGGTAACAATAGGCGTGTGTTAGGCGCAACACTGGACCGTGTGAACCACAACACCGGGTCTGCGTTAACCGTAACATCGGACTCTTGATGCTGAAGTAACACGTTAAAGTGGTTGTTATCTTGGGTGCACTGGCCTGTGTTAAATTTGAGTTGTTTAAACACCATCATGTTTTGCTGTATAGGGTAGATTCATCTGACAGACAGCATTTTTAATCTCTCTCGGTACAGTTCCGTACACTAGGCCAATTATTCTGAATCGCCCTTGGAAAATTTGGCACTTCAGTCAATGTTTGGGTCATTGTCTTCAATGATCTCAATCGCATTATCGAAAGGTGCTTAATGGAATCAACACTAAGCTTCTTCCCTTTAACATTTCCTTGTCTTTTCAACTTTAAGAAGAATTATTGCACAATTTTCTCACTCTCCCCTCCCCCCTTATTAAGTCGCGCTATAGCAAAAGCACGTGAAGTGAGGTTCCATATACCATGGGGCACATTACATACAATATTTTTGTTACTCTCTGCCAGTCTGTGTTATACTGACAAGTGAATCAACCGGGAAAAGACTGTAGTTAAATGTATGTTCCTTAACGAATTAATGCTGTGAATAATAATAATAATAATAATAATAATAATAATAATAATAATAATAATAATAATAATAATAATAATAATAATAATAATAATAATAATAATAATAAAATACGTAGCCTTTGGAGCTTGTCCTGCATAGAACCAACATTGGTGAATCCTTCATCTGTATAAATGTTGTTTGGAGAGGGGAGCATAAAGTGGAGTCATGCACAGTGATGCCAACTCGTGGGGTAAATCCCATTTTGTAGGATTTTTGACATTAATTTTTCCGAAAAAGAAAACGGGAATTTTCGTCGTAATTGTCAATATATATGGAATTTTGCATAAACATATTTTACGCACTGCAAGACGCACTTTTTTCTTCGAAAAATTGCCTCCAAAATTCAGGTGCGTCTTATACTCGAAATTAATATAGAAATGTCCAGTGTTTGATTTAAAATTCCCGCCAGTCTTAAAAATGCTTCTATATTCGATGCCACGGGAAACCTATCTTTATCTGGCAACATTGGATTCAACTGGCAGCAGCAATGTACCAATGCGAGAAGCATGAATTGCGAGGATTCACAAGCTTGGTAACACATCTAATAATGAAAATGGTAAAAAGGTTACGGTATTTTTTAAAAAAAAAAATGCTTGAAAATTAAGATGGTCCGGAAAATTAAGATGATGCAGGATTTTTTTTTTTTTTAAATCTCGAAAGTTCATGCTGCTGAAGAAATGTTTTATGGAGTGTGTGATAGTCAAAAATCAACCGCCAAGGAACGAAAAATTGTGCTTTGGTAAAATAAAATAATAAACAAAGAATGAAAGAAGAGAAATATCAAACGAATGAAATGATTTTTCTTTCAGTTTAACGTCCCACGATTATGCCCTTTAGGCTAAGTAAGACGATGATAAAGCAACTGAATGATGATGGAACATGGAAATATTTTGTGGAATGAGAATGTGGGAGGAAACTGGAGTACCTCGAGAAAACCCACGGACATGATGTTATTCACCACAAACTTACGTGGCCAGGAATCCAACCAGAGATCCAACGGACCAGAAATAAGCGGTCTATCATACTGAGACACCGTGGCTTTATATGTATCAAACGAGAAACAAATGCAAGTAAAATATCAAACGAGAAACAAATGCAAGTAAAATATCAAACGAGAAACAAATGAAAGAAAGTAAAATATCAAACGAGAAGCAAATGAAAGAAAATAAAATATCGAATGAGAAGCAAATAAAAGAAAGTAAAATATCGAACGAGAAGCAAATAAAAGAAAGTAGAATATCAAACGAGAAGCAAATGAAAGAAAGTAAAATATCAAACGAGAAACAAATGAAAGAAAGTAAAATATCAAACGAGAAACAAATGAAAGAAAATAAACTATCAAACGAGAAACAAATGAAAGAAAATAAACTATCAAACGAGAAACAAATAAAAGAAAGTAAAATATCGAACGAGAAGCAAATAAAAGAAAGTAAAATATCAAACGAGAAGCACATGAAAGAAAGTTAAATATCAAACGAGAAACAAATGAAAGAAAGTAAAATATCAAACGAGAAGCAAATGAAAGAAAATAAAATATAAAACGAGAAGGAAATAAAAGAAAGTAAAATATCAAACGAGAAACAAATAAAAGAAAGTAAAATATCAAAAGAGAAGCAAATGAAAGAAAATAAAATATCAAACGAGAAGCAAATGAAAGAAAGTAAAATATTAAACGAAAAACAAATTAAAGAAAGTAAAATATTAAACAAAAAACAAATGAAAGAAAGTAAAATATCAAACGAGAAGCAAATGAAAGAAAGTAAAATATCAAACGAGAAGCAAATGAAAGAAAATAAAATATCAAACGAGAAGCAAATGAAAGAAAGTAAAATATCGAACGAGAAGCAAATGAAAGAAAATAAAATATCAAACGAGAAACAAATGAAAGAAAGTAAAATATCAAACGAGAAACAAATGAAAGAAAGTAAAATATCAAACGAGAAACAATCAACTTCCAAAATTTTCCACACAAATTATGTGGAGAACAAAGTTTTTCTAGTATCGTTAGACTCAATCTGCGATGAAGGCATAAAGGTGTGATGGGCACACTGTATTGCTGACAGGAGCAAACAATACTTGATTTCGATTAAGGAATACTTATTCACAAGTTATTTTATATTCGTTTAAAAATGAATAGTTTCATTTCACATTTATTATTATTATTATTATTATTATTATTATTATTATTATTATTATTATTATTATTATTATTATTATTATTATTATTATTATTATTATTAGCTTGTAATCAGTATAAGGTGGAATATTCAAAATGATACTTTTTGACTCTACAGCTGGGATTTTGTAATTTTCCAGGCTGGCATCACTGGCTCATGCAATAAAATTTAATTGGTCATGGTTGAAAGGAGATAAATATATGTAATCATATTTCAAATGGACCAGATCCCCTTTTAACAATATCCGATTCAATTATAAAGCGTTCTTCCTAAGCAATACCTTACTAAATGTGTTGGTTTCGTGGAGGGTCCTCGTTTCTAAAGGAATATTAAGCTTTAAAATGAACAAATAAAATAAGTAGGTAAAGCTTCACTTGCGTTTCAACTGTGAATATGTTGTTGTTTCTAGTCTTAGCTCTCTCTCTCTCTCTCTCTCTCTTACTATTTCTTTCTTTCTCTTTCTCTCTAGATGATAATGTAATTAGTTCTTATTGAAAAAGTCAACAAGTAGAGTCTTATCACCAAACAGCGACATTTTTGTTCCTAAAGTTATATCAGAACTGAATCTACAATATAATATGTTATCCAAACTGCATGAACTTCCACCAAGAAACGAACTTAGGTACCCCACACAACATTAAAGGTGAAAACTTTGAAGGACGCTTATTATCAGCATTATTTCAGATTTTGCTTTGAATGAGAGGAGGAGGTTCAAGTCTCTCCTTCGACATTGTAGTTTCACATTTTTTATTAATATAGCAGAGTACAATTGAAGAGCTCCTTTTCAAATACCACTTAAGTCATATTTTTAAAATTTACAGGAAACACCAAAAACTTATACTGCTTTTGTTTTAATGATAATGTAATATATTAAAATGGCATTTGATTGGTATATTGGTACAGAACAACATACTATGGGCATTACAAAATTTGGTTTTGGATTTGAATGCAAATGCTGCACAAAAAATAAAGTATTTTCAAAATCCACCTAAGTCACAGAAATAAAATGCAAAATACTTTAAAGTAATCGCTGAATAACTGCTTTTTACCACCTATCATGAATAAATGGCATTTTAGAGATTATGAAGTAGTCTTAACATAATATGAAGAGTAATAAAAAGTTCAAAATATGAAAACGGTCTCGAAAACATTAGACCTATTACAGAAAAGACTCTTCGTCACTTAAATACAGCACAGGCTGTGTTTCACCACTCGATGCACTATTTATTTTAGAAGTTGTGAAGTAGTCTTAACATAATAAGAACAATAATAATAAGTTCAAGTTATGAAAACATTTCTCAAAACGTTTTTCATTTCTTCACTGTACTACCCAATAATAGGCTTATTACAAAAAAGGCTCCTCATCACATAAACACAGTACAGGCTGTGTTTCACCAAACGATGCACTATTTAGTGCTTCTTCGTAGAATTCTTGCTCTTCGTTGTTCAACTCAACAAATTTCAGCAACTTTTTGACATCTTGTACTTTTTCACGGCTGATGTTGTTAACACTCTGAACATTAACAGCATTTATGAAGCTTGGAACTTGCTTCAAGTTTCTCTTTAACACTGCAGAATAGGAATTCGGTCCAGTGAAGGTATTCCTGTGACCAATGGACTTATAGTCCTTGCAGAAACGCAGAACCCTTACTTCTGTTAATTTTATTGGCATAAGAGATTTGAATATGTCCTTTGAAAATCTCTTAAAATCCTTACAAATCCAATCAAATCCATATTTTTTCACTTGACCATATTTACTTAGAATATTTTGGTAATCTGTAGGACTTTTCAACACTTCATGGCGCCTGTACTCCTTCTCCACATGCCCAAAGATCCTATCCGCAGGCAAATATGAATGTCCCCGAATGGGAAATACAACTTCAATCACATCAAACAAAGGACTGTTCTGTATGTAAGACAGTAGGAATGCCATCATTGTAGCGGCTACCCAATGTTCCGGCTGGTTTGATCGCTTCTTCACTTTGCTGCTTTCTGCCTGGATCCCTTTCTTCTCCATCTTGACAACAGCCTTTCTTACTTACTGGTTTCAAACTAACTGACCATATAATAAAGCTCCCTAAACTAACAGAACCTAAATTTAGATCCATTGTTGTCGTAAAAATAACTGCGCAAAAATGGACAACATATTACGTTTCAAAATAAAAGCATAAACTATGACTTAGTTGGGTTCTGGAAATTATATATTCAATGACTAAAGTGGACTTTGCAAAAAAACGTAGTTTTTGAGCCATTACACCAGTGAGACTTGAGTGAGTTTTGCAGTTTATTCAAGATTAATATGTGCATCTCACCCACAATATCATAATAACATAAAAAGTTTAAAATTGAGAAAAACTGACTTAAGTGGTATTTGGAAAGGAGCTCTTCAATTAATAAAATATATATAATTCTCAAACACAGTGAAGTAAAATTACCTCTCTGCCTCAGACCCATAGCTAGGAGGTGGCTAGGAGAATTAACCTCTCTAAACTTTCAGTTGTTTGTTAAATATGGATGAATGTAAAGTGAGCTAGTTAACCCCCTCCTCCCCAAAAATATCTCGGTCCTCCAGTCTTACGTTCTGCCCACGGCCCTGCACTGACACTCCACAAATGGCGCTCCTGAAGCACAACAGTGGGAAAATAGAATGGTATTCTCAAACACAAACTATTTTTTAATGGGATATCAGCATATATGATACTACATACGCAAGAGTTAATGTTTCATTTCTCCAAATCATTTCATGGATAATTTACTATCAAACAAAATTAGTACAAGAAATAAAATTGATCGTTACTGGATGGTTTCTACTAGTAGAGTTGCTCATTGTTGCACAACTTTCTTTGCTTCTATAAATCTGACGGGTTTGTATTTAACACAGTCACGTATAGATGGCAGAACTCTCCCGAACTAAACTTGTAAAAGCACTTGTTAGCCGTCACATAGCGCCCTCTGCACGTGAACGCGTAAAGCTCTTGAATTCGTTAATACATCACCCGAGAGATTATCTGTAATCTCAGTGTGATTGAAGCACGAAGGCAATGCCAACCTCTACAGTGTCCTAAGCTCAGTTTATGTAATATTTTAAGAACATCTTATCTAGTCTGCTAAAGTTTCTCAATTGCTAATTTCAGAACTTTTTCTTTTTTTTTTCCCTGAAATGACTATCTGAGATTGCGAGTTAGCTGAATGTGGCCTAGTTGTTATAAGTTATTAATTAAACTTTATGGGCTAATATCAATATATTAATAAGCGAAGGAGTGAAAATATCACCGTCGGTTTAGGTGGAAGCAAAGGCTTTATAGCTGCACCTCATGATGGGGCTACTATCGATAGTAAATGTAAATGATCCAGAGATGAAGTTTCATTTTATTTCAATAGAAATGCTGTTCTATGTCCCAACAATAATGGAGTCAAATTTTGAATATTGGGGTCGCGGGTTCGATCCCAGCCCCCGCCAAGTGAACTTTGTGGTGGACAAACACCGTGTGCGTGGGTTTCCTCGAGGTTCTCCCGTTTTCTTCCACTTTCTTCATTCCACCATTTCATTCATTACTCATCATCACCGTCTCCTTTAGCCTAACCGGTATAACCGTGGGACGTAAAACTCAAAGATTTTCAAATTTTGAAGCAGCAATATTGATCTCTTGGATTTGATTGATTTTTTTTTTTTAATATTGCTGCTTCTTACAAAATACATTGGAAAGATACGGAATACGTGCTACCATCTGTTGGTGATTAGTGCTGTTTTAAACAAAGCTTAAGTATTGCCACCTACATTCTCAGAAAAAAAATAGATTGTTTTTTATTTAAAAAACAGTAGAGATGAAGTAGAAGATCAAATCTTTTTGTTACATCAATTACTTCTCTGCTAAACAATAAGGGCGTTATTCAGAGATAATTCGTTAATCGAGGGTTAGTCATAGACTATAGAAGCACAGTTACTAACATACTAGCTCTTTACTAAGGAATGTGCACTTTTTGGTATTCAGAGTCTACTTTGGTACAACTAAAAATTTGATTAGGGTATTATTAACTTATATAACCCCGATGCATCGGGTGAGAAACATACATGTGGAAACTACGGAACTTAGATGAGCGCATGCTTAGTCTGTAAAAATAAAAATACGTGAAATACAAAATGTGTCGCACGCTAAACCGTGGGTAAAAGATTAGGCTCTGCTCTAGATTAATTAGTCATATGTGATTAACTTTGAATAATACTACGTCCTAATCAGAGACTCTGAATACAATTTTGATAACCATCCGTTATTCAACCCCGTAGTATTACCTTAATCAGACGTCAAAACGACTCTACATAAGGCCATCATAGTTTTATTAAGAAATTGTACAAATGTACTGTATGTCGAAGTACGAAGTTTTATATCTATGTGGGGAACCGGACCCGGTGAAACCCTGCGTGGATACGCCCCGGAATGCACTTCCTCATTGTTGTACCACTTCAAGTAATTGAGACGATTGGAAATCCTCAGAAAAAAATACTCCATATTTGGAAGTGGTCAGGTCTACAGATTTTTTAAAACAATACGGGAAGCAAGAGTTTTTTATGTGCTTTACAGATTTTTTAAATTCAAGTTCTGAATTATTGTATGTATAACAAATAGGCATGTTCAATTAACCCTTTGGGGTCCTTTTATTTCCAAAGTTTATTTGAACAGGTCTCAACGATTCTTTTTTAAATACAGCATTTGGTCTATAATGATTTATTTTTCAAAGTTAAAACTACTACATTAACGCCCTATATTAAAACAGGGGTGAAAATGGCTGAATTATTGTCCATAAAAAAGATCAATATAAGAAATCAAATAACTAACACTAAATATTGGGCGAAGTCAACTGCAAAAAGCACATATAATTGGAATAAACAATATTAATAGTCGAGTGGAACTCAACAAGTAGACGGAAAGGGTTAAACCATCCAATTGATGAATAACCTACTATTTCGAATGGTATTGATATTTGAGATAGCTCTGAATGCTGCAAGAAAAACATACAACTTCTGTCCAGTAAGTACGGCAAATGTGTCTATATTTCGAATGAATTGTTATCTTACTTCAAACAGCAGTACTGTCCTTTGGAGTAATCCTTATTGCTGGTATTGCACTTTTGGAAACAGATATACAAGCTCTGGAAACTCCTGACTACTAATCTTTAGGGATGGCCTTCAGCTGGTTCGTTACATTACCTTGGATGTTCGAAATGTCCGAACCTCTGGCCCTTCAGGGCTGATTTTAATTTGAACAAGAAAAAGTCCGGAGGAGACAAGTATGAAGACTAAGGTGGGTGATTGAGTGACACAACTTCCCTGTTGGCCAGCAACTGCTACACCAGAAAGGCAGTGTGTGGCCGGGCATTGTCGTGGAACAGGGTCCAGTCGCCTTGCTTGGTGTACTGAGGGCATATCCGCTTGGTCCGTTGCAGAAGACGTTTCAGTACTTCAGCGACATCTAACGTGGTGCCCTCAGGGAGGAATTCAGTATGGATAAAACCCTCAGAGTCAAAGAATACCACTATCATTGTCTTCATGTGGAATGTCTTACTTCGCAGTTTCTTGCTTTTTCGCTACCCTGGACCTCGCCACTCCATACTTTAATGCTTTTTCTCGCTGTCGTACCTTAGACATCAGGTCTTGTCACATGTGACGATCGTTTTCAGGAAATTTGGGTTCGATCCGCCGTGTCAATGAGGTCTCCACATGCGTAAAGCCAAAGTTGCATTTGCTCC
The DNA here is from genome assembly GCF_964235325.1 of Thermobia domestica. Taxonomy (NCBI): domain Eukaryota; kingdom Metazoa; phylum Arthropoda; class Insecta; order Zygentoma; family Lepismatidae; genus Thermobia; species Thermobia domestica. The sequence goes on from NC_137454.1 coordinate 374,190,013, forward strand.
GAGGTCAACGTGTGGGGTACGAGTCGGCAGCAAAGCTCGTAGTTACTCAAATCCTGGGTAACTATGAGGTGGGTAGTCTCACGACCAATTCCCACTTTCACCGCTATCATTCAATCTGTCATACGATAATTCTGGAGCTCGTTCGTGGCTAAGCGGTTAGCGTACGCGCCTTTGGCGTTTGAGAAAGAATTAGTTCCTTTCTATCATAAAAGAAGGTTCCGAAGAAAAGATCTTCAACTTGGGTCAAAGGCTAAGACGAAATGGACGTACGTGAGCCCAAGAAATCATTGACCTGAACAAAAATAACAAAACACGTGGCCTGTCATAGTCTATTTTTTGAATCATTCACCGCCGTTTCCAATAGGATTAACTACAACAGGGACCTTCGGTTTAATACCACTCACTTCTAGCTACCCCAATGGACATCAAAGAAAGCGGCAATCAATTGATTTCCATAAATGCTCAGCTGCTAGATGTTCTCTAGGACGAGTGGAATTGTAAAAAAAAAGAAAAAAAAGTGGGGAAAATAAAGATTTTCGTTTGTTGTTTTGGTTTCATTCATAGGCAAAATTGTTAACAGGAGAGGGTGGAAAACAATGGTAAAGATTTGTAGCGTGTGACTATCTCACAGCAATCTCTGACGTTTGATCAATTAAAGCAGTTCAGAAGATTTGCTTGAGTTAGAGATGTTTAGGATGTCTAAATAAGAACTCATTTTGCATTGCAAAATGTCGGAAAATGTTTTACAAAAGTGGTTAAAGCAAAAAAAAAAAAAAATACAATTGTGTGAATTTCGGTGAGAAAAATGTGCAAACAAAGAAACCAAAAAACAACGGTGAAAAATCTTAACAAGATATTAATTCGGGTAAAGACTCAAAGAACGTTTTAGAAAAGTAGGGTCTAGGTATAACGAAAAAAAGACAGGAGTGGTGTTCATTTTGTCGAAGAAAAGTGCAAAAACATGAATCGAGAAACAATGAAAAAATATCTAAAAAAGCCAACACTTCAGAGAAAGATGTATGTATTATTATTATATATTATTACTAAAACTAAACCTTCGTTCTCAACAAACGTATATATATAGCCTATTTTGATTTGAAATGTCACTCGTTTCACATACTACCGAAAACACCCATAGCATAAGTCTCTAAGATTGCTAACTCTTGGAAATGATGTAAAACTTGAACAAATTCTGATGATAGTAATGATGGATAATGTTGTGCTAATAATTATTGAGCATGCGCGTTACAATCAAATTTAGCTTGTGTGCATGATAGTGAATCTAAAATGCATAATAGTGATTTTTCTGTTTCCCGGACGGACACACACAGTGACATGGTAAATCATAAAGTAGTTATAGGGGAAGGTAGTCGAATTCTGCGCGGTGGATAATTCTGCGCATACGTGTTACTTCAACTTGGAGATTCTTTACGACACATTGGTTGCTGCTGCCATGAAGCTACCGTTACTAGTAACTAACATTAAAGGAGGGAAGCCATTATGTCAAATGTTTAGGCTGTAAGTGGCAGTTGAATTATTTCTTCTCTGTTGATGTTAAATTCTCTTCAAAAAAAATTAAGAGGCATGTTCTATATTTTATATATTTCTAGATCGTTACTTTTATGTTCCATTTATATTGTACAGTGAACATTATAATCACGGCAATTCGTAGTTCTAATCAACTTTTAATATGTAGTAGTTTTGTGATTTTTGTTAAATGGCGGAGTGGGGTTATTCTGCGCAAAATCGATGGGATATTCTGCGCACTGCGTAGAATTGCACCTCAAGAAGTTTTATGTTAATAACAAACGTACGTAATAGATCTGCAAAATATCGTCACTCTCTGATTAAAGATGCCGGAAAGAATAGAAAGAGCAACTACGAGAGGTAGTTATGCAGAGGAACAACTAAGAGAAGCTATCAGTGCTGTTAAAAGTGAGTGTGCGATTCGAGAAGTTGGAAGATTGTACGGAATAGCAGAATCTACTATTCGTCTACGGATGAAAACTGGAAATGTGGAACATGCTACCCTTGGGAGTGTTCTCGCGAGAACAAAACACGAATTGATGGAGCGTTGCAAATTTATTTTTTGGTATTACACCTATAGACCATTGGCGTTTGGCATACGAATTTGCTGAAGCAAGTCGAATTGCCCATAATTTTGATGGAACTACCAAACTTGCTGGTAGGGACTGGTTGAGACTACTTCTTTAAAGAAATTTAAGAATAAGCCTAAGGAAACCTGAGGGAGTAAGTTTGAATAGGATAAATTGATTCAATGAGAAAGCGGTGACACTATTCTTCAATAACTTTGAAACAATAATGAAAAAGCACCATTTTCTTCTAAGTAGAATTTTCAACGTGGACGAAAGGGGTATTTCGAACGTACAAAAACTTGAGAGAATTTTAGCACCTAAAGGTCAGAAACAGGTAGGAACTGCTATGTTGTGCTGCCGTGGAAAGACAGTCACTGTTGTGTTTGCTTGGAGTGCATTTGGAATCTTTGTTCCTTCCATGTTTATATTCCCACGGCGTCGCATGTACGATCTCGCCAGTATTTTCGATGAAGCATACGTCAAAGCATACGACAAAGCCATAGCTGGATTTAGGGCTGTGGGAATAATACCATTAAAACCTGACAAATTTTCAGAATCAGACTTTCACAATGTGATTATGGAATCACCTCTGGAGATGATGAGGACAGGTTGGTACAAAACGTCGAGGAAACTAGTTGTGATTGTGGAATTCATACTTCAACAGAACATAGTTTTAGTGCCACGTCTCAGAATGACATTGTTCTCCTTTATCATCGCACGCTTATGTTTTCAATACACTCAAAAATATGTAATATTTTTGTTCAGTTATAAAACAAGTAGAGCATAAAGTATATAGTAAAACTTGTAGCCCATCTTATCGTTCTTTTTCTGAACCCATTCCATCTATATATCTAAGTATGTTATATGCTATGAAAATGTTTCCTTGCTTTAAACACATATATTTGCTTCGCGCAGAATTACCCCATATTATGCGCAGAATTACCCACCTAGTTGGGTAATTTAATTCTGCGCAAATGTATAGTTCAGGTTTTTGTCTATTATCGAGTAGCGGTGTGAGCTTTTACTCAAACTACGTCTTTATCTTGTCTACTACACAGCAAACAATGGCTGTGCAAAGTTACTTCGTGATACTTACAAAAACAGCGGAGAAATAACGATTTTTCCTTAAGTGCGCAGAATTCGACCACTTTCCCCTAGTAACCATAACTCCTTGAAAATATTGACAGCGGGTTAATGTAATATCAGTATTAATAATATATGTTTTGCATTTCTACTAGGGGTTTCACGATTATTTATTTTATTTATTTATTTATTTGCCATTTTAGGCACAACTGGGATTAGGCCAAACAAGGATCCTTGTTTTCGTCTAAAATGGTGGACACAAATCTTATCATTTATCTGTCATGAATTTTGTGTTGCGTTTGCACAAACCAAACAGTACGAGGACTATTGTCATTTCTTAACTATGTGGGAGGTAATTCTGTACATGTCTTTGCAACATTCTGCCCCACCGGAATGTGCCCAATGGTAGTTGCGGGAATGATCCGTAACGGTTTGGGTCAACGCAACGCAAAATTGACGATTTAGTTTGCGATTATCTACATAATGACTATCATGATTCTTTTCTCTTTTGCGTTGCGTTGCTGCACGTAGAATTTTGCAAAGAATGTTACGGAATGACTTCCTTGGTGTCCCGAAATATCTTCAGTTGATTTGCTTGTTGTCTACTGGTGAAAAACTAATGCAATGTGATTTAAAGCTGTAACATTATGTATTTATTGTTCTGGTACTACTGCATTGCATAGGTGTTCTCTAGGATGGTAGTGGAATTGTAAATTATGTTGAAAAATCGGAAGACAAGACTAATTTATATATTTAACCCGTTCTGCTTCTTAATATTACTGCATATTTTAAATCTAAAACGGGAAGTAACACTTTAAGTGAAGTTTGAAAAGTAAAAAAAATATATCTTGCAGTGAATTTGTGTTCAGCCTATACATCTTGCAGTCCGTGAGTATCAAAACATTTGTCTGAGTTCGTGCAATAAATACTTATATTAATTTCTTTAGTTACATATTATACCTAAGTTAATTAATAATTTGACTTGTTTGTGCGTTGAAGAAGCTACATGCATGTAGCAGTAATTGAAATAAAATGAAAACCTTAGTTTAATTATGTATGATATCTTGGAGATGCCGGTTGGTGCAAACAATTAGTGCCTGCTGAAGATTAATTACGATGCTCGATATTATGCTTAATTGCCAATACTGATCAGGATAGATGTTTCGATTAGTTGAGAATCAGAACTAATTAGTTGCTCGTGAATATGCAAAAGAAAAAGTAATCCATGAAGTTAACGCATAGGTGATTAACACTAAGGTTTTTGTTTCCAATATTACGACTTTGCTCTTATACTAAAATTAGCATATGCTTTCGAAATCTGCTATTACCATTAATATTGTGAAAGTAGTACAACAATGATCAAGTGTGTATGATCTGAAATTCGTGTCACAGTAAAAGAATTTGCGTTTATATACGTGTGTATTAGCCATGAAGACCAAAAATTATTTTGAACTGTTCGTAACAAGGTTAGACCAACATTAAGTTTGGTTGACAGACTGTTGTATGATATATACGCCTGTTTCAGATGGAGGATTGAGAATAGGTCAACACAGATTTTTATTGATTAATTGAAGTTTAATGTCCTTTCCCAGCACCGAGGCCATGTCAGATGCTTAAAGTGGGTAGGCTTCTAGAAACTCGTTCGCATCCCAATAGAGTCATAATAAGGAAAGCAATCAACCTGGCTAGGGGTTAAGTTCCAAAGTTGGGCGTCCGTTTCCAGCACGGCGAAAAACCGTGTCGAAAGCGGACGCCCAACTTCGGAATAAATGCCCTGGCTAGTCACCCGCCTTCACTCGCATTCGCTCACTTGGCATTACTATGTGAATTGAGTATTGAGCTTTGATAGAGAAGGAACGAACCGGGCTACTAACTCATCACCCATATGTACGGACCAGCATTCTAGAATTTTCCCTTAAATTGATATCAAAGTAAACATCTCAGCCTGAAAGTAAACTTACTTACCAGACCCATGAAAATTACACATTGTAGTTACTAAAGGACACTAGAGACAAATTCGTAAAAAAAAGTACAGATTTATTGTACGAATCCATACGTAAATTAATGGAATATATACTTTGGGGGGGGGGTAACTTTATAATACTCGCTTATTGGTATCCTGAGGGGGAAACGAGAAATTACACCCTTTTAACAAAATGGGTCCAAACTTCTCTAATTCTAAGGTAACCCAACCATACCCTACCCTACATATCGATGTGCACTTGGAACGTGTATTGTGAAGTTTACCTCAGATCACTTTAGGAGGGCTTGTGCAAAAAACAAACACGTGTGCTATGTGGTCACTAAAAACCAAGAATATCTGAGTTAAGACAAGAGCTGAACAAAGAGGTGCGCGCCGGGATGCATCCGTAGGGAGCAGGCGCGTCAGTGACGGTAGGTATACAAATAAACGAGGATAGCGCAAAACACGACTTATCTTTAGAGGTACCCCTCCAGTTTCAAACCTACAAAAAAGGAGTAAAAACATTAAAAGTTAAGTTAGGTTAAGTTACCCAGTAACTTTATTTTGACTAGAACAGTGATTGGAACTAGTTCTCATAGAAACTGGTTTTCACTTCATTTAATATATGTTAGGTTAGGTTCTAGTCAAAGTAAAAACTTGCCCATTACCCTTTCACTACATCCAACGTACCGATTCGCTGTGCTATACGCATGTTGATTTTCGCTTCTTTTCCATATTTTCTACACTGTGTTCTCAAATTTAGTAATCTGTGGGCCTCAGAAATTCAATAGGTCCTCTTCATTATTGTTATATAATTCAGTAAAAGTCAATGACGAAATATGACATTCAACGCACTGATTATATATCAACACATTAGTTATATATCACATCCATGCTATATAACTGCCATGCTCCTGAAGCATCGATAACTTCCGCGTCTTGCAAACCAACTTGTACAAATAATTTCTCGTATTAAACGTACTTTACTATCAAGCTTATACTCCTAGAGATCACATAAGAACTCGATGTCAACATTTCTTACCTCCTTTCTCGTGCAAATTTTCCAGTTTTTTGCTAACAACAGAGGGGCGCCACTAAAGTTAACCTCAAAATACTGTATATAACATAAAAACTCTTACGTACCTTACATTAAGGATGTTACAGGTAATAGGGCGATATATTTGCATTGCTTGCACATTTGTGTTCCAAAATAACATTAACACATTCACAAGCTTATTTGTGTCCCAAAATATCATAATAACAGATTCACAAATATGTGAATCTTTTAACTCTCGGACAGTTCCATGGTTGTGCATCATGAATTAGCACATTGACTTCACTTCACTTCATTTTGTAGTTAATGCAGTAGTTAATGGCTACCTTACGGGCTAGTCCATGCTTAACAGGTTACATTTTCATTGATGTATTTCTACCTGTTCCTATTATTTAGTATTTGTCTATTAAAATATTAGTACAAATTTATCTTGTAAAGTTTACAAATATATGGATCCGTACAGTAAATCGGCACCTCGAAAAAATTTACTATTTCGTAGAGAAACTTGTAATGTCTCTAATGGCCATAAGCTGAAATATTGCCAAGTAGGATACCATATCAGTTCACTCAGCACATTGTTCTGAGTTGAATAAGGGAATTTAAGTGTTTGGCCATTTTTAATTTCTGATATAGAAATGACACGGAAAACTCATATTTCCGTGTAGTATGATGAGCTTATCTCTTGAGTGGAGTATGAGTTACCATCAATAAAATGATCAAGCTGCCTTTATGAAAATTTGGGTTTTAAGAAGCTTTGGCTAATACGAAATTTTAAAAAAAATCATATTTTGATTATAGGCCTTGTATTATCACCAAAGAAGTATAACTAAGCATCTGAGCCCAATTTTGGTGTCAAAGAGTTCATGTAGAGTAGAAAGAACCTGACAGCACAAAAAAAAAAAAAAAAAAGTTACGAGTTTGTATTTCACATGAAGGTGAAGGTTCTCAAATTTGTAAAGAAGAAAAAAGAATAGTAGTGCTATGGGGAGGGGGTGAATAATAAAAGTATTGATAGTTTAAAAATTGCTGTAGAAATTCTACTAAATTAAGTGAAAATTTGGTTGCATTAACGGAGTGGCTTCACATTTATTAATTTTACAAGTTTAAAAGTTACCTTGTTGGCTACATCAAACCCAACAAAACACTTCTGCCTATATCTAGTGTGTGGTTGGTTGTAACTACACGATCTTGCAGCAGTTTTTTTTTTTTTTTTTTCTCCAATATTTACCATCAATAACTAAATTCAGTTCTAGAAGTGAACATCTCAGGTATTTGTAATTGACCCTGTTATTGTAACTCGTGCAAATGTAGTGTGGAATGTCTCGAGATTGCTTGTTATTGCTCCTATTCAAAAGCGAGGGTCAGAGATTTGGACATTATGGAAGTTAGAGTAGAAATATTTAGAGAGCTTCGAAATGTGGTGCTGGAGGAGAATGGACAGAGAGAGCAACAAACAAATAGGAGAGAAGAGGACACTTCTAGCCACCATCCTTCGTAGCAAGGTCAATTGGATTGGATACATCTTGCGAAGCAATTGTCTTATTCATACCGCCATAAAAGGAAAGATGGAAAATGAGGGATAGGAAGAAGAAGAACACGACTGATTGATGATTTGAACAACAGGAGAAAATATTGGGAGTTAAAAGGGGAAGCTGAAAATCGAGAAACGTGGAAGAAACATTTCCAGGCCAAAAAAAAAAAAGTCTCAGGGGGAAAGCCTAAAGGCAGAATGCTTAATAATAATAAAAAGAATCCACCGTGAATTAAACCTGGGTCTGTTCCATTCAAACTGCGAAATAGCAGCGTAGTACATTGAAAGATAAGAATCAGAAGCACACTAGTTTGGTGCGTGCAAAGGATAATGATTGCTGCGTAGTATCGTAGAAGTTTTTTTTTTTTTTTTTTTAAACGAAACTGATTTTTCTAGAAAATAGTGTTTTTTTTTTTAATTCGACGATTTCTCGTTTTTCTTTTCTTTTTTCTTTCTTTCAAGAACACGGTTGTCCATGGAAGCAATACAAAATTAGTTTCACAAAGGGGGTAATTAGATCTTTCAAACTGTGGAAACATAATTTTAAAATTCGAACAGGAAGTGCTCGAAAAAAAAAATCGTAAACATCGAGTTTTCGGATTACTGACGTTCATTTGGTAATTAATTTGAAAAGAGATACATATTCGGAAACCAAACTATAATCTATGTATTAAAATGCTAGTTTTATATGTTCTTCTCCAATCTTTTCGACAATGAGAGCTCGTAAACCACAAGTGGTAGAAACGTGCCGTTTTCACTGATTGATTCAAAATTTTGAGTAAATTGTCCTGTTCTAATTGCATATTTAAAAAACGCGCCTGTTATTTCTTCATTACATCTTTTAGGGGTACACTGAAAGTGTTGATTTAAAAAAAAAAAAAAAAAAAAAAAGTAAAGCACCATATCCTATGAGTTATACATTCCAACACAACATATTTGTATAGACAAACACCGTGCTCGTGGGTTTTCTCGGGGTTCTCTTGTTTCCTCTCACTTTCTTCATTCCACCATTTCACTCATATCTCATCATCCCCGTCTCCTATAGCCTAACTGGCATAACCGTGTAACGTAAAACTTAAAAATTTCATTTCATTTCATAGTTGTATGGAGGAATGGTATATCTCTCAGGAGTTTGTTTCATGGCTAAATGATGAAAAACGAAGGATAACGATTTCTCCAGGCTAAGATGAATCGCTATTGTTTGGAGTGTTTTGTCCAATGAACACAGTATGTCACTGACATTATAATTAATTGTGTATGAATGTATTTGCTTATTACATACTGCATGCAAGAAAGAAAAGACTGATCATACATGAAATAGAAGCTCCAATTGGAAGTAGGCTCAAATCTTGCAAACTGTGCGAGATATTGAAAAAAAATAATAAAAAAAAATCTCCCCTTTATGGAACTCCCTGCCGATTTTTATCAAGACGTCTTTTCCTTGTATCTGTAAAGGGACATGTACAGATGTGAGGAATGACAAGCAGATTCATGCTCATATGTGAATGATGCGCTGTGTAGAGAGCGCAGGTTCAGCTAGCAAAATATGGTTTTACCAGCTCTACTGGTCTCCACAGCTAGATAGTGGAGCTCTGAAGTTGACCATCTTGCTGGCTTCAATTTATAAGTTGTACTTGGCGTCTTTGATGACCAATTGTTCGGCAGGATTCTTTTTAACAAGTCAAAAAAATATTGATGCCTTAAAAATAGTATAGTTTCCAGAAAAAAGTTTGAACAAAATAGGAAGTGATGGTGGTACTTTTTGCCTGAGTATGAAAGTTCCCATATTATTATTATTATTATTATTATTATTATTATTTTTTTTTTTTTTAAGGTATGACACAGTATGTTTTGACGCAAAGTTTGCATCTATAATCAAATGTTTGTTGAGAAGTTCTTACACTAAATATGTGTATCATCATTAAAAGTATAATAGATTTTCACATGAAATTCAGTATATCGATCAGTTGCATATTGTATCGTAACGTACGTCATAGTTGGCCATCTAAAGTTAGCATGTCCAATAAATACTGCTACGTGTCTCCTTGTAGCGTAATACGTTTTAATTTTTTCCCCACAGAAATTATATGGTTCTGTGTGTATTTCTTAGGTTTCTTCTGATCAGTCCATCGTGCTTTCTATATGCGTGATCCCGAGTTTAGTCTCACTTTGGATTACATATTTGAACACAGGTGCAAGCTTCGCATAATTGATCGTAGAGTATAATCAGTTTTCAGCACCGAAACTACGGTATATGAGACAGATCTTAGAGCTTTAAGTGCAGTCTGAATTCGGATTTGTGTCCGAGGATTATGTGTGTGTGTGTGTGTGTGTGTGTGTGTGTGTGTGTGTGTGTGTGTGTGTGTGTGTGTGTGTGTGTGTGTGTGTGTGTGTGTGTGTGTGTGTGTGTGTGTGTGTGTGTGTGTGTGTGTGTGTGTGTGTGTGTGTGTGTGTGTGTGTGTGTGTGTGTGTGTGTGTGTGTGTGTGTGTGTGTGTGTGTGTGTGTGTGTGTGTGTGTGTGTGTGTGTGTGTGTGTGTGTGTGTGTGCCCCTACCAAGATCGAATCCGGAATCTCGCCTGTTAACTACTTGGCCACGACGAAACATGAAATGCAGAAGGCTAACAACAATAATAGTGGAAACGAAGTTAATATTGAATTTGTTAACTGCAGTTTTTAAAGGCCTAAAGTGAATTCAGATTTGATGAGGATGAATAAGACTTAGACACATCGTATATCTTGAGGTACATCGTGTATTTTTTCACATGGTTGTTGGTTTGTATACCTGTGGATATTTTGAATTGTGAACTTATTAACATATTATATGTACAGTAAATCCAAGCATTTGGACCCCGAAAATAAATTTGTGAAGAGTGCACTCTCACTTGCTTAACGTATTCCAGTAATTCTAGTTTTCAGGCCAGTAGAAATATTGTGTCTACGGTCCACCACTTATCTTGATTTAACTTCACGTTTCCCGAACACTAAGGGCTTCCGACTGTCGTTCATTGTTGCCAACTTTTGTTTCCAAAACTTGACTTTAGTTATATTGAAGCATTTATTCCATACGTTCTGTCAGTCATTACGCTCTAAACTGTTTTCAGCAGTCTTTGTTGCCTTCGTCAGTAGTTACAAGAGAAGTGGTAGTGCAAAGTGTTTGCAGTAGTAGATGGTTCAATAGAAGAATTATTCGAGTACATAGGACTTATCTGAACAAGAGTTTAAATCGTGTCATTTTTTGACTGCAAAGTGCAAAATTAAATTCTCGAAGAAAACAAAAAGAACTAATAAAGACAACAGAGAGGTTGAAACTATTTAGTTCAATTAAAGTGAATTTGGGCCAGTAATTATACAAATTCTAGAGAGGAGTACATTTCAATCGTTTCATATTTTGACTAGGAATTCGTCTTTCGATTTCATCATAGGTAACCTTAATTAAATCATCTGGGTTCATACACTACCTAAAAACCTGGAAATCTCAGGGAAATTGATTTTGGAAGAAATAATCCTGGATAATTCAAGGAAATCGATCATATCTAGTAAAAATCCTGAGTTCAGGGAAATTAAGTTCAATATTTTTGTATATTTTGAATGTATTCAAGTATGAAACAAAAGTATTTACTTATTAATTCCCTTAGTAGACTTCTCAACTTAAATTTTATTTATTTTCTTGTGACTCAATATTTAATTACAATCGTTCATTGGGGAGAAGGGTGGCCATTCTTAAATATATATATATATATTTAACTGTTAGTTTCTTCAACTAGACCTGGAAATTGCAAAATTAATACCTGGAAAATTCAGGGAAATTGAGTTTAATATTTTTGTATGAACCCTGATCATACGTTCAAGTTCAACGATAATAGTTTGAACTTTTCCATCAACATTATGTGTCTGACAACACTGAGTTAAATAAGCACGGCTACAGAAGTTCGAATAAAGTCACCAGCCATTTGTCTTTTATCCAGTTCGGGACCAAAATTAAAGATTATATTTTTACTTACTTTCTTTCATCACCAAATCACTGTGTCGTCATATCTCGAAGTAACTCATCCAGTTTAAGTGACCAGTAAAACCCCCGGAAGAAATCCAAAAGTGATTAAATAACATTAATCCTAAATGTAAATATTCAGTTGTATGATTGCGAAAGGTGGTCGTTTTCGGAAAGTAAGTTTTGGTAAAATATTTGACAGATGAAAAAGTGGAGATACTTCAGATACTACAGGTAATAAAGTCGAGACATTTACAATTGGTGGAACACGTCACTCGCTTGGACTAGATAGTACCCTAGTCTTAAGCTTAGGCGAAAAAGATCTTTGAGCAAACCAGAAAAATGTACGAACATCGGTAATACTCCCGAATAAATTGACGTAGCACAAGATACAATCCAATACAGAAGTTTTATTTTTGCAGCAGTACTGGCTCCTTAAGCAATCGCCAAGTTTAGTTTAGTTTTGTTAAATGAGGAAGTGTCAACCAATAGGGCACTTGTCACTAAAAATTCCAAGTTGAGATTTGAATTGGGTATTATTTTTCATCTGCATTTCGATCGAATAAAATACATAGTTCGAACCAGAAAAATAATTATCCTTATATTTTATCACTTTAAAAATTATAGTTTGCTTTTTTCTTCTTGTTTTTATGTTGCCAGAAATTGTTTCTTCAAGTACATTTTAGACACGCAGCTCCTCAAATGTAAATATTTTGTGTGTGTGTATGTTGGAAGGATCGTTACGATTTCACATTTCCATCTTAAATTGTGTTTGGATAACCGCAAACGCATAGATGGTTATCACACTGATAGAACCTAGTTTTTTAAGTTGGTATGACGTGGTCTGAATCATTGTAGAATGAAAGTGTATAATTTATGATTGGTTTCCAGAGTAATAGGACTGCTGTAGCTCAGTATTAGGACGTTCAAATCTTGTACGTTGAGTGCAAGGTTCAATTTTAACTCGCATCAAATGGGCTTTGTGTAAGACAACCACGGTGTGCATGGGTTTTCTGGAATTTCTCCCCTTTCCTCCCACTTTTTTCATTCCACCTTTTCATTCATTCTCATCATCACCATCTCTTTTAGTCTAGATGGCACAACCGTGGGACATAAAACTGAATTGAATTGGATTTTGAGTTTAGTGTTTCTTTCAACAGTGAGGCTATATGAGATGTGGACCTACAGCTTAACGTGGAATCTGAACTCAAGTCTCCCACGTCAAAGGCGCGTACGCTAACAGTTAGTTACGAGGGAACTCGGTGTGAAAATGAAAAATTTCTTTTCGTTTTCATAAAAATATTTTTATGTTGGTCATGCAGTGCAACACCCAGATCTGATCCTTAGTTTCGACTGCCATTCTTGTCACTGAGGACGGAGCATTCTGATCCTGAGAACTGTTCTCATGTGTGCAATAGTGTAGAGGTCTGGGGATTTGGTGGGCCAAGGTGATGTAGGTATTCTTGATGTTCATGAAATCACGCCTCATAACTCCAGCAGTATAAATTTGCGCATCATCATCTTGGAAGATGGCGGCATTGGCCGGAAGCATCTGGGCCACAGGATGCACGTGATCACCTAAAATGTTCGCATATCATTGACAGTAATATATCCAGTAAATATGGACATGCACGAATTATCGGGAATTGTGATCCACATCACAGCGCTGCCACTATATTTCACAGTAGAGAGGAAACAGTTCGGAGCATTAGCTGCTTCGGGCATCGCCGTATAGAAAGATGTTCTGTTGTTGGAAACAAAGGTAAAAGAGGGCCCATCGGACTACGTCACGCATTTCCAGTCATGGACGGTCTACTTGTGTGATCTCAGCACCATTTTCTTCACCCCAAAGCGTTGTTTCCGGTGATCAGCAGTTCTGAAATTGCAGCCTTACCACGGATGCTCAGGTTGTGGTAACTGTACCAAGTGTTGATTGAGCTCCGCAGTCACTTTTGTTGTATTCGCTCTACGACCCTTGGTATAGTCCTCTTGATTGCCCTACCATCCTTGTCCCTGAGACTTCTTTTCGTCCGTTATTACTCTTCACCGGTGTTGCCTTGCTATGAGTTCTATAGGCCACCTTACTTACACCAGCTGCCTTAGATAAACTTACACCAACTGACCGTGCAACCCACAACTTGGCCTCTGAAACTCAGAAAAATATCTTATTTTGCATTTTCACCATCTTCCCGCTTTAAGACACGCCTCCGTCCTTCCCCGCTTGGCATACTATATACGGTAATCTAACAGATTAACAACGGTCAGGGGCTGCTTAGTGTTACCATCTCTCATATCTTAACGTCTTACAAACTGTAGGTGTTTCTATGATACCAACTTCAAGGAGCGATTAGTTCCGAAGCGCGTCCCAAGTTCGTGAACGAAGTCTTGTAAATGCATTTGAGCAGTTGAACGTAATATCTTTTCGAAAATTTTAAAAATACGTTGTTAAATTTGAGATAAATTTATTGCACTGTTTCGTGTAAATATATGGTTTAATCGTGAAAAATATAATAACCAGGTAGGAAATTACACGAATAAATAAATAAAACACGAGAACCAGGCTCACACATAAGCATTTGCTTATGTGGGCCATTTTCTATCTTTTCTTTATTCTTTGCGTAAGAAATACAAAAAAATTCGCAATATAGAAATAAGTGCATTGAATTAAGTTACCCGACACCGGAAGATAGACATTACTTCTGGAAGTCCGAAGTCCTGTCATCTCTGAATACCGGGTACGTTAAACTCTATTAATAAAGGGTATCTAGGAAGTCCGATTTCCTTAGAGAAGTAATAGCACTTACAAGTAGAAAATTTACTTATTAATTTCTGTAGCAGTTAATTTTTTTCTTATTCTTTTATTTTATTCCATTAATATTTTGTACATTGTTATTTATTTTTATTAATTAATTACTGCGTAAGAAAGCGTCACATATTTTCTGATTTACTGAATACGTATAAAATATATATATTTAAATATAATGTGATTTGTTTCTCTTTAGGAATATTTCAGACGTAACAATGTGGTCTGGTAGTGGTCCCCAGTGGACGCAATGGGCCTTGAACCCATCAACATATCAAAATGTAGCACATGAACAAAGTAAGTATGCTGACGTATACCTAGGTATGTATATTAAATATTGGTTACGTAGTAATCCCGTGTGTGCCAACAGCTAGCATGCATGCTTTTAGAGTAAAAACAACTGTGATTTCTTGTTAAAATGGTACATTGCCGTGTAGCTTAACTGCAACAATAACCGGATTGTTTCGCTAATTGTCTTAAGGGCAAAGATGACTTTGGGTTTATCTTGTCTAGAAAAGTGGAAGACAATCAGTAAGCGGTGAAAAAATTAGTTCCTTGTTGCTAAATTTATCGAGCACTCAAACCAGAAACACTTCGTTTCACGTATTTGTTCTGTCATTCAATTCCTTTATAAATTTGTTTGTTTCACCATTATTGAAACAATCTACAACAAGGCGCAAGAAAAAGAAGAAAACAATTTGGTAGTGTGTAGTACCATGCACTTCACTAGCAGATACTATTTACAAAAACGAACAACAAGTATGCCAAAGTGTTTATTGCAGAAGGTTGTTTGGTTTGGCAACTCTGCAGTCGCCTATATAATTGCGCCAGAAACGAAACGGTGTCATTATTACTGTACTGTCTCAGGTTGCAGGTAACGGAATGCCGTGGTGGTGAAGTGTGTGTCTCTTTCACATGTACATTTTTTGTACTGCCGAATAGTGAAACAGTGTCGCAAAAATGTTTAACCATCGAAATGACCGTAGCCAGGTAGACACAGATTAAGTTAATATAGAAGTATTCGATAATAAAATGGGCCTCTTCTAGGTTACCAGACAAGTGTCACATGAGGTCCACCACCTCAGCGTGACATAGCCCAGAGATTAAATCTGGTGCAGTCCATTGTCAACCACAACCATCTCCACACTGGACACAATGGAGGACAGTTGTCACATTGGTGAGGCCTAATTTTATCTCACGAGGTAAAGTTTCCCGCTGGGAATCGTATCCCCGAATGTGATTACGAGGGAAAGTTGGAGTTACGGAAGGTGAATGCTGCCTACTTCTAGCAGTTCATCGTGAACTCAGCGTATTGAAAAGATCCCTGGCTTGTTCTGAGCCAACAATAACCAGGTGCGGAATCCCACGGACAAAGCGTCCACCATACCTTCCGGTTTTGTCGGACACGTGGAGCGGGAAACGGGAATCTGTGTTGCTCCCTTTTATGGCATTTCTGTCAAAATTTCTTGACACGAACCCAGTTGATTTTTGTGCATTTGAATTGTTAAATCGAAATCTACATCGTCCTCACTACCAATGGAATACTTGCAAGAAAGAATGATATGGAATTCCTGTGTTTTTTTTTTGTTCCATTGTTGCAGTGGAAATTGCGATGTCGGGCGATAGACCAAAATGCTGGGGTACGGTAGAACACACCGCCATGGTTACGGTATCGGTTTTCATAGAGTAAGTACACTTTGAAAATCAGTCTGATATAAATCGAATAGTCTTCTGTATAAGTATGCTTAAACTACAAATATTTCTTCATTGAAGCTGTTCAGCGTAATATTCTGCTTTAGTAATTATTGGTGGTATATTTTAAAGAGTAATAAGTGTATCACTTAGCTATCTCTGCAAATAAAACTTTTAGAAACCACTATAAATGGTAAAACTCCTCCCCTCCCCCTTTCTCCATCAAGTGGCAACAATAAACAAGCACAATAGCAATGCGAGAATATATATATATTTTTTTTTTCACGATTTTTATGCAATTCGGTGAAACTTTTCTAGTATTTTGTTTACCTCATCACAAATAGAACACAGTTATGTATTCCTGTACCAAATGGCATTCATTTATATCTAGCACACACAGTTATACTCAGCATTTTGTCGGGGCCGCGGTGGCTCAGTGGTAGAGCGTTCACCTCTGGTGCTAGGGGTCTCGGGTTCAAACCCTGCTCCCGCCAAGTGAACTTTGTGGTGGACAAACACCGTGTGCGTGGGTTTTCTCGGGGTTCTCCCGTTTCCTCCCACTTTCTTCATTCCACCATTTCATTCATTACTCATTATCACCGTCTCCTTTAGCCTAACCGGCATAACCGTGGGACGTAAAACTCAAAATTTCATTTCATTTCATTTCAGCATTTTGTCTATTCAAATATGTTACTTTCCTTGGACTTTAAAGCAGAATCTCTGAAACTGAGTTTATTTATTTATTTATTTCTGAGTTTTGAGTACCAGTAATTCCATTTTTTTCTTATTTTTTTGGTTAAAGCTAAAAGCAATTTAATATATTAAAGTACATTCATTTTTACGCTCACGCGTTTAAAGGTAACAAATTTCATTTTTAGTTAAAGAAAATTTATCTTTCTTTGTTTGTTTTCCGTATCAAGCTTATTCCATTTAATGGACACAGGATCTTAACCGCAAATCGAAACTGAGATTCATTAGTTGTGTATTCAAAGAAAGTTGCTTCGGATGGCTGTTAGCTTATCCTCAATATAATAGTTTGATTTCATAATTGAATGTTTGTTTCAGTTGACTGGGCTGCATTGGCTCAAGAATGGATCAAAATGAAGGAGTCCCAACCTCCTGCGGAGCAATATCAGGCGACATCCCATCAGCCTCCGAGTGACAAGGCAGAAGAGAGGAAAAAAGATGCTGATGTCGACCATGAAGGTGGGGAGGCTCCGATGGATATGGATACGAAAGAAGACTTGGATATCTCCAACTCTTCTAGTTCACAAGGTAACGTAGTGTAAATTTGACACTTCCTCATGGTACTACACGTAGCAGATACAAACGTAGTGCTTGTCGGGTTAATGGCTCGAGGTGATTGTTGGTCATTAGATACAAAAAAGCCACAGGCTCAGTATTGTGTCACATTAGTTTGTGGCTATATTCTGAAACCCTGTAATGTCTGTAACATATTTTTACTCCGTTATTTTTACTTCTTGTTCTCTTTCTTTTAACCTGAAGATAGACACAGAATGTTGCTCGAAAACATTGACTTTTACCTGGGTATAATTAGGGAAAATTGAGCAAAGCAAGGTTTTTGATAATGTTTTATTGATTTCTCGTGCCTTAATTTTACAATATGAATAAGTATTGAGTTAACAAGGTTAAAAAAAAGAAAAAAAAATCGCGAGCTACTCCACTTTTCTTTATCAATCAACAATGAAAGATAGCCAGTCATAGTATATCAACTTGTTAATCCAGGTGTTTTAGTTTGTATTTTTAAAACTTTTTGTATGTGTATGTAAATAGTAAGAACACGCTCAATTGGCCGACTTGATTTTAATAGAATAACTCGTGTTGCAGTAAAATGCAGAGAAAAGACAGTAAGAACATGAATTAGATTAAAAATAAGTACCGACCTTGTATGCAAAAAGATTATCTCTTCTTTTATAAAATTTCAACCTCTCTAGGGCTTTGCTGCTTTTGCTTTTCTTAATTATTCACGGTCAGATCAGTACTTATTTTCTATCTATAAATACGAGGGCAATTCGAAAAAAAAAAAAGTTTTAAAAAAACGCCATTTGGTTATCAATGACATACACTCGCAGATACAGAACTTTTATTATTCGCATATAAGAAAAGTACATTACATTACTTTTCAACATATTCACCATTCAAATTGAGGCACTTGTCATAACGTTTTACAAAGATTGAAATTCCTTCTGCTAAACAAATCTCCCGTTTGGAAATGAACCCACTCGCTAACAACATTGTGAAGCGCGTTGTCTTTGTCGAAGCGGTGCGACGTAAATCACTGTTTCATGTGCCTGAAGATAGAACAGAAAATTCAAATATCGTAAACCGAGAGACTTCACAGACAATTTTGTCAATTTCCTGCACGAATTCATTGCTGACAATAGATGGGCGCCCATTTCTTGCCGTCGTGCACGTCAGTTCGTCCATCTTTACATGCGATACCTTCACTCATCACATGACGGGTTTTTCTATTGGAACCTTCATTTTCAATTGTTATAGCGGAGAGTAAACTTCTCCTTTTCCTTCCACTGCTCACTGTCTACTGAACTATTGCATACTGCGCCACAGGACTAAAGTGTATTCAATGTAAGAAACACCTGGGATAAACAAATGACGTACTACAATGAAATGTAATTGGCTGGAATTATAAATATAGTTCCGTGATTGACGTAATTGCTTATTTGTAATTGGTTAAACAGATGAACTATTTTTTCACATTGTTTCGTATAATTAACTTCACCCATTTGCTAGACGAGACGAAAAAATATTAATTCAGGGAGCAAAATATACTACTACAAATTACTGACAAAATATATGCCATATTCTGTGATTTTTACCTTCTGTTATCGAGAAAAAACAATCGTCACAGTGTTGCTAACATGCAAACCGATAAGTATCTATAACAACAAATGTTAAACACTTGAGAGAGAGAGGTAGATAGTAAATGTAGTAGAGAATAAACATTTATATAATATGTTTCGGTACAAATTTAATATATTTTGAATTGCTCTTAACAATCATAATAAAGAAAAACCGTTTTTAAAAAAGTGTAATGGCTGTCCTTAAGAAACGCAGAGATTGCAGCAGTCATTTTAAGTCCCGCCCCCAACAGTCAACTTCAATTTGAAAACATGGCGGCGGAAAAAGAACAGCTGACCGAAGCAGAAATCTCGCCGTGAAGCACGTGCTTGACGCGGAGGGATACAAACTGTTTTGTTTATCTCAGGTGTGGTTCTGACGTTGAATACACTTTAACGTCACTTTTCCCTACCATTTCTCGCACATGCGTAAACGAATGTTTTTTTCGAATTGTCCTCGTATATATCTATATGATTCTATAGAAGTATAGATGATCCATATGGTGTAAATATGATTCTATAGCTCTATTAGCAAGAATATGAATTCTTGAACTCTACGTTCTTCTTTCATTGACGACTGAAGAAATGAGCACTCTCTCGAAAACATTTCACTTTCTAAATATAGCGGCATATTGTAGGCTAGTAATTATGTTATGTGTTAGATACTTTCGTTACTACCTATCATTATTTATTTATTTATCCTAGATGCGTCGTCATGGGGTGCATGGAATCATTGGCAGCAGTGGGGCTGGGGTTGGGGATCTCATGGTGCAGGAGCACCTTCTCACCCTCCAATGCCTGCAAAAGACCCTGCTGCTCTTCCATCGTATCCTTATCCTCAGAATGCTGAGAGTGCAACGTTTGACTACAATCATGGAAATACCGATCACATTGACCATTATAATCAGGTAAGATTTTTCTATCATCGATTGCACTACAAGAAACAAATATTAAACAGGAATTTAACATAAGAATCGTGGCATATTCTAATGGGTGTAGATATGTAGTCTGTAGCATAGAAAGTAGTGATGAAGCTAATGAAACGTCCAAATTATTTTTCAACGGTAACAAAATTTTAGGATATCAACGGACCACTTCATCTGAGATGTTTAGGTAAAGGAAGATTGGGTGAATTAAGAAGAAACTAGAGAGAATTATAATATGTATTACTATTGAACATTTTCTTCACTAAAGAATGTTAGCTCAGTTTTTTAATGGAAAGGCTTACGATTGTACTTAGAGTTGAAGATTTTTACCTTGTAGAATAACCCCTTGTTTTCAGAAGTGTGTTATAATTTCTCACTATTTTTAAAGGAAAATAGAATTATTCAGTTTTTGTAGTAAGGTTTTATATATATTTTTATTTTTCGACTTCTGAGGTTTTTTTTCTTTCTTCACTCTCCTAAGATGGTTTCATATCCAACCAATGTAACCCATACGAAAAATTAGCTCAATTGAATAATATTAAATGGTGCCTCAAGCAACTTCACGTTTCGAATGTATTTACAGTTGCAGTTCGAGGCAAAGGTACCGTATAAGTTTAAAAAGACAGTTGTAAGTTAATAAACATATATTATGAAGGTAATAAATATTAAATGATTAGAGATAAGTTGGAAATAGCGTCAGATGTGTAATTATGGTGAAAAGCTACCCCATTGTCATATGCCCCCTTCCTATTGAGAAAATAGACCTGAATCCAAGATGGCGGAGTCGGTACGGTGCCTCAGTGGTAGAGTGTTCACCTCTGGTGCGTAGGGTCCCTTATTCGATCCCAGCTCGCGCCAAGTGGGCTTTGTGGTGAACAAACACCGTGTTCGTAGGTTTTCTCGGGGTTCTCCCGTTTCCTCCCACTATTCATTCCACCATTTCATTCATTTCTGATAATCACCGTCTTTAGCCTAGCCGGCATAACCGTGGGACGTAAAACTAAAAGATTTCATTTTATTTAATTCCAAGATGGCTGCCATAATTGTACTATTCTGAGCGGTTCTATCTTCATTACCTCTAATCAAAATATAATGTCACTTCCTCTAATTGTTCCAGACGTACCAGGTACCTTTGCCTCATAATGTATACTGTAAATGCATTCAAAACTTGAAATCTCTTGGGGCACTATTTAATATTATACAATTGAACTAATTTTTCTCATAGGTTACTTTGGTATTATATGAGACCATATTAGGGGATGAAACTCAAAAAGTTCGAAAGTCGAAAAATAAGGACCACCCTAATATACGAACTTGCCTCAACTAGTTGCAGGGTCAGTCTTGGGCAAATTTTAATATTTCATAAAACCGTAGTGCCGTTTATTTATTAAAAGTGCGAGATTACGGAATTCGTTCACTCGTCAAGGGTGTGTGACTGTTTTGGAAGCGGACTACGTAGTGTAGTGGTTGGTGCACTTAGATTCCCGGTTCAATCCCACACTATTTTCACTGAATTTTCGTTGAAATAAAGTTGTTTCTCGCTCAGTCACTCTGATCAAGTTACTGTAGTTAGTGATGCGAAGGTATTGTAGATGTTTAAGTTAGAAAAATAAAAGATTATGTTCCCTTTTATTTTGGTGGCCGCTGTCTCTCCCATAAGAGGTAACTATGAAAAAATACATGCATGCTACTTACGTAAAATATTATTTACTTAACTCTGTACTGTATGTAGTAAAATAACCCTGCCAGGGGATGAGGGATTCCTATGGGTCTCCCGCTGACTCCCAAATGGGAAACTAACGCGTCCCATTGGGTCTGGTAGCGTACGTGGTACCTCAGCACGGTAAAAAGTGAGGTAGCTCTCTGGGCGACCCTACCGGGGGAGAGCAGCGGTCAAGGCCCTTCTCCCAAACGGCGACCTACACGTGCTGTTGGGTCCGGGAAGAGATACTGAGTATCTCAGCGTGTACGTGGTACCTCAACACGTAAAAGAGAGGTAGTCCCGTATTGCTTGGACGATCCTACCGGGAGGGGAGAGTCGGATTCCTGCCTGCAGGAGGACCAAACGGAAATGGAAATGCCCAATCCCAGATATCTGGGCAACGGTACTAATTCCGCGAAAGGGAGGTAACCCTGCAGGATATGGGCCGGCTCCAAACTCAAATGGTGACTTACACGTACCATTGGATCCGGGATGAGATGCATAGCATCTCGACGTGTGTGTGGTACCTCTACACACGGCGGTTGCCAGTTGAACGATAGAGGTAGGCAGGGCCGGGACACAAGCCCCCTCGGGCATTGCCTGGGGTTCCCGGATTGGGTTGGACTCTGCCGGGTTGTGGTCATACCGTGGGATTCGGTAGCACATGGGAACTAATCCCAGGAACCTGGTTAACGGTGAACATGTGCGGGAGGTGAGCTCGCCTTATAACGCTCGGGCACCATGCCTGCAGAGTATGGTAGGGCCTGACTCGCTAGCAGGACCGCCTCCATCAGGAGGTCAACTGGTAGGCACTCAGGACTTCGGTCTGGCCGCGCAGTGGGCGTATCCCACTCCCTCAGTGAATGGGGGTTACACACTTAGGTGTTAAGGTTAGGGGACAAATCTTAACGGTGCACTTGTGCACGAGGACATAAGTCCAAAGCACGCGCAACGACGGGCGGGGTGCATTACATTCTTGCGGAACCCGTCCATTAAATAGACCGAACGGTCGCGGGCATGCTCCCCATGCATGCAACTAAGCGTGGCATAGTAGACCACTAGCTCACAATGTATGTAGTAAATACATTTTATCTGATTACTCGAAAGATTTGTTTTTTTATGTGGTTCATGTTAACTTTTTGCTTTGTTTTAGTAACTTCACAAAATAAATTAGTCTGTGGACAAAACATGAAGAAAAAATCCCTGATAGAGGCAAGATATTTAGTTAGTTGACGAAACTATTACACAATTATTACTTTTGATTAAAACTTGAATTGTTCAGAGACTTTTTTTTTTTTTTTTTTTTTGGATCTAATAATTTTCTCTTAATTCCTAGCAAAATAGATAAACAAAGTATGTTGAAAGTTGTACTTCAATGCAGTTCAGGCGACACTCATATGGGTCAAAAGCACTCTAAATTTTTTATAGTGATGTCAATATCTGCCATTTCAGAAAATTGTGTGACGTAATCAGTAACAAATTTGAGAAATTATCCACCAAATTGACATGTTAATGTGTCTACAAAGAATGACTTGCTGATTTGGTTATAATCATCCGATTCCTAGGACTCTTACACAGTATACCGTGAACTCCATTTTTTTAAAAGCATTAAAGAATTTGTTTTGAGTAGGAAATAAAAAAAGCATTTGTTAAATAACGTGTTGCTCCCAAGGATTGCTTTTTACACGGCTCATGATTTTTTTTCTCCCTTCAGTCCTGTGACCAGGTGCCAAAGATATCTTTCAACCTGTCCACGAAATAAAGATGATGTATAACGAATTAACGGAAATTTTTGAAATCATCACCCAGAAAAACACTCTTAAGCACACTCGTTTTATGTTATAGAGTGGGTAAGAAATAGGAGAAAAGAAATTAAAAGTAACTGTAAAAGCTGGATGCAGGTGAGCACCAGATTGAAATGTAGTCACATGATATTGCTAGGTTGAAAGCTGTAAGAGTTAAATGGAGAAAGATGAAACTAATGGGATGCATTGGTCGCTAAAAGTCCTGGAGAGGGAGTAAGAATACTTAAAGAAGGGTGAAATATCTATATCTATATATATATACCGGTATAGTATGAAATAGAAAAGAAATAAATTGAGAAAAATGAAAAACATCCTATACAAATAAGAATACTCTCCACCTTCAGCCTATCAACGCTATCACATCACTGCATTCTAAAATGGCGCCTACCTAGACAGTTTGCTGATTCTTTTTTTATTCTTTTTCGTTTTTCGTCATGCTTCCTCTTCCTGGGACTACGGTGGCTCAGTGGACACCATGTTGGAGGACAGTATTCTATTTCAGGCGACAGTGATACGTGCCTAAAAAGAGTTATTCCGGGTTTAAGTGACTATGTACAAGTCCCAATATTCATATAGATGGTGCTGTGGTAAACTTAACATGGTCGTTGTACTAAAGCGCTTACCTCTGGTGCGTAGTGTCCGCGGGTTTTCTGGGGAGTACTCCGTTTTCCTCCCACTTTCTTATTCCACCAATTTTTCCATCGTTATTCACTTGCCGTAATCATTGTATCCCTTGGCCTAAAGGGCATAATACTGAAGGAACTAATTGACCATGAATATAACAAATTAGACTCAAGAATGCGTCTAAATATTTATTAATGCTGAAATTATCCGTAGGAACATCACCTTCGTCAGCGACATATTTATTTACATAAACACCATACATTGCTATTTCAGTCTCATTTCATGACTTTCATTATGTAATAAAATAATCATTTTAGGCCTAGTTAAGCTACCGCTAACATTCTGAAAACAAAATACTTAAGCCGTGCGAAGACTGATAGTTTTCGGCAAATATAATAGCTTCAAATGCACTATTTCTGTTCCGCTGGTTTGCTTGCCAGTAACAATGCTGAAAAACTGGATGGTAAAAAGTACAACTCAGTAAATAGTTTGCAATGACTATAGGACCTTTAAGTACACAGCTGATGCATCATTTGCATTGATAGTAAATATATGTGTGATTCCCCGTGAAAATAACGGCGTTAATAAATATTTAGACATATTCCTGAGTGTAATTTAATAGTTACTATCATGTTGATATGGGGACGGGTGCTGGAAAAAGAATGAGGAAGATTGCATCTAGATCTTTCAAACGAAATATTTCCATTAAAAATCTTATCATCACCTCGTCACCTCTCTTTAATTCAAATAATTCTAGCCTTTAAAGTTGAACTACTCAAAATAAAAAGAAAGAAAGTTGTACTATGTATTCATTTTTCACTAGGTACACTTTTGGAGTAGGTTAGAAGTACTTAATTAAGTAAAAGAACACGGATATGTGTTTAAGGTTGGTACGGCAATAATGCGAATGAAGCATAATTTTATCCGGAGAGTTAAAAATTTGTATGAATATGTAGCAAACTGACTCATATTGTTGGAAGAAATCAACTGAGCATATAGAGGTGTGTAGTAGTATCAAATATTAACCATGTTGGGGGACAATATTGTATTTCAAGCGAGAGTAATACATACCAAAGAAGAGTTATTTGAGTCTTTAAGTGACTGTGTTCAAGTCCCAGTATTCATGTAGATAATACTGTGGTAGACTTAACATAGTCGTTGTACTAGAGTTTCTAATCTGACCAATTTCGAGTCCTGTTAAGTATCTACTTTGGCGACAAGAAATAGGTTTTTTTTTTTTTTTTTTTTTTTTTTTTTTTAAGGAACAGAATTATATCGTCAGTAAAGAGAGGATGTTTTTTCTAAGGTTGTAAAAGAAGAGTGTTTTATTAAGCAAGAACAATTTATTTTTTTAACATCTTTATTGAATTATTTTGGCATTTTTAAAACAAACATGGAATGATTAGTGATTGTGTTGGAGAGCATAAATGGTCTATATTTGATAGCGAGCGGTCCCGGGTTCGATTGCTCGTGGGAGCACTCGATCGAAAAAGTGTAAAAAGCTTTTCCAGGCCAGCCGTTCTGAGTGAGGTTTTCTTCTAACTTTTTTAAACATAAAGCCGCAAATAATGTTTACGAAAGCATGCATTAACTACTGAACTATTAACATGTTTATACCTTTTTGATTACAATTATTTTCTTTTTCTTAGTTTGATGTAAGGGCTAAATATGTGACTTTTAAATTTATTTATTTATTACTTTTACTTTTTATATTTATTTATTTAGTTAGTTCTAACATTTTTAACTTTCAAGTTTTTTAACTGGCTGGCTGTTTTAATTGTATTTGAATATATTTTTTTAAAAAAATATTGTTATTAATGAAACCTAACTAGATTTTGTACAACCCCGTAGGTGGTGCCAAATTCTTACTGGCCAGAGCAAGTAGATGCAACAGCAGCTCCTGTTCCAGGTGCCCCGCCTTTTATTCGACATAATCGCCATGACTGGAGACGCGGCAGGTCTCATGATAGGGCTAGGTCAACAGAAAAATCTGACGAAGATGAAGATACAACAGCCGTTATAGGTAATCACAAAGTTTAAAATGAGCTTATTTTGGGGCGTGGTGGATCATGTTTTAATTTGTGTATCTAAATGATGTGGAATAGATATTGAATTCATGTAAGAGAGCAATTGAAATACCATAATTGTCGTTCTCCAACTTGCATTGTTTATATATTGAGTTGAAGTGCCAGATTTTCGTTGGAGAAGACCCAGTATTATTAAGGACCACGTATAGATGTTTTGAACCTAAGTTCATCTCTCCGTCCATGAAAGGCTTATAGAATAATAAAACTGCCATTAGCAGCAGGTAAAAAATGTTTAGTAATGATTTACTAATTAAAACTACTGCTCCGTTGAATCAGTTTTGTTTTGTAGGGTACAAACAATCCTAGTTAAAATATTCAAGTGTGTCTGTAACATTTTTTGCCCTAAAAAAAATCAATAAAAATACTTTCAGATCAAGGTCAATACTCAGATCTTTTGCGTGTCATATTTAGAGACTATTTATTCAAAATCACGTTGTAACATTAATTTTGTACACTGGGGCTTGGTGGCTCATTGGTAGAGGGCACGTTCACCTCTGGTGTCCCTGATTCGATCCCAGTTTGCACCAAGTGGGCTTTTGATGGACGAACACCGTAGTTGTGGGTTTTCACAGGATTCCCCCACTCTTCATTCCACCATTGCATTCATTTCTCATCATTACCGTCTCCTTTAGCCTAGCCGGCATAAACGTAAGACGTAAAACTTAAAGTTATTATTATTATTATTATTATTATTATTATTATTATTATTATTATTATTATTATAATTATTATTATTATTCTATTCGAAAAGAATCTTTTAGGTCTTAGATTTCTTGAAGGCGGGATTTTGATTTACGACAGCCATTTTCAAGACGGTGTGCGGCGACGGAATCGTTGGAAGAAAATTAAGATATTGAAACTAAAATGCACAAAAATATATAGAAAAGTTTATTATGTATACCTTTCAAAAAGGTAACAATAATTAGATTTCATTATTTGATAGTTAAGCGGTTACAATTCTTTAAATAATGTTTCTTTATGATTAAAAATACAAAACAATTTGTCATTTAACTATGAAACAAATATATACGTTTAAAAAAAAAAAAAAAAAAAAAAAAAAAAAAAAAAAAAAAAAAACTTTATACGTTTGTCGTAGGATTTTAAATTACACAACTAGTGTGCTAAAAGCTAAACAAAGATTTCAAACTCTGATGTATGAGATCAGTGACTCGCAACAAGTTTTTATCCATATTTTTTAAGGTATTTGTGTTACCATATCCAAATTACCAGGAAAATACTACATGAAGATGAAGAAGAGCTAAAGTAAAGTTATTAGATGCACAAGAAAAGAAATGAGAAGAGAAATGAATGTTAAGTAGGAGATAGTCTGGTCGAAGAGATGAAAATATTCTGTTATTTTGGGAGTAAAGTGACAATCGATAAGGTGCAAAGATGGAAATTCCAGAATTGCTCAAGAAGAAAAGATCTTGAAGAGAACCAAAACTTCTGACCGAAAAAGTCGCCATAGAACTTAAGAAAATACCGGGATATGCATATGCATTGAGTGTGGCGTTGTGCGATTGTCAACCATGCTCTCGACAAGAAGAAAACGCGGAGAATGCATGCCTTCGAAATGTGATGCTATAGAAGAGCGTTGAAAATTACGTGGGTAGATAAAGTGCCAAGTGAAATAGTGTTGGAAGTATTAGAAGAAAAAGATGGAATTGTCAGCTCTCCGGGCGCCGTCTGAATTCAAAATGCATTCTAACTAAATGGCCTATGGAACCTGGAGGTTCAATGCCGCGTTCATAAAAGCTCTCCACTGACTTCTATCCTTAGTTAACTGCATCCAGTTTCTACTTTGTATTCCAATCTCTGCGAGATCCATCTTAATATTGTCCTCCCATCTGCGCCTAAGTCTTCCTAATGGTTGTTTTCCGATTGGTCTTCCAGTCAAGACTTTGGAAGCGTTTCTACTTTCTCCCATTCGAGCTACATGACCAGCCCACCTAAGCCTCCTAGACTTGACGACCCTAACAATGTTGGGTAAACCATATAAATTATGTAGTTCCTCGTTATGAAGTTTCCGCCATTCCCCATTCCCGTTCCTCTTGGGTCCGAATATTCGTCTCAGGATCTTGTTCTCAAATACTTTCAGTCTATGTTCTTCCCTCAGAGTAAGTGATCATGTTTCGCAGCCATACAGAACAACAGGCACGATGACATTTAATACTTCTAATGCATATAACATGCTTGTTAGTAATTTGCAAGAGTTGTTTTTTTGATGTTGCAAAAAGGCTAGGTTTAAATTCATTTCATAATTATGGCCTGTTTTCGCACATCAACAACACTGTTTTCATTTAATGATTTAACGCAGGTGGGAATGACAATTAGTTTTGATGGAAATGAACTTTTACAATGAGTTTTCTGTCTTGAAACCTATAATGTCAACACACAACAGGACAGATAATATTAGTTGGCTAAATTATCGAGTTTTCGAGAAAGCAGATGCATCAGACCTGGTCAAAATAATGCACTATATTCTCACCATGGCAGTCAGTGATCACATATCGAACGAGTGTTTAGTGCAATGAAAACCTTATGGCCGGGATGCCAACCTTAAGATTGAAACAGAATGCCAACAGTCGTTGTGATGGCTTAAATTTATGTTTAGATAAACTTAGTAATGAGTTGTCAGAATGTCCACAAAACTATTCTGGGGAATAGGACGCTTCTTGACGCAGGAGGGAGTTCCAAACAATAATCGCTAATATTTTGTGTTATTTTCATTTACTTTGATACAGTATTGGCTTCGTTAGTAGTAATAGTACTGTTAGAACTGTTGGAAGAAATTGTGGTAATAACATGCAGAAATGTTTAGTTTTACAATTTGTATCCCCAATTTCACAAATCCGTTGGTCTCATGGTTTGTCTTCAGCTCGATCTGGTAACCCTAAAAAATTACGTATACGAAGCATACTTAACTCTTTGCGGACAAACTTTAAAGTACTGTATTTTTTCCAGCAGACGGAGGTGATTGAATTTGGTTTTAAAAAAAAAAATCGTATAAAACAATTTGTTTAACCGTGGAACTAGAGACAAAATTTTATACCATTCAATACCAACCGGGTCGAATGGACCCACGGTGACTTTTTTGCTTTTTTCTAGCCAACAATGTAATTTTTTGAAGAGAGGAGCAATTAAGCAGTAAATTGCTTCCGTCGTACTTTTTATTAACTAGAATATCTATGAAATACACTTACGATTAATATTTTTTCTCTTTTTTAAGAAATATAAAGTATCTTTTATTTATGAAGTAATAAATGCTAAGAAACATAATATTGAAATGTAGACATCAGAAATGTATTCCTGTGTAACAAAAAATAAAATTATATAAAATATCCCAAAGAGTTTTCACAAACTCGCAGTGGTTCTTTGGTATTAGGAAGCAGGAGTGTGTGCTCTAGAACCTCCCACCCCTATCATGCAAACAGATTCCTCACAGGAACTGCGTTGTGACAACAGGCGTTCTCATGCAAAACAATGGGTGGATCCGTTATGAAGTCGGGTCGTTTCCTGTGCAATGCAGAGCAAAGATGTTGTTCCACAAACCCGCAATAGTACACTACATTTACGGGCTGGTTCGGAGGAACTGAATACCGTAATATAAAATCGTACATCGTATGCCACCATCAGCATCACCTTCATATTCCCCCTAGGTTACACTTACTTTCATGCTGACGCAGCTTCGTGGGTCGGGGAGATGATGGGTGGCATCATTCATTGGATTGGCGCTTAAGTTCTGGCTCATAAGAGTGCGCCCATATTTCGTCAAATGCGATAATCCTGTCCCGGAACACGCGACCTTCCAGTCTGTGATGTGCCAAATGATTACCGGCAAGGGCGTATCTTTTCCATTTTTCAACGCCTATAAGTGGTGTGGTACCCACCGAGATGTAATTTTTCGGTTACCAAGAACATTGTGCAACACATTCAATATTGTAGTGTGGGTGTTCCTACCTCGTTAGTCAATTCCCTGCCAGTACACCTCCTGTCCACATGCAGCAAATATTGAATCAATTCAATGACTGTTTCCGACCCCATGTCAACCTTCATCTAGTTCCTGTTGCATAGTCCTCATGCTTCACATAGTCCAGAGTAACATTCCCTGGCGCGTTTTTTTTAATCAGGGGCCGCTTCTATCTTTATCCATGAATGTTGTTCTAACTTGGAAAATATCCCTTTAGAGCGGTGTGATTTGACAACCTACATTCAACACACTCCACTACTTCACTACAGCACCTACACTAGCCCCACAACCCGCGTTGTATAGCTCCACACACCCTCTACTGTGTTGCCATTTATTTATTTTCAGCTCTTGTATTTATTTCTAACTTCACGATGATATCTAGGAGAACATCAAAATGCTAATGCTGCCATCCACAATGAACAATTTCAACCGAAGCTGAACTTTGACAAACATGTTTGAACTCAATAAAGGTCAGGGTCCAATGCACCCGCTTGGGACTTAATGCTATAAATTAGTAAACGTACCACATGACTAACAAAAATAAAATAACACCTAAGTAATTTAAAACAAGAATGCAAACTGGAAAATGTCAGATTATATCAATACCTGGAAACGCACAATATCATTATAATTACTGACCAAAAAAAAAAAAAAAAATATCCGTATGGGTCCAATAGACCCACCTGCTCGTCGTAGGATTAAGTTGCTTTTAGTTTAAAAGCAGTGATGAAAACTTATTCTGACATTTGTAATCTCTTTCGTTAACACTTCTTTTTGGGAAAGAAAAAAAACGACAACTATGCACAATGAGAAGTGTGTGTTAGTTTTCTTCATTTGTATTTAAAAAATGTATTTTCGGAGGCTTTTGTTTAATGCAACACGAATTCTTGTGACGCTGTCGTCTTAAACTTTGCTTTTTGCATGTTTACCAAAAAGCGTCAGTTGCTGTTTTTTTTTCCCTAAAATGATAGAAATACTTGAGCAGCAATATTGCATCAAATTTTGCCTCAAGTTTGGAGATACCCAAGCGGAAATCGGTACCATTCAATTTTGAACGAGATTATGGGCATGAGGAGTGTGTCCGCGAAATTTGATTCAGGCTCTCATCGCCAAACACAACATTCCTGTCTGTCGATAGGCTCCTACTCACTTGATATTGCTCCGTGTGACTTCTGGTTGTTTCCCAAGCTGAAAATGCCACTAAAAGGGACCCGATTTGAGTCAAGAGAAGACACCATGCGGAATGCTATGACACGGTTACTCACCTTTCCAAAAAACTGCATTCCAGAATTGTTTCCAAGAATGGCGGAAGCGCTGGGAGAAGTGTGTTCGTTACCAAGGAAACTATTTTGAAGGGGATTTTTGTTTCGGGTTTCCAAATCAATAAATGAATTTTTACCAACCAAAGGTTCGAAATTTTGTGGACATACCTCGTATGTTACATGATTTTGGACGAAAGCTACTTGATGGAGACGAAAGAACACTGTGATTTTTGGTGCTGTGAAAGTAGACATTTTGATTTATTGATATATTTAGTCAAGGTTGCCTGTATCTTTAGACATAATCGTCAGTAATAGCATATATTATAGGGCTTAGGTGAGGATAAATGTTCGTTTTAATTTGCACCAAAAATGGTACATTTATCTTCACCTAAGCGCTGATCATTGGAATTCTGATTTTTGTGTATTTTTATTTGATAGATGCTGCCAAAAGAAGACAGCTTCCTGCGTGGATTCGAGAAGGCTTAGAGAAAATGGAACGAGAGAAACAGAAAAGACTTGAAAGAGAGCAAATGCAGAAAGAGAGGGAAGCACTGCTACAGAAGAGGAAAGAGGAGGAAGAGTTGGCTCTCAAAGAACTCCAAAACAAAAGACTTACTGAAGAGCTTCCCAAAAGAAGCAAGTTTGTAAGTTACCCTTTTATGTCGTACTTGTTGATGCTTTAGAGATTTTTTCCATTACTCCAATTGCATTTCTTAAAATTATACGAATCGGTGCGTATTAGTACACTAGTTTAATAATAGAATACCTTACTTTAAAAAAGTTAAAGTTCTCGTTTTGAATAATAAGAATAATACGCAAGGTATGTGAATTCTATTCCTTTCATTATACCTCATATTTATTTATTCTTAGAGGCTGTGGTGGCTCAGTGGTAGAGCGTTCAACTCTGGTGCATGGGGCCCTTTTTTCGATCCCAGCTCGCGCCAAGTGAACTTTGTGGCGGACAAATACCATGTGGGTGGATTTTTTCGGAGTTCTCCCTTTTCCTCTCACTTTCTTCATTCCATTTGCTTCATTTCTCTTCATCACCGTCTGCTTTAGCCTAGCCAGCATAACCGTGGGACGTAAAACTTAAGAGAGATTTATTTATTCTTTTTTTAATATGTTTTGGGAACAGGTTTATTCAAGTTTCCCTTTTACTCTTCTAATTTGTGATATTTGGGAATTTTAATTTGGATAATTACGCATCGTATTCAGTTATTTTAATTCTGTTTAATTTATATTTTATATATATATATATATAGCATTGTATAAAGAGGATATCTTAAAATAGTTATTTTCTAAGTTGTTGTAGTATTGAACTTGACCAGTAAAACAGTACGTTACATACAAAGGCATTATTAGACGATATTCCAAAATCACACTTCTAAAGCTGTTCTAGAATAAAATAGACCTATGTGGCAGTGCTTCTAAGATGAAAAACTTTACTATACTTTGGAATAACGAGAGTATCCCAAAATCTCATTTTTAAGCTAACTGAATTTTCTATGTCTGTGTGTATGTGTATCTGTTATTTGCGTTTTTTTTTTTTTTTTTTTTTTTTTTTTTAAATTCTGAGCCCTTCATGCGATAGTGCATCAAAAATTTATCTGAGAAAATGATAATATTTTTCGTGTCACTCTTACCGTTCCCGAGATATTGGCCAAAAAATGTTCCGATTTCGAGAAATTTAAGGAGCCATATCTCGGGAACCGTAAATCATAGAGATAATATTTTGCGAAGTTTTCAGTTTTGAGCATGTATCTTTGTAAAACAACATGTCGTAGAACGTTTTAACAGGACTCTTAAACAAAACATGTGGAAAAAAAATTAGTACTCAAGGAAATTATAAATGGATAGATATATTACAAGAATTGTTTAATAAGTATAATAATAAAGTACATAGAACAATTGGTATGAAGCCTCTGGAAGTTAATAAGAAAAATTAATTCTTTTTAAGTTCGTTCTTGCAATGCTATCTGAGCATTCTCAGCTGGTTTAAGCTACCCTAGAGTAAACTAAACCTAAGAAACAGGGCCTTTTCTGGGGTGAAAGACGTTATTTGATAACGAGTATATACCAAAGTCAATTTTTCTTGGGATACAAAACGTTACTGGAAAACAAGAATATCCCAAATTCATATTTTCAAAACTATTGCAGAATAAACTAGACCTAAGGAGCAAGGCCTCTTCTGGTATACAAAACGTTGTTGGACAGCGAGGATATCCCAGAATCACATTTTAAAACTATTCTAGTTTAAAGTAGACGTAAGGAACAGTGCCTCTGCTGGGATACAAAACGTTATTTGACAACGAGGATATCTCAAAATCACATTTTTAAAGCTATCCTGGATTAACCCCTTGCATTCCAGCTGTCATTTTCCTGTGTGCGTTCTGTAATACCAATTTCATTTACTGTTAAAAGACTGTGTAGACCGTTATATAGGGCATAGTTATTGTGCGCGCGTGCAGAGAGCATTCACATTAGTGATAAAAACAATTATTTACACTGTGGAACATTTGTACTGAAAAAGGGAAATTTTGATGTTCTGAAGGGATTTTATGCTGCTTCAGGTTGGCAACACTGACCGGAGATCAAAGGCAAAGATTTCCCTATTTCAATCTCGAAGTTGCTCATTGTTTATCGTCAAAAGAAACATATCTGTTGTAATTGAATGCTCCCTTAGACCTGCCATCTACTGAGACAACACATTTTTTGTCTTTTCTGTAAGGTGTTGTCATCTAAGGAGAAATAGTCGAACTAAGTCGTGCTTTGCATCCACTAGCAAATTTCATCATCCCCAGAATTAATACGACCCTTAATAAGGGATACATTTTCATGACATCCACATGGATGTCACTGATACGCAACGGTTAAACTAGACCAAAGGGTCTGTGTCTGCTGAGATACAAAACGTTATTTAATAACGAAGATATCTCAAATTTACATTTTTTAAGCTATCCTAGATTAAACTAGACCTAAGGGATAGGGCCTTCTGTTAGATACTAAACATTATTGGACAACAAGAATATCCGAAAGTCACATTTTCTAAACTGTCCATGAGATCAAGGAGATAATGCCTCGTCGTGACTAAGTGGCTAATGTGCGTTGTCTCGATTTCAATTCTTTATGGGAGTACTTTCCACAAATACAATAAAATCCAACTAATGATTAGCATTTCAAGCAATAGGTTCCATCTCATAAAGCCTTGATTAGGGACATTAAAATCTAATCAATCAATAGAACATCGTTACCAGACTACAGGACGTGTCTCTTATTGTCTCCCAGAAACCTACATAATAATAATAATAATAATAATAATAATAATAATAATAATAATAATAATAATAATAATAATAATAATAATAAAAAGCTACACTAAACTTATTCAAAGGTGCTTGTGCTGACACTCAATACTCTACACGAGAAATTGGCATGCATGTTGTATGTTTCTGATTGCTGTGGATTGGTCACCCATAAACTAGACCAATATTTTCTTAATAAATGAATATTTGTTAAAGTGATACATTGGACTAATTTAATTTCTTTCAATAGAATACAAAGTGTGTTAGAAATATTGAATTTTATTACTTTTTTCAAATCAAGGGAATCCATTAATATAGTCCTCGTGGACAGATGCACAAGGGTGGAGGCGTTTTTTCCATTCTTCGTAGCATTGCTGGAATAACTTTCAGCTCATCGGATACGCTCTTCTAAATATTATCTAAGTACCATAATGGCGCCCTTTCAGGTAGTTTTTGAGTAAGGAGAATAGAAAGAAGTCACAGGGACTGAGATCTGGCGAATAGGGGGACTGAGGAGCTACAGGAATGCTTTTTTGTGTCAAAAATTCATTAAACTTATGTGTGAGATTGTGTGTTGTTGTGGTGTAGTATTCAAGTGCGTGTAATCCTGGTTGCCCGCGTGTCACCCTTTTCTTTAGTATTTCAAGAACTTCTCACTGTCAGTCGATGATCAGACCTCATAAGAGACGTCACACTTTCCATAGTGTCATCCTTTTTGAGGTCTTCCCGCACGAGGTTTGTCTTCCACCTGTGTTCTCGGTCGCCTAAAAAGAACGTGCTCTTGGTAGAGAATGTTCATAAGCCGTTTGTAACTTTTCATAAGTCACAGTAGCGGATTCGCCAAGCTTTACACAAAATTTAATGGCACAACATGCTCAAACATTTGGCGGTCTATGTTTCGTACCGCACCTTACACAAACAACTTCACTTTCGACGCTCTCAACAATCGTGTAGCAACCAGAGGACGTTCAAACTTGTATTGAGTCAACAGCAAGGGTTAACTTAACTGCCGCGTGAAGGTGGAGACAGCAGCATTATCGGTTTGTGCACAGTGTTAACATGTCTCGTATGTGTTTTGGAAAATGTATATTTACTTGTGTTCACGGTCTTATAGCTAAATGGGTGTCACATGTGCCTCTGGTGTACCTAGTCATGAGTTCTATTCTCGGTATGAGCGCAGAATTGTAGTGTTAACCACTGTCGTTGATTGCAAACTGATAATGTAAAGACTGTATTTTTGTAATTCCAAATTGCTCCTACGGATTAGTAATCAACTGCAGGGTTGTAACATAATGAGATTATGGATTGGATAATAACATAATGAGAAAACTGTGACAGTGTAATATCGTTGATCAAATCCCTCAGTTTATTCTGAAACATTCCTGCTCATCATCTAGTACAATAATTGCATTACTAATGTCAGTTCTCACTTCACACTTGGGGTGTCATCATTATATTAAAAGAAAAGAAGGCGCCGATCACACATCATTGTACATCTAGAAACTTCTACATGTGTAAATAATGAAACTGATTATTCTTACTGAATGATACTCGTAGCTCCGAAAAAAAGAAAGAAAAGAAAAAATAAATAGCTAATTGATTTTAACTTAACTTTCTTCCCCTAACAATGCAATTTCTGCTATAAAACTTCTATTATCAAAAGAAATATATGTCTTTTTATCTGGTTATATATTTCAATATTATTTTCTTCCTACTGTCAGGGCTCATAGCGAGTCACTTTTTTTTTTAACTAAAAGTTACTTTTTTTTTCAAGTTGGTCACTAAGTTACTTTTTTTTTAAAGTTCGTCACTAAAAGTTACTTTTTTTTTTTTTTTTTTTCAAATTTGTCACTAAAAGTTACCTTTTTGGAAGGTAAAGTGACTTTTTCATGTGATTTATGTTTTGCATTGGCAGTTTTCTGAGCAAAATATTATAAAAATAAGTGGAAAAAGGCAGAAACTTGTTACTCATTACTCTTCTGAAAGCTTCAGTACTTGCTGTCACATGTGAAACAGTCAGCTTTATTCTCACTTCAGCTTTTATTCTTTCTAAAGCACAGTGGATGGTTGGTGAATGCTTAAGCTCTCAAGGTGGAGTTGAGAACCCTTCTGTGTCTATTCTTTCTTCTATCGCAATAGTTAACACTTGGCTCAGCGTTGTGTGTGTGTTTGTATGGTTCATCATGTTCGTTTTGTGTTATGCTTCTTGTATGTTCTTCTTAAGAATAAGTGATGAATTTGAATGTTCCATGGCTTTGAGAACTCTCAATGCTAAGCTAAATATAGTGTCTGGGATGAAGAAATCCGGAAATAGGCCAGAACTGGTTCCACTTACTCAGAAGCTTCTTACATCTGCTAAGTCTGCTTACCGTAACTATAAAGCATACTTAGAAAACCTAAGAAAGGAGGAAGCTCAAAAAGAAGAAGCAAAGAAGAAAAATGAAACAAAACAAGAAACAAAGAAAGAGGTGATGGAGAAATTGACAGAGAGTTTTTGGCCACTTTTCAACTATTTAAAAGAGACCAGACCACTATGAGTCCTGCACTATGTATAACATTATCTCACTGGTTTTCCGTTCTTTTTACACTTTCGTTTTAGAACACATTAAACTTCGTCGTTTTCCGTTGTGATCTACTTTGTTCATTTTAGCCAACGTTAAATGCCATGTTTTGTATATTACTATGATTGTTTAAATGCGTTTATTGTTTATCTCTTTTAAATAACAGGAAAGTGACTCTGGATCGGAGCGTAGTCGAAGCCCTTCCCCAGTGAGAAAAAAATCACGTTTTCGTAATGTTGACAGTCCAGAGACATCACCTCGGAGGGGAGCTGCGGCCAGTCCTCCAGCCACTCCAAAGACCCAGGAGGAAATTATGCAAGACTTGGTAAGTTGGTTAGAAACAAATTTTAGCTTTCAAGAGTGAACCTCCTAGTTGATATCTCGTGAAATAACAGCAAAATCTCCTGCATATACAGAAAGTTGAGGGTGTTCTGTTTATATTAGACCGAATTGGGAACACCACTGCCATCTGGGAAATGATACTAGAACGACCCGTCTGTCGTGAACAATAGTGTGTCTGAAGTTGTCGGTCGATGAATGGCAACAAATGATTGGGCGAGCTGACTCAGTGGTAGAGCGTTTATTTCAGTTTGCGGTCCCTGGTTCGATTCCAGCTCGCGCCAAGTGAGCTTTATGGTGGACGAACACCGTATGCGTGTTTTTTTTCTCTGTGTTCTCCCAACTTCCTTTACACCATTTCATTAATTCTCATCATTACCGTCTCTTTTAGCCTACACGTAATCGTGGGACGTAAAACTGAAAGATTTAATTTATTTCCACAAATAGTGCCTACATTAAACCGTTACTGGGAAGGGGATGTCATGTCCCTTTTCCGTGCTCATTTTTCGTACATACACATAATAAAACGTTGTCGGGAAAATGGATTCACACTTAGGTTGACTAATGCGAAAGCTGTTGTAATCCGTTACAAAAACCAAGAACCCATGGCAAAGCAGCTGCCAACGAAAAGCATCAGGAAGATGTTTTCAAGGAGCTGCAAATATAGTCTTTCGTTGGCAGTCCTGGCTGAGGGACGTAATTACGCCCGCTGACACAACCTGCTTCTTCCATAGAATGAAAAATGAACTGCAGAAAACTGTATACAGGGTTTGTATGATAAGTAATGAGACCAGGTCTGGAAACATTGTTTTATTGATCTGATCTGTACAGGGACTTAAAAGCTTTCGAAGTACTCTCCTCTTGCGTCGATGCACTTCTGCAATCGATGTTTCCACGCTGCAAACGCCCCCTGGAAGTCAGCAGCCGGCATGTCCTTTAGAAATGTGGTCACGGCTGCTTGGATGGCTGTGACGTCTGCAAAACGGGTTCCTTTCAAGCGTGGCTTCAGCTTCGGGAAGAGGAAGAAGTCGGCCGGGCTCACATCTGGGCTGTAGGGTGGTTGTGGAAGGACTTCCACCCCAATCCGGGTCAAAAAGGAGGTCACTAAGAAGGCGGTGTGGGCAGGGGCATTGTCGTGATGCAACTTCCACCGGCTAGCGATCGCCGGTCTTTTCCGCTTGACGCTCCTGTGCAGTCTCTCAAGGACTTGTTTGTAGAAGGCGGCGTTGACGGCTTGTCCTTGGGGTACAAACTCCTTGTGGACCACCCCCACATTGTCAAAAAAAAACAATCAACATTGTTTTCACCTTTGACTTCGACATTCTGGCCTTCTTGGGGCGCGGGGACGCAGGAGTGTGCCACTCCGCGCTTTGACGTTTCGTTTCAGGGTCGTACTGGAACACCCACGACTCGTCACCTGTTATGACGTCATCTTCAAAGTTAGGGTCACTGTTCATGAGGTTCAACAGTTCCTGACAACAATCAACACGTCGTTGCTTTTGTTCGTCAGTCAACACTCGCGGCACCAGTTTCGCACAGATTTTTCTCATTCCCAATTGTTCCGTCACAATCTTGTGCACTGTTGTGTGGTTCATATCGAGTTCATCAGCAATCAATCTCAACGATAATCGACGGTCTGAGTTCAGGAGATCCCTCACTTTTGCCACAGTTTCGTCCGTAGTCACTGTTGTCGGGCGTCCAGCCCTCTCCAGATCCTCAACGCTTTCCCGGCCGTTCCGGAACGCACTGTGCCAACGAAACACCTGGGCTTTGGATAGGGCTTCCTCTTTGTAGGCCTCCGTGATGAGAGAAAGCGTCTGAGTAGCCGTTTTCCCCAGGCGAACGCAAAATTTGATCGCATAACGCTGTTCGATGGAACCCTCCATGTTTGTTGATTTTCCGCCGTGACAAGAATGTTCACAAGGGCTTTGTCCAAGGCTTGTCCGCGCTCCACTAAGGCTCGGAGCCAACTGACGCGCGGTGCGTTGCTTTGCTCGGACCCCCCCCCCTACATCCTCCATCACCGACAAACCCGCTCCAGCGACACGCGCGCCGCGGCGCGGCGAGTCTCATTACTTATCATACAGACCTTGTAAGAGCCATCTGGAGGGGTAGAAAT
Organism: Thermobia domestica; assembly: GCF_964235325.1. Lineage (NCBI taxonomy): Eukaryota > Metazoa > Arthropoda > Insecta > Zygentoma > Lepismatidae > Thermobia > Thermobia domestica. The sequence goes on from NC_137454.1 coordinate 374,229,800, forward strand.
GACAGTTGTCACAATGGGTGAAACATACACCTATTTCACACCTAATGGTCATGTTCGGGCGCTGATATACCATGACAGCGATGTCGAAGGCTGCTGCTACTTTGTTCGCCATTTCAGAGAATGTTTTCCTCATGAGTTTATGGTTGTTATAGAGTTCAGTTATGTGGGTTACTGATATGCAAAGTTGATAAAAACGTGAAAGAGAATGCAGAACAGTTCCAGGAATCAGCTATGTGACACCTATCATTTGTATTGACATCCTGCTATTGTACCAATGTTGATGGTGGTGGCGAGGGTTCTTGTAAGGGGAGTATCCTTCAAAATTACTCCGATATAAGCCGAACAGTCTTCTCATATTGAGCAGTATCTGATCAGTGTTGTAACCGGTTCTTTACGGAACACTGATCTAGTTTTCATACAGTATCCTGCTTTGTTTATTTATTTATTTTTTTTTCGAATTTTGCACTGAGCAGGGAGTAAAAGTGCGGGGCGACGCCGTCCCCCCACCTCGAAAAAATATGTACGGCGTCCCCCCAGTTCCTAAAAAAAATTACAATGGGCAAAGATAGGCAGGGGAACGACGTGATGTCATGCCGCTATCTATCGTCCCCTCACCTTTTCAGATCCACTTTTACCCCTGCCACTGAGTTAAGTTTCGGAAACATTATTAGTGCCCTTTCAGAATGTTATCTCTTTCTTTGTTATTCTGTTAGAGAAGGATGTGCTGTGAAGAAGACACTCTTCCGCTGCTAAAACGTAACGAGAAGTGCGATTTTTGTAGTGCTAAAATTTTAGTTCATAATATAGCTGACAGCTTATAAACAATGTTGTTTCTGTAATTGATAGGTTGTTAGAACCCTTTAGTAAAGATTAGCGAAATTATACAAACTACAAAAATTAGCTTTTTTCCCTTCATTTTTACGATTTTGGTGGTTCAAGAATGTCCCCATATGTGGATGAATATTCAACAATAAACACAGCAGGAAAGGAGAGTTACTGAGGAAAATTCCAGAGAGGGTTGAAACAATTTACATAATTTACATAAGAATATAAAACATTATTTGGATACAAGATTAAAACTTAATTTTAATTTAATTTATTTATCGCGTCAATTTGTTCCAGATGTTGAATGTTCGACGAATGTTAACAGAAGTCCTGTTGGAAGTGACAACTGAAGAGATGTATACGATCGCCCGTGAAGTTATCGCCAAAGCCAGATTAAAAGGTAGACAGATTTTTCCATGTCGTCCTAAGCAGTGTGCATTTTATTCTTTATGTTTTTGAAAAATTAAATGTTCAGAGTAGTAAACTAATTTTTATACATTTCAAGAATTATTACTCTTCTATGTACAGTACTCTGAAACATCACAGAAGTTTAGACTATATAAACCTTCGTGTACGCGGACATTTCGCAGATTTAACATGTTTCGTGCTAATGTTACACATGGTTACACAGAAATGGAATACTTTATGACTTATGAGTATTAAAAAGGAACGTGTAAAATAACTTGCAATTTTCAGTTTTATTTGTTTTTTCTAATGGGTACTATATTAGTTTATTCGGATCGTCAATAAGGATTTGTAATAGATTATGAAGTGAAAGTTCGTATGTCTTAACAATAGTGACCATTTTACTTGCAAGTGGATGTTTACTTAGTGCAAAGCATTTCTCGAATTTTATTGAAAAAGACCGTATTATTGCACACTTATTTTATGTTAAATATTATACTCGGAGCAAATATACTGTATACAACTATTTATATTCGTTATCTATACCCTTATATAATTCTAAATGAATGTTGTCTGGGTTGTTTTCTCTATTTTCTTTTAAAATGTGAATGTGATACCAATTGAACTAGATTTTAATCGAAAGAGAAAAGTATACTAACATAATGGCACGATTAAGCCGAAATAGTATATTATCTACATATTAAAATATTAGAAAAGTTTATATGTATGTGGATGTTTGTATGTTTGTGGCCAATCCTTTCGATAGTGAGTTCTCGGGAACCATATGCTCTAGAAAGATGCCGTTTTCATTAATCGATTGCAAATTTTGCATAGATTGTTCAGTTCTAATTGAATATTTAAAAAAAAAAAAAAAAAAAAAAAAAAAAAAAAAAAAAAAAAAAAAACATGGCTGTTATTTCTTTGTTACATTTTTTAGGGATACACTGGAAGTGTTGAAATTTCAAAAAACTAAAGCATCATATCCTACGAGTTATACATCCCAACATCACATATTTGTATACAGGGGTTACATATATCTCATGAGTGTTTCATGACCAAATGATAATGAAAAACGGAGGATAACCGTTTTTCCAGTCTAAGTTGAATCTTTATGGTTTGGAGTGTTTCGCCCAATGAACACCATATATATCACTGGCGTTGTAATTGATTGTGTGTATAATGTATTTGCTTAGTACATACTGTATGCAAGAAGAAAGAAAATACTGACCATACATGGATTAGAAACTCAAACCAGAAATAGGCTCAAATTTTCAAACGGTGCAAAATATTGAAAAAAAATCTCCCCTTTTATGGTACCCCTTGCCAATTTTTAAGACTTCTTTCACCTGTGTATGTAAAGGGACATGTACAGATGTGAGGAGTGACAAGAAGATTCATGCTTATATGTGAATGATGCGCTGTGTAGATACAGGTTAAGCGTACTTACAATAAAATTTTGTTAATCCGTTTCTTCAAGTACTTCTTTAAAAAAAGACTTCATAACAGGGTTGATATGTTTAAAACAAAATATGAAACAAATGTTTAAAGCTAGGGGTGTTGTTTTATTCAGTTCGTTTTAAACATTTTAAATAAGTTGTTTTAATTTTTTTTTTCGAGTGTGGTTGAACGTGCTTAAAATATCTAAAATGTCAAATTGTAGAAGCTAATTGAATTTTCAAACAAACACAACCCATCTTCCGCAGGATTTGTGCATGGAATAAATTACAAGCAGATTTATATTCTTATAACAGCAATTAGTGAACGAAATTCTGTACAACAATGTGCGTATAACTAAACTAACAGAAATTCAAGTGAAGTATTTGAACATTTCTTAAAGTCCAAGAATAATAAAGGTTAAACACACTATACACTATTCTAAAATCCAAATTCACAAATTCAAAACTAGAGTATTTTTTCGTCACTATCATTTCCATAATAATGAACGGTTCTCATATCATAAGCTATAAGAAATACTTTGATAAATACAATACAGCTCAAAAAAAGACCAGTGACTAGCCTACAAGGAACAAATGACACATTTTAACTAAACAGTTTTCAAGGTTCATCTCTATCTGCAACATGTATAACTAACAATGATTAGTAGTGTCTACGAGATAAAAACACAATTAACCTTTAGACCCCAAGGATTTTAACAAAATCGTAGACTCTCATGTTGGGGTCTCTGGTGACCCCTTAATTATCACAGTCATGATTCATACACCGTTGGAAATCTTCTAGAGCACAAATTCCAACGAGGTAACATTCATGCAATTCCCGCCATATTCGTAGAAGAAACCAATAAAAAAATATGAGGAACTGACTTTGCGGGGCCCTAGCAACCGTTGTAGTCACACTACGCTGACAAAATGATGCTAATATGTAGGCCAGACACTTGTGACAATAATATAAAAAATGGTAGCTATTGCTCCATTACAAAGCGAGATAAAAATCCATAAAGAAATTCCTATAAAAACGCCCTGTATATCAGTTTCGAAGGGCTGATGCAGACTTTCTCGTTGGCGGCCCTGGTGATCTCCCTAATTATCACAGAGTCTTGATTCATACACCGTTGAAAAGCTTATAAAGCATATGTTCCAACAAGGTAACATCCGTTCAATTCCCGCCATATTCGTAGAAGAAGAAGAAACACAAAAAATCTTTTAAAAAAATATGAAAAATAAATGACTGCGGGACCTTGGCAACCCTTGCAGTCACCGTACGCTGACAAGTGTAAGCCAGACACTTGTGACAATAACATAAAAAATGGTAGCCATTGATACAATACAAAAAATAATGAATTAGTTTTATGTAGGAAATATTCTCAAAAATATGTTACGCGCAGAAAAAAAATCATTGAATGTGACATTCTCTCCCCTCTCCCACCATAGTACCACGTTCATATGTAAATCATTTTTGCTTCACGCATCAAGTATAGGAACAAGAATTACACTTCTAGATCAATTTAGTGAAAGATGTCTTATATGCAGCTGTTCTGAAAATAAATGTCAATTAGCCAAATCCCCCCTCCCCCGCCTCCTGTATAAGCAACAAATACACATATAGGTTATTATCATGTAGGAGACTACTTCATTATTTCACATACTAATTTTTATGGGTGTATCACAGAGGAGGGAGGATAGTTGTCTCCAAAAACCCGATGAAAAAATAAAATAAACGTACTTCACCTTTCCCCCTCGGCCGTGGTAACCCCTCACATACATAAAATGCATACTAGGGAGAGCTTCATCCCTCAGGAATACATTGGTACCAAAACATCTTTCTAGCTTAATTAGAGGCTGAGCTATTGGTATTCGTTGTAAAAATAAAATGTAATTTAAGTTTAAAAAAATGGCCATTTGCCCCCTCTCTGCTCCCTCACATAAGCAAGAAGTACAAATATAGCAGGATATCATGTAGTGGCATACTTCATTGTGTCACATACCAATTTTTATGAGTGTACCCCTAAGGGGAGGAATGCCCCCCTAAAAACCTGTTTAAAAAAATAACACGACTTTTCCCTCCTTCCACCCCCCGCCGTGGTACTCCCACATACATAAAATGCACACCGGCGGAACACTGCATCCTTCGGAAATAAATTGGTACTAAAATCATCTTCGTACCTTAGTTAGGATGCTGAGCTATTGAGGTTTAAAGCCCCGACGCAGCAGTTGCGTCAATGTTCGTTTAATGGTTAAGAATGCAGACAACCAACAGAACGTAACGCAGAGAAACTAAGTTACACATTCCGTAATCGGAGATCGGGAAACTCCCGATTTCTTTCTTTGGAATTAAACATTTGGACGGATCGAAATTAGGGAAGTTCCCGAAGTTTGGTCTAGCGGTTAGATGGCATGCAATATCTGGTAAAACTGTAATATATATGTGTATATATATATATATATATATATATATATATATATATATATATATATATATATATATGTCTATTTAAGTTTTTGTTTTTTTAAACGTTTTTTTAAACCCTGCTTCAGAAGAATTTAAAATTTCTCTTTTTGTAACACGGAATATTTCTTTCATACACTATTGGATCGATATATTGGTGAGCGAAGAGAGAAACTACTGCTTCTTTTTCTCAGAACGACGCCATTATCCCAAAGTGGCTTAGTAGCGTTGAGAGCTAGTGATTGAGCTGTACTTGCATATTCAAATTTGGTGTTTAGCCTAATGCGCATAATCTCTCCAGGTAAATTTTCTGGTGGACAAACACCGTGTCCGTGGATTTTCTTGGGGTTCTCGTATTTCTTCCCACTTTTTACATTCTAGCATTCCATTTATTATCATTATCACCGTCTCACTTATCTTCGGAACATAGTCCACTGTAGTAACATTCGAAAGTAAAACAGAAAGCGGGCTGAAGAAATGGCAGAAAATGGAACCATGCATTGATACTCTGTGTTTCAGTATAAGTACTTAGAATAACTGGTGAGTTATTGAGGTTCATTGCAAATTATTCATAGTGTCAGAAATAGGATAATACTCGTCCCAACAGTCCGCATTGTATGAAATCTATAACACTACAAGTATGAAGCATTTCTGGTTAAAATGAGTGGTTTGGCTACGTTATTTTCTTACTTACAATGATTCTCGGCAATTTCATGGACAGTACCCCCCCGAAATCAAATTCTAAAACTATCTCAGCGTTTACTGTTCTCAATTTCACCTTCTCTCTCTTTCTGTGAATGTTTATCAGAAAGTTTTGCACATTTATATCTTTTCTAACGAGTTACTATAGCACAATTTCCAAGTATGCTATCTTTATTCTGACGATTGTAGTCCTCGGTACGTTACACAATTCTCCATTGTACTGTTCGCTGAAGCACTTTTCGAGTGAGAATAATATGTATCTATTCTGTGTTTACCTTAACGCCACATCAGACAATCTGCTTCACATATTATGATGGTAACTCACGAACTGTACACTATATAATTACATTTTTAGTTCAGTACATAAGTCGTTTCATAATTTATTTCATGCGATTTAACAATCTGAAAATTCATTCCTGTATAAAATACATTGCTAGTTAGCATTTGAAGGCACTATTAATCAAAATGCAATAATGATAATACAAATAGAGAGAATTTTATAATTTAGAGGGTTGTTGGGCATCTTGTAATGAGATTCAATGAATAAAAGTTTGGTGTTGCTATTGGAAAAAGGGAATCTCAAGTGATAGAATTGAAAACTAGCCCTGTTCATGTCTGAAGTCTTCGTCCTGTTATGACAAGATTGTGCTTTTTATCACACTAGTCATGTGATAGCATTAATTTAAGTAGGGATGGTTCTTGCTGATTATTTCTTCAACTCCTTCCTCTGAAAATATTACATTAATAATTTATAAAATTTTTGACTTAGTTTAAATTTAAGTTTACAAGAGGAAAAGTATTTATTTCCAGGATCCAAGGTGAGAATAGTTTTTCTCCTCTAAATCTCTCTCTATATATAAATGAAAGTCAGTATGTTTGTGACATAATAACTCTTGAACCACAAGACCGATCTGGATCAAATTTGCTACGTAGATGAGGTTCGAGCCTGGGATGATTTTTCTCATTTAACTTTGACAGTGCAACTTAGGGGGGAGAATGAGGGGGGTATATTTTAAAACTCGAAAATTACCGATATTAGTGTAGAATCCATAGTTTTCTGTGTCGCAGAGATGAATAGTGACACTTCCGATGCCGTTTAAATCCAAATTCATTTACGCAACTTGGGGAAGGGGAGGGAGAGGTGTATAAAAATGATCCAAAATGACCGATATTAGTGCCGAATCCATAGTTTTTGGGGTCGCTGAGATGAAGTGACACTTCCGATGCCGTTTGAATCCAAATTCAGCCCCTTAACTTAAGGGAGGGGGAAATGGTATAAAAATGATCGAAAATGACCGATATTAGTGCCGAATCCATAGTTGTCGGGGTCGCTGAGATGAGCAGTGGCACTTCCAATGCCGTTAAAATCCAAATTCAGCCTGCAACTTGAAGAAGGGGAGAAGAGAAATGTATAAAAATGTTCGAAAATGACCGATATAAGTGCCGAAACAATAGTTTTCGGACATTTCCTATGCCATTTAAATCCAAATTCTCCCCTTTCCAAAATGAAACATATTCTCGCCGTGCGAAGAACGAGTATTCTGCTAGCATTAGACATTCATTCTACAGCTTCCATAAATAAATATTAAGATTTCAGCGTTGGGATACAAATTTGCAAAATCAGACATTGATAGGGCTATAAACAAGTAAATGCGTATCGGTATCTGGATGGATTCACGATTAAGATTCTCGTCTTGAGTACAAATCCGAGTAGTTGTTCGGATCTCACCATAAGAAGCAACTCCCGTTTTGTGTGGCCATTGTGCTGAAAAGGGCATTAAACTTCAATCTGTCATTAGTATTATCATGATTATTGCACGGTGGCTTACGGTGAACCTTTGGTGTGAAGGGGTTCCTGGTTCGGTACCAAGTTATTTGTGTTTGTGATGGATAGCATCGTGACTGTGAGTTTTTTGGGGGGTTCTCCAGTTTCCTCCCACATTTTTATTCATTGAATTCTTTTATAAATCATTCGCTTTATCAGTCTCTGACTTTCTAGTTTATCAACGTAACAACATACAGTTACACAAGGGGGCGCGGTGGCTTAGTGGTAGAGCGTTCACCTCCGCTGCTTGGAGTCCCTGGCTCGATCCCAGCTCGCACCGTATTGACTTTGTGGTGGACAAACATCCTGCTCGTGAGTTGTCTTGGATTCTCCCGTTTCCTCCCACTTTCTTCATTCCACCATTTTATTCATTTCTCATCATCACCGTCTCCTTTAGCCTAACCGGCATAACCGTGGGACGTAAAACTTACAGATTCATTTTTTCATTTTCATTTCATACAGTTACAGAAATATACGAGGGGTGATCGGAAAGTAAGGTTACAAAGCTGTAGTGAAACGTGTATATATTATTTCATACAACCAATACATCCAACAAATAGTACATACATTAGGTTATTTTTCGACATAGTCTTCATATCAGTTGAGGCACTTATCGCATCGTGGCACCAGTTTAAAGATTCCCTCCTGGTAAAAATCCTCTATTTGAGTGTTCCGCCACGTCGTCACGAAGTGTTTCACCTCCTCCTCTGAACCAAAGCGACGGCCTCCTAGGTGCTTCTTCAAGTGCGGGAGTAGGTGAAAGTCGCTTGAAGCGAGGTCCGAACTGTAGGGAGGGTGGTCAATGATGTCCCAGCAAAACTGCTTCAACAGTGTGGTGGTCTTCTGGGCTATATGCTGGCGCGTTGTTTTCTCTACCAGCCGCAAACTTTCGACACCATTCTGCCACATGCTGAAGAGACATTACAGTCTCTCCATAAACTTCTACCAGCTTCCGATGAATTTCAGCCGCGGTTGCATGTTTCGCCCACAGAAGTCGAATAACTGAGCGGACTTCTTCGCGAGACCAGGTTTTCCAAACGAGTCGCCATTTGTGTTTACCTACAACTAGCGCCGTAAGTGTCGGGTGGCTGAAACTCTGCATAGTTGCCAACTCCATATAGCAGACGAAGCTCCAGAAATATCAGCCGTGTAACCTTAGTTTTTGATCCTCCCTCGTAGGTATCTTTACAGTCCTCGTCCTAATAATAAACAGCATAACACGTTCATGTCAGTATAATCACCATCCATTTTGAAATAACTAAATTGAGACAATACAGTTTAAGTTGCAGTTAAATCGCTATAATGTATTACTGTAGGAATAGACAAATAGTAATGTTCAAATCGAAATATGGTTACGGCCCTTGTCTTATTTTGAAATAATCAAATTGAAATAAGTTGCAATTAAATCGTCCCATTAGTTCTAAATCGACAAATTTACTTGGACGCTAGCGACATCTATTGGCGTCAGACATACAAGCAGCGCAGATAATATTTATTAGCGTGACGCACTGACTGAGACGTTCCCTTTTTATACTGAAGATATATATAGACTATGTTAAGTCGCAGAACAAAGAAGAAAATGGTGCCTTGTCCCACATATTTTCTTCCCAAACCGTTGAACCTTATCTTAAATAAATTATCGGACTGACTTCTGTGATGTTTCAATATTATTGTTATAAATGCATGTTTTTTTAAAAAAAAAATTTGTCATTGTACGTTACAGTTTCATGGATTTTAGAGAGAAAATAACAAGATTTTAGTCATCATTGACATAAACTGAAATCATCAGGAACAGTAGTGCTAAATAATAACATTGTCAGTTTTTTTCTTATATTCTACAGCTGATATCTGATTCCAGTTCTTCTTGAATAGATATTCCTGTATAGGCAGATGCCTATGATTACTCTATAAAAACAGTGAGTGTATATACAGAATTATATTTATTCAAGCATCTTCTGATTTGAGTTTATGTAAATATATATATATCCTATTCGTGCTTTTAAAGGTAGAGTTCCTTCAGCTCTGGGCTATTTACAGATAAAGCAGCAGTTATTTGTTAAATGATTGTCTCCATTGAGCAGCTAAATTAGTTGTTCAGAATCTTATGTCAAGTTGTACTAAAGTTTGTATTTATAACAAAGCTCCAGCAACACAACTGCGGAAGACCCAAGCATTAGCCACTTTGACTGGGAAGCTGGGTAAGTTCTCTTTTGTATTATATCGTAATTTTTAAGACATGGATTTTTTCTTTCTTTACAAAATGCTCTACAATCTGTTTGTTCATTTTATATATATATATTTCTTTCAGTTGCATTGCTATTGAAAGGAATTTAGTATCTTATTATTATATATCGTGTTTTGAAATTTATTTATTAAATCATGCTTTTATGTGGAAGATCGAAAATTTCAGTTAAGTTTCAGAAATTAATCAATGAGGTCTACATGAGATTGACTCGTATTTGACTAGAATCAGAAGTGAATATATGAATGAACGAAATTTCACTTTTATGGATTATTTTTTATCGTACAATGCTTGTCAAGGCGTTTTGTAACACAGAAAAGAAAGGCCAAGACTTACAGGTCAGTAAATTGAAATAAGATAAAGGAATGTGCAGATTCACTTACAAAGCAAGCACGTCTGATCGTGAGGTCTGATCTCAGTCCATATGCTTTGTATGGATTAACATCATACCTGTGCGTGTTCTTGAGATATTTTGTTTCCTTCATAAAAATAAAATATTAAAACGAATATTTTGCAGAGCTCCTTCGTGGTTAAGCGGTTAGCGTATGCGCCTTTGGCGTGGGACACACGGGCTCGATTCCCGGCGGGAGCTCATGTGGTTCGGATTCCACGTTAATCAGTAGGTCCCGTCTCATATAGCTTCGCTGCTGAAAGGGACGTTAAACTCAAAATCAACTCAACTCAAATATTTTGCATGCCAAACATTTAACCAAATATGTGATCATCGTTCGTTTGTACATACCATCGTTTGAATTAGGTGATACATGGTTCTGAGTAGTCGGTTAATTGGCACAGTAATGAGTGATCTCAGGTGAAATTTCCCGTTAGATACACATGTTCTTTGTATTCCACGCTTAATTGTAGGTCCATTTCTTATATCTAGTGGTAACAATAGGCGTTACGCTCTAAATTGAAAGAAAGATCTCCACGTATAGAATATGATTATGGAATGTTGAATTGAGCTTTAATTTCACTTAATGAAAAGTAGGTAATGCCATTTGGAATACGTAATTATGCTAAACGAACTTACCAGCAATGTATGTGCAATACATAAATTGGAATTGACTAATGGTATGTCCACTAGGAGGACTATCTGATTAAAAGACTTTGTCGATCCTTGATATTTTGTTCATGCAAAAATTAATAGATCTTGACTTATACTCAGCCGTGGGCAAGCAAATTCGTGCGTTGCCACCTTTTGTGCTACTAATGGTATGAATGACACTTGTTCTATCAAATAATATATTTTTCAGATTTTGCATTTAAACGCTGATCATGATCATACTACTATGTGTGCACTTTATAAGTCGAAAACCATGATTTAAAGCAAACCTGTACATAACAGTTCGAAACAGATTTGGACTTCTCTTAATGGTACATACCCAAAATGTCTCATAAAGATTGTTTTTATAAAATCATAAGTAAATCACAAGACAAGACGGTGTACATTCCTACCGGTGTGTTTTCTTCTGATAAAGTCAGGATTCCCACAGATCCTGGAAAAGTCAGGGAATTTAAGTACACTTCTCAGAACTTACTTCTCTTTTTGTCTTACCCAGATGTTTGGTAGGGAATATTTTATAAAATAAGTTCGTTTGTTTTGCACACACACACACACACACACACTCTATACATGTACACTCATGTCCAAAATTATTGTCGCATGTCTATAAATATGTTGTTGTAGTCATATAATTTGATAACGAATTCGCCCGGTATTCCTTATAATGTTAGGATATGTATAATCGGCAAAGACAAGTTTGTGGCAAATTTCATGTCAAAAGAGCTGTAAATAAGAACAAATAAAACGAAAATAAAACATTCTTGTTCATTTAGCAACATTTTGTTTTACTCATTCTAATTTTCGTATTTATAATTCTTTTCCTATCAAATTTACCACAAATATTCATTTCCTGATAATACACATAGTATCAGTATTAAAAGTACTCTGCAAAGTCGTTATCAAATTATATTCTTACAAAAAGACAGTTATAGATATGCAACAATCATTTTGACATGAGTATACATGCGAAGTAGATGAGGAGCCCCCTGGTAGCGAAAAATATAATTGCTTCTTTTCTACATTACATATAGACCTAGAAATTTGTAAATCTGAGCTGAAAAAGTCAAGGAATTCGTGATCATCAAAGGAGTGGGAAACCTGCAAAGTATTAAATTAATAGGATTGTAGTACGTGCATTCCAATGTTAAGCTTATTGAGCAATCAGTTTTTCTATCAGTATTCGTGAATGATGCAGGCGATCGTTATATCTCGACGAAAAGACATTCCCCCCAGGAACCTCTAACATTGTTCAAAACTCGGTGAAAATTGCCCAAAAAGCATATAGGAGGGCTATTAAATAAGAAAAGAAGAAGAAGATGTTTCGCTCAGCTCAATAAAGCCAGTAATCGTTATAACGTGTGAAATGAGATTTTGAAAGCTCTTGTGATATTTCCTACCATAAATGAATGCATTATTGTTATGTCGTGTTGCGTACAGAGGAACTCCACATTCAACAGAATGCGAATTCTGGTACGTAAAGAAGACACCCTTTATAGATTTCTCGTGGAGAACTAATATTGCCAATATCCTCAGTCCTACCTTAATTGAAATGTTAATTAGTCAGTAATGTGGATGCCATTGATTTATTTAATCTTGATTGGTTTATTTATATTCGCATCCTTCGTCAACAACGAAGCATTATTGAATGAGGCCTCCAGTGTCAGAAAGTGGAATCTGAACCGCTGTAAAGCATCCAATGTTCTCCCGTCCAGAATGGAGTGCGCCAAAACCAGCGAGGAGGTTTTATTATTATCACACAAGTGGGACTTTAAAATTTGTAATGTTTGTACGTCCGTTACTCCACACGATATATAGCTAGAGCTATTATCTCGTTCGAGTTTATTAGTAGAGTCAGTCCGTTAATATTTCAATGGGTAACGGTGACCTATGTTCGTCCGTTAGTTTACACAATAACTTTTGAACGAAAGCAAATTTTTAAGCAATTTATAGCTAAACGGATTATCACATCTGAGTTCGCTAACCCCTTGCCATATTTTGACGCGCTGGACGCGTTGCTTTTCACTTTTCACTTCCGTATTTTGACGCATGTCACGCGTTTCGATGTTTGAGCGGCTGTATCCCGCTTGCTGTCAATAGAAGGCAGAAGCTTACAGGTTTCCTGTGCTTTGTGAATATCTGTTAGTTTAAGTAAGCGCCAGAAGAGGCATAGATGTTTACAGCATTGCAAAAAAATTCCGAAAAAAGTCATATGTGAAGGGGTTAATGGAGTAATCCGTTAATATCTTCAGCGGGGCAACAGACAGCTAAACTGGTTATCATGTCTGAGTTCGTTAATGGAAGAATCCGTTAATATCTTCAGCGGAGCAACAGACAGCTAAACTGGTTATCAAGTTTGCGTTTGTTAATGGAGGAATCTGTTAATATCTTCAGCGGGGCAACAAACAGCTAAACTGGTTATCATGTCAGAGTTCGTTAATGGAGAGAATCCGTTAATATCTTCAGCGGGGCAACAGACAGCTAAACTGGTTATCATGTCTGAGTTCGTTAATGGAAGAATCCGTTAATATCTTCAGCGGAGCAACAGACAGCTAAACTGATTATCAAGTTTGTGTTTGTTAATGGAGGAATCTGTTAATATCTTAACGAGTAACGGCAACTTCGTTACAATAACTCGGGATGCCATTATTCCCGGACACAATAACTCGGGAACAAGAGCGAATTTTTGAACTGTTTTTTTTTTTTTTTTTCACATCAGATCGCCTGAGCGATTACCACGGCTGAGTTCGTTAATGGAGTCGATCCGTTAACATCTTAAAGGATAACGGTGATTTAACGGTTGCTGTCCATATTCCGCTTTCTACTAATGAAACAAAGCTTATAGAAGTTACACATCTCGTCGTTAGGTGGCAGCAAACATCCTCCAGAGATTGATATCTACCGGACGAAATTGAAACTTCTAGTGCATACTCTTTTTTTTTTACTGCCTACCGGAATTTAATTTTCTTTTAAGTTTTATCAAAACAATCAGAGAAAGTTCAAAATAACCAAAGAAAACTGCATTGTGATAAGCTACGATTTTTGACTAAAATAGATACATATTCTCATACAGAAGCTAATTTTTATTGATTTTTTAAAAAAATTTGTGAAGCAATTGTAACGCTAAATGAAATATCTGTGAAGCAAGTGAGCTTAAATTTGAGACATAGTGTATATATTTATTTTATTTTATTTTCATATCGAATATTAGGAATAAAAATGTTTTTAAAAACACTTGCATATAGTAATTTTCCCGTTTTAAAATGCAATATTGCGTTCTTACGCTTTTATATGTATATATTATATATATAAAAATCAGCAAACAGATTGTAGTAGTATTTTCATGCAGTGAAATCCTATCGTGTGTCTTCCTATTTAGGTGAAAACATGCAAGTAATATGCAAGAATCAAATTATTGTGTGTGGAATATTTAAATAAGAGGTGAGTACTGCTCAGAAGTTCAACAGATTTTGTGCAGAGAATGACCGAATCATTATATATTTAATTTAATGACTTGGGATGACAGTTTGTTCTTGTGTCAATGTTGTGGAAATCTACGTGCTGTTACATTCAACTGAAAGAAAACTACAGTGCATGCAGAAATTGAGAGAAATTTATTCATTTCGCTTTGGACAAAAAAATGGGATTTCACTGTATTTCACAGTTATATTTTGAGAAATGTAGTTTCGAATTTCATGTGCTACATGAACATGCATTGCCAGATTGTTACATATTCCATAGCAGCTGTGGACTCATATGCCATGTACTGTTAAGTCAAAAACATCTCACAATATTGTTCTGGTCAGTCCTGCAAGAGCGTCATTCCGGTTTACACTAGTATCGAATAATGCGTTAAATATGACAGTAAATTTGAATTTTGTCTGTGTGTCAGAAGGGACAGAAATGAAATATTTGACAATACGAAGTATTTTATGTATACCTTCAAGTCATTCACTTGCTACGTCGGATTGTCAAAGTAGCTACTGTGTGCAATGTTAAATATTCTAACTTCGATTGATTTCATTGTTCTATGTATTCAAAATGTGGCAAATATTAATTGTTGAACAACAGATGTTAAATCATCCCTATAAATAATTTAGTTCTGATATGTAATTGACCTCTTTTAGTGACCTCTTGATTATACACATTGTGGTTTGTCTTGACTGTTACATGAGTTAAGAAATCGGATTGTGTACGAGATGGTTTCATACACGACAGATACGAACTAAAAACCTAAATTAGACGCCAGTTGAAAATGTAGTGGAAGATTGATGGTCATTTAGTTATTGGTTGAAGAAATCATGCAAGAAATATTCATTTACCTATGTACAAGTAGATGACAATAAAGGAAATACACCATTTCCCACCTAAATGCTGTTAGCCAGCTACAATTTCTCTGTATTTGTCACTCGATTTCTTACTAGCTTGGCACTTTCTATCATTCTCTTGTTTTATTCATCTAATGTAATTGCAGTATTATAACGTGTGTTGTAGTTCATTGTGATTTTATTTTCTCGTCCTTTTCAGTTTAAACACCAATATATACATATATTTATTCATACACATCAATAAGGGGCCATGCTTCCTTCTTCAGTAACCCCAAATTACCTGAGTTTGTTACGCTAAGACTTTAGGGTTAGAATTAAGAATTCGATTCCTGGGCTTTCGGCGTCTATGGTCATGTTAGCTCATATGACGTCCCTCGGCGATCACACTATCCGGGGAAAGGGAAGGAAGGAAGCGGTCTGGGACCTGTGTGTTATGTACCATCCCAGCATTTGCCTGGTGGGAATGAGAAAAGCCTTTACACTGTTTTGGTCAAGTGTCCCTACTGGGAATCGAGCCCGGATCCGGCTGAGACTTCAAAAACCTATTCGTAATCTCTAAGTCTAGTTTTCAAATAGTGCATTGTGGAAATACATACATAATTATTATGGCACTCAATCATTTTACCATTTCACTATTCATTAAAAAGTTGACGCTGTTATATATATATATATATATATATATATATATATATATATATATATCCTCACAAGTAGATGTATAATTCTTCGAACATAAGTCTCTCATTTTGATATTTACTTTTTCAGTACACACATGACTAATAATGTTAGGAGAGAACATCTTAGGCAAATATTATCGTCAACATAATACTTAAAATAATATAATATGAGTAGGTGAGGTTAAGAAGGAAAAGATACCACCTGGCCTGTTAAGAGAAACGAAAAAAAAAAAAAATTAAAAAAAGCTTCACACGTTAATCAATATGCAAACTCTGAAACCTGTAATTACGAATAAATTCCTTAAAACACACACAGAATTGCGAAGCCTATTTATTTTTTGGTATTTTCATTTAGTTATTTACGCATTTACAGTAAAATTAGATGGAATATTTTCGTCTATAAACTCACTGTAAAGTAGACGCTGGAAAAGTACAAATAAAACAGGGTAAACATCTCTTAATAATACTCACTTATTAAAAAAAAAAAGTATTACCATCAAAAGAATAAATTTTCTGGTTGGTATAGAAAAGGAATTCACCTTGCATCTGATGCTTTTGTATCTCTGTTAAAACTTAATCTTTAATATTTCAACCCGAGCTGGAGCCATGATCGCATACGCTTCTACCGCAAACTGGAAGAAATCACTGAGACAGTGTGTAGTTGTTTTAGTCGTGCAATAATGAAACACCCCAAACAAAATATAAGAACAGAGGGAAGCTGCTTTAATCTGATTGACAGTTTCACATCTGCATAGGAATAAAGCAAAACAATACAATGAAAATAAATAAGAACAAAGCTACGAATTTAAATTAGTAACTTAGTTTATCGTTAGGACAGAAAAATAACTATAATTTATCTTGAATGGTTGAGTGCCAAGTAATTAAAAAAAAAAGCCTAACTCAGTTATATAAAAACAGTAAATATAGAAATTAAAGAAGCTAGTTTTGGTTATTAAGGAAGAGAAATGTAGTGATTGATTGTTTTCCGCCTATAATTTTTGCCATACTGAACACACAGTACAAGCAATACGAAATTGCCTGTCATCTCTTGTGAAACATATGACTTGCATAAAATGGTAGTTTATGTTCTGTTTAGGCTTGGGTGCGTATGGCAGTGGATCAGAGTCTGAAAGCGAAGAAGAAAAAGGAGGTGCTGACAGAGGCAGTGCTGATTCTGATGAGGAGTTACAGGTAAGAAATTTTCGTATCACTCACTTCATGTTATAGTGACTCCACTTTTGCACAGTTAAATGGGTCTTCATAACTGCCTGCAATTGGAAAAGTCATGGAGTGCATGATCTCACCCTATTTTGCTCGCATATTTTTGCTTGAAGGCCAGCCAGCTGTTTGTAAATGCGACCAAAATGAGTTGTAATAATCTAAAGATATTCATGCTAGTTGTGCACTTCGTGAGTTTTTCGAGCAGGGAGAGTCGTGGACGCTTATAGAGCAAGTACAGAACATTTCTGAAACTCAGTTTTTATATAGGGTACGTACACTCATCTGAAAGTGTTAATGTCCACCTATCGTGTTCTGTATTTATTAACAGGTGACTAGAGGAGAAAGTTTAAGACAATAATAAAATTCAGAGTGTAAATTAATGAACGACTAGACCGAGAACCCAACTCAGGTCTCTGACTTACTGTGCTGCGGGTGCGCCACCACATGTACGGACCCCAAGAAGGAGAAAGCATATGACTGATCGCTAGTAACCCGGAGACATGGGTTTGATTCTCTGTCTAGTCACTCATTTTCTTACTGTCTAAATTTCATTAAGTTATCACTTACAGGGTATGGTAGAGTTAATAAGCATGTTGAGAACGTTTAGACATACTCTTCCATACTGGGCAGAGCATTTTTAAGCTTGGAAGTTTCATAGCTTCAAAGGTAATGTATTTAAAACTAATTGATTATTGAGGTATGGAACACACAATAATAATTAAGCTAGCCTAAATAATACCCCTTTCATGTGTTTTATAGCATTATGTTTCAAGTGCTTCCCACGGGAACTCTTCTTCGGCGTAGCGTAGTATAATCATGTTAGTGTACTAACACCTAAATCAAACTTGATTCTATATTTTTTTTTTTATTTATCCTGTATTTTACGTTGGATATACATAATTATGTCTTCCAACACGATGTAAACTTAACCCCTGTACGTACAATTTGCAAATTCATCTCTTAATCTGTTACTTTTTGTATAACCTAAAGAATGTATAGTAAAGTATTTACAGTCGTAAATTTTGTTTTTATTATCAAGTACATGAATAAAATCCAAATTTAAGACTAAGTATTTTATTGTACATTCTTTAGACTACAAAAAATTACGGGTTAAGGTTTGAATTTTACATAAATTGGTAACATTGTAGATACAGGCTTAAACATATTTAATGTTAGAAGACATACGCAACGTAGATTACAGTACTAGCTTCCAAAAATTATAGAATCAGGTTTGGTTTAGGTGTTAGTATTATATTCAACAATTTTCGTAGCTTTACTTTGTTCATATCTGTATTCATAATGGAGCTGGCCTGTGGCCCCGTATTTCTGACACACTCTGTACAGAGTATTCCGAAACAATTTTTAAAAAACTGGGAAATTAATCCTCACATGACAACAGTTATAGATCAACGTGGGTGTACAAATGCGCTATTTCGGAGCTAGAGCCTGCCAAAATTAGTCAAAACGATAAAATGAAAGGTCATAAGGGAACGAAATATCATATCAAGGTCGGGTAAAAGAAAGTAGTAATTATCCGACGACGAATTTAATCTCGAAGCATAGGAGAATCGTGAGGTCTTCTAGAAACGAAAACTGCTACCAGGAATTAGAAATTGACACATCAGTGGAATCTAGGCACAAAATAACCACTGTGTTCTTTCGAAATTTCCGACTTTATTCGAATTTTATTCTCGAGTCTGTACGTTCTCTCCATACCCACAATGCCCAAGGGACCTGACGGTCACCGGAGATACACGTCCCCACAAGTAAGCAATCTGTGCTTCTGGGCCGGTTCTCGTCACATCTTGTGAGGATCCTACTGGATAATGGAGCTATTTTCATGGGTAATATGCGGCATAGAATTACGCAGCAGAATCAGGAGATGACGACAGGCTCAACAATTTCCACAGGAATCCTCTCCAGTGACGCACGGTGACCCGAGAAGGGACTACATTGTCGGGACCGTCGATCGGATTTTCGACTCCTGTTCGAACACATCTCATTTTGTGACATCGAAACCAACCTATTCGTGACCTTCAGAGCTTACCGGTTCTCTACATACCCACATCGACCTTGGTCCTCACCGGTCAACAATGCATTGAGTGAAAATGCCTTTTGTTGCGCATTTTTTAAACATCACTACTGGTTTAACGTGGTTGTTTAAGTTGCAGAGTCAGGATCGAAAGTGAAGAGATGTTGATAGTGTCGTTGTATCCAGTGTTCCTGTGCAGATAACAAGTATATTAGTTTCGAAGAGCACGTTCAGTCCTTCCTGGTTTTTAGGTAACTCTTTATCATGGATTCGGGAAGCACCAGGTGAGCGGGGGACTCGAGCCCGGAATCTTCGGCGTGCCGTGCCGATGCGTTTCTGTAATTTCATAATAATACACGTTACATTAGTTTAATGTTATTCATTATTCTGCTTGATTAGAGGAAAGTGATTATGTATCATCGTTTTCATGTTTTCTTGATTTTGTTTTTCCATCAACATGGGAAAGTCTGAATGGCTAATTACATACCGGAAATTTTCAGTAAATGTTCTGGAAAACCAGGAAATATCAGGGAATTCGTTCCCGTATATTTTGTAGTCACCCTGATGTCAATCCGACCAATTTTTCGCGGGTTGTAACTCTGAGGTGTCCCATTTGTTTACCTATACTGGTCTATAATTGTTTAATGTCTTTGAGGATTCATGTCCCAGTTTTTTGATGTTGCATCCAACCCTGCATAGTTATACAGGGCGATTAAAAAAAAAAAAAAACTTGCGGATTTCATTTGAGTTTAGAATTTCTAATTGAAATCTGATTTTCATGCGGTTTGTGGTAAATTGCTGAAAGAAGAATGGGAGATTTATGGAACTATGTTTACTGGTTTAAATTCATCCTGAGTAGTATTGACCACGCCTCAAGAAAAACAGCAAATATTCGCCAGTGTACCTTACAATTGGAATGAAGCGCGGTGCGGTGTCGGGATTTGAGTTTTCTTCTTTAGATGGCAACCTCGCCAAGGTCAGTAAGAAACAGAAAACTGGGCCGTTGTATTGAGAATTGTGCTGTACAGTTCTGTGCTACTATGTGAGTATGATCAAGACAGAGTGAGAATAGTGTACTCTTTTGAGCAACATGAGTTTATCGTTAAAGTTTTTTTCAGAGCGGAATATGTTGTTGCTACGTAAAGTGCATTTAGAAACAAATTTGCCTCACGTCCTGACTCAGACAGGAACATAATATGGTCGATAATGAATAAATTGAGAGAACCAGGATCGCTTCTGAGTGAGACAGGGAAACATTGAAACTCGCAGGCGGGTGTTGTGGAAGACGTCAGTTAAGACTTAGGTCGTCTAAGAAATGTCTCCGTCGTTTGTTGCAAGAAACCGGCTATAGCTATTCAACATGTGATTTATGCGTGTTACCACTAACACTTAATTTGTATTCTGCAATTCATTTCAAAAATCCAAACCATCATTCCAGTTGTAAGGTACAGTGGCTATTATTTGCTGTTTTTCTTGAGGCGTGGTCGATATTACTCCGGATGAATTGAAGCCAGTAAATATAGTCTAATAAATCGCCCATCCTTCCTTGATCATTTACCACAAACCGCATAAAAATGGAACTTCAATTAAAAATTCTATATCCAAATGAAATCCGTGAGTTTTTTTTAAATCACCCTGTATAGGAGAATGAATACACAATTATATATTGTGATTCTTATTTTTTCAGAATCAAATCCGTCGTCGCAAGCATGAATTTGCTAAAACGGAAAGAGAGATTGAAGCAAGACTTGAAGAGGAGGAGGAAAGAGAGCGAGCCAGGCTACACGCGGAAGACGAGAGTGACAGTGAGGAAGAGAGTCAGGTAGAAAAAGAAACAGATTCAAAACAACTTACGCTCTCGGAGGGTAAGTGTCACTTCCTTTTTTCTTTGAGCACTGGTGATCCAATTCTAATTACAACCACGTGGCATTTTTTAATAGTAAGTCACATTTTGGTATAGCAGTGTGTACTATATTACGAACATTAAATCTTTATCATCTGCATACTGTACTCCACATAGACTGAATTTCAAGAACATTTAAAATCTCTTCACAAAATTTAAGTATTATCTACTATGTAATTATAATTTGTGGCTAGTCACCAGATTTTCCAGCTGGTTTTCACAGGTCTTTATTTCCAGTATAGATTTTATATATTTTGCTGTGCATCAATATTACGTGTGAGTAATATTTGCAATTGAAGATGAAATTGTTTCTAGATGTAATATAATTAGTTAAAAAAAAAGTATTAATAGAATATATTTTAGTAAGTGTGATGCCTTTTATTTTACCTAAGATAGAAAAATACTCATTATCCTGTAAGTTCTCAGCTGAAATTATCTGTAAGTGGTAGAACTGTGTTTCAGGACAAAAGTATATGTAAATTACATACAGATTGTAGTAAAATATCAAAGATTGCAATTAAAAGGGGTTGGAGAAAGAAGAAATCCCCAATGAAGCTATTGTGAGAAGAATATCTCATAAGTATTCCTATTGTTTTCCTTAGAGATATGCTGAGTTCAAAATTTTCATCGTTTCATAACATGCCTTATGTCGATTGAAATAAAAATATACAAGCACGAGAACAAATCATTCGATGATATAAATAGTGTAATTTGTAACATTTTCTTTTCATCCTTACACCCTTTAATAATGTGTGTACTGTACTGCAAAGCAGATACATCATCTTGTAAAAGAGGTACTTAAGATAAATGTTGGTTTGATTTGATACCATGATGTATTTTAATGAAGGCTACAGAATTGATACAAGGATTGAATATACTGTATCCCTGTATCACAAATGTGGGACACAACCGTCCTAAAAGTTTCTATGATACTACAGGAGACTCAAAGGTCGTTTAACCATGTATTTTATACATGTTTATCGAACGTGTTCACTTAAAGAGTGAAAGTAATGCGCAATTGCTCTTAATTTTAGTGACAATTAAGAGAAATTACTGAATGAATCAAGTGAAAGGAACAATTAGTAGTCTTTCTTCTTTCTCGGTATTGATTAATAAACAGCATTTTCAAAAAACAGTTTTTTTAATAAATAAATAAATAAATAAACTTGCTTCTGCAAGCCTTAGAATGGGTAAAATGATAACCAAAATTATTTTTAGTGAGTTGTTAAGTTGAAACAAAAAATGAAAAGAGAAAGAGTCTCCAGAAAATTCATTGTTTTTAACACTGTATAGAACAAAGAAAAGAACTCGAAAAATAGAACGATTGAAAGAACTATTATAGTTAAGACTGAGGAACTTTTGTTGCCTATTAATAGTCATATTCAGAAATAAATTTAGTCTGATGTTTATTATTATTTTTATTATTGATTGTTATTAGCAACTTCTGAATGAATGGACTAAATAAAATATAAATAGGGTTTCAACCTCCCTAGTAGAGAGCTGTCAATAAGAACTTCTGTTTAAGTTATGAAAAACTGCACTGAAATTAGTCCCGTCTATTCAGAAGAGGACATTTATTTTTAAATGTGATTTTACAAGTATGTGGCAAATTGTACATATATGTAGTCTGGTCAAAAAATGTGAGGTACAAAATGAAACTAAGTGTATAAAGTACTAACAGTAGGGGTTCACTTCTGTTCAGAGCCACACTACATGCCTATCAGCTACCTATCCTGGTACATTCTCTGGAGGCCCGTGCGATATCACTAATCCATGGCTCAACCGCGTGCTGTGATCAACAGCCAGTCTCTGAGGCATGTTCGACGAGTTTATGGAAGACTTCAGGTTCTATTTTTCCCTATTCCTCACCTATTGTGTCAGTTTGTTAGAGCATAGAAATTGGATGCGTCAATCTGACCTTGATCCAACATTCCAGTTGATTCCCCACACATTGAATAAGATTCAAATGAGGACTCTTGAGATGCCAATTCAATCGGCTAACAATGTTTTTCAATTAGTAATCATAGTCACATGACATAGTAACAGCATCCAGGAAATAACACGACTTAACACCATAGAATCTCGTATCGGGAGCATTTCATTATCAAGTATGTTACATAAAACCTCGGCTGTCGTTGTGCCGTTAACAATTTAATGATCTGAGTCAATACTAGGAAAAAAACATCTAAAACCAAACCTAAAACTCTTCGTATAACAGCCCATGGGGACTAGGGCTACAAACCAGCCTCATGCCTTTGGAGTGGTGTGTGGTCTGCACATTGACTCCCCTCGCTGTTAATACTGGCCTTCTAGACGGAGTTCACTAGTTCTTTCTTTCGAGTACCTCCCCAATTTTTCTCACGACACTGGGTGGACACCGCAAAGTCAACGCCATCTGTGAATACAAGCGGTCACCCAGCTTTTCTATGACCAGACCCGGGACTGCTTGATTTTGCTGATCTCACGAGAAATGGTATTCTAGTGCAGCTGTGCCATTGGTTAGGAAAAATATCTCCAAACTGTATTTGTTGTTTGGGACAATTGGAGTGAAAAGGCATAAACCTTCATTTATCAATCCAATAAAATGATCTCTATTTCATTATCCATATCTCAGTGTTGTAGACACTATCGGATACGCTCAATTGGACTTGTTGATATGGGTCTTACGTTTGACGCTCTATTTGAATATTTAATCAGACGGACTCTGGTTCGCAATGTTCTTTTCGAAAACTACATCCTCTGATGCCTAAAACTGTTTGATGGTGGCCATGAGGGGGTTTGTCAGACTTATGTTTTATTGTCATGCTGCCATTACAGACAGATTTCTTGCGTCTGACGGAACATAAAGTATTCCTTAAAAATACATGTTTTAGCTTTTGGTATAATAATCAGGTAAACAAAACTCCGAACAAAGTACAAGAGTTAAAAGAAGTACATTATGAAGCTGTGTTATAGTTTCGGTTGCGTTGCACCTGATGGAGTCGTTATTATAACACTTAAACTATAAACACAGCTTGATAATATATTTTTTTCTACTGTAACTTTTGTTCAGAGTTCTATTAAAAATCCATCCACCGTCCAGCTGCACAGGTTAAGCTCTTCATTCGATTTGAACCAGTTGAGTATTGCCACTGACGTCGTGCTGGACAGAGTGCAAAAGTTACACTTAACAATAAAGCTCGGGAACCTGTCTTGCGTAACGTTCTAACTGAACTACGTATAAATATCTCCTGAATTACTGCTGTATATACGAGAGTTGTCACAAAAGTTCTAAGCCTATCTATGAACACAGCAGCAGAGAGTTTATGGATGGTGTTACTTTTCAACATAGTCTCCTAACAAGTCAACACATTTTGCCCATCGATGTTCAGGTGCGTTGATGCAGTTCGTGTAAAATTTCATCTACGGCATGCATGACATTATTATCAGTGTTTAAATGAGTACCTTACAACTTCTTTCTGAGCTTTGGAAAGAGATGTAAGTCAGAAGGTGCCAAATCAGGCGAATAAGTGGAGGACCAATCCGTAGCCGCAACCGTGAATTACTGCTATTGCGGTGACTGACTTGTGGCTAGGGACTTTGTCTTGATGGAGAAGCACACTTGCTGTCAGTTTCCCACGTCACTTCTGAAGAATATTATTACGCAGCTGTCGTAGAAAATCTGCATACTACTCCCTAGTCACTATTCGCTCGTTTGAAAGATAATGCACCATCAGTATTCTCTCTGAATCCCAGAAAACTTTTCATCACTTTTCCAGCTGAGGACACTGACTTGATCTTCGGAGGAGAAATGAGGGGTGTTTCCACTGTGTGAAACTTTGTTTGGACTCTAATTGATAATGGTGGACCTATGTGTTATCTACTGCTATGAATCGAGTGCGAAAGGTATCTCGGAAGAGATGAAGATTGTCCCTTGAAATATTGCATCTTGTGAGCTTTTGATCAGGTGTCGAAACTTTTGCCACCATTTTGCGGAAACCTTCCTCATTCCGAGATGCTGGGTGATAATTCGGTCAATGTTTGCAGTAATTAAGTCAGTATCTTAGCAATCTGCTTGATGATCATTCGCCGATCATTCATGCACTTTGTCAACGTTCTCCTGAGTTAGTGCTTCCACGGGCCTTCGTGATTGAGTGTCATCTTCAATGGAGGTGCTCCCCTCTTAAATTCGGCTGCCCATTTCTTCACCGTAGCATATGAAGGCACTATCACCTAAAGTAGCAACCATGTCGGCGTGGATCCCCGGCAGCTGTAAAACGTTTTGGAGATATTCAGTATCAACTCTCGCCTTCAATTTTTTTTTTTTTTTTTCTCCATTCATTTGGTCACACGTTGCTCACTCTTCCGTTCTTTCTGGACCTGTAACAACAGAATAAAAGTCGATATTGATAAACAATTTGGCATGACATCAATAAATACGGCCTAAAATTATTACATTTCTAGTTCTAATATTACTTGGTTAGGCGTAGAATTTATGTGACAACCCTCGTACAAGTCTGTACCTTACTGGGAAGGATCCCTTTCTCATAGGAATAACCAGTTATTCTTTGGTAATCAAAGTATAAATTACCGAAATTGTGAGAAAATACAGGACTGGTCGTTACGAATGATAGTTACGCAGGGTAAAAGTTTTCGTATTTTTTATTTTGTACTGTGTTTTTGATCTAAAGTATTTTCAGACGCTTTGTGTTATGTATATCATTACACTGATTGTTGTGACTTCAGTTGATTGTGAAATATAAACATGATACATGTAACGCGATATAACATGAAACAAAGCTCTAAATAGGAGAAAAGTTGAAGTTTAATGTAACTGTACTTACAAACATTAATTCTTCTAAGTCCATATTAAAGAATCAATTTCAGTAAGATACATTATATCTTAATGCTTCTTTACTGAATAGATCAATGAATTTTCAAGTTGCGGAGCATTAGAATATTACAAAGGCAGTTTTGTTGGAAACCGTAATAATAATAACTTTTGTGCTCACAGTAGCTAAGACAGTAACTATAAAAAGTGTATTATGAGATACTGGTATAAAACAATTGGAAAATTGTAAAGTATCAATTGATTTCATACATAAAAATGGTAATTAAATTAAAATAATAATAATTTTATACCATACTTGAAACGTAACTTTTACTCCAAATATAATGTTACATATTCCATAGAAATTGCTGATTCACTGAATATCAAACTTCTGATTCTCTGCTAATAACACAGTACATGTAACAGACATCTATTGTCGTTTTGATATAAGTTAGGGACTTCGAAAATTCACTTAAATCTGTGCCTTTATTAATAAATATTTAATACCTCATTGGAGGTAGCAGAAGAAAAATAACCATTTTGGACTGTGTTATTTGATACCATCGTGAAGGAACTATTAATACTGTTGGAAACAGATCTTAGTTCATGAATTTCATGAATCTTGTAAATGGTGTAACAATGAATGAAACATGTAAACCAGATGTATTTTGGAACTACGAGAAAAAGAATTAAATCCGATCACGTGATAAAAAAATAATTATTTTTTATGAAATGTAGTGAGATTACTGCTTTCTCTAGTATGCATAGATGATTGTTGAGCCATGTTGTACAGAGAACGAGAATCGACTTGATAATGGCCCAATGGCCGAGAGCACATTTTTAATAGATTCTGCTTTTATTAAATAATAAATACCAACTTCTTGAGTGATTCTAAGTATTTAGAAACCATAAGCCTATCATCTCAAGCGAAAAGCCGACTACCAGAACGCCCTACGTGCTGAAAGTCTGATTACCAAGAATACAGATATTTATAGTTAACTTGCAAATATTCAGTCTGAGGTCCAGTTTTTCTGTGTTTGGTATGGGAGTATAAATGACATGAATACTTTCGTTTTTGGATGTTAGAGAAGGGTTGTAGTGGTACAGTTATGTTAAAAAGACATTTCAGATCTCATCATTTTAAATCTCTGTATGCATATTCATATGTAGAATTATAACACTGAAATGGTATAAGGCTTTTAAACTAATCTTATTTACGTAAAGCTCGGGTAAAAATCTAGGCAGCAATTGGAATAGTTTTGAACGTAACTGTATAAGAATGTACCTGTTTCATGTGGTGAAAAAGAAATATCAGCGAAGTAATATTGCAGTAGCTATGGTATGTCTGGCGAAATTGGTGGAGCAGCTTGAATTGTCTTTGTAGCTGCTCGGAATTAGCAGAAGACTTGTAATTTGATGGCTTTGAGCAGACAACATAGCATCGTGTATTAGAGTTGCAAACAAAACAGTGTGCAAATCACTTTCCTTGTGTCATATGTCTGTAATTGATTTTTTTTTCCCTTCCTTTCTATTCATAAAATTATTCTCGTAATGTTCAAACACCACATAGCATTCGGCATCAGCTTAGTTGTCTGAAAACAATTGAAAGAATATCTTTCGTAATAATCACGTAGAAGAGGGACAAACATCGTAACATCAATTTTCTTCAAATGTAGTCTCTCGTAGTGTCAGTAGTACAGAACAGATAAGTCCCTTAGCGATAGTTTCTCTGCGTCTGTATTTAAGGATGTTTGCAGTCCCGCCGTCACTATTTTTAAATTTCAGAAAAATGAAGACCATTTTTAAAAAATCGACTATTTTTAATAAGTACTCGTAGTATATTTTAAATATAGAAAATAAAATTGAAAATTTTTTAATTAGTATTGCTATCAGTGTAGATATAATGTAAAAAAAAGTTTGAGATGGGACTAATAAAGCATTAATACCCTGAAAAAATATACAGAATGATAGTAATAGAAACGGGGGGTAGAAATATCTACCATGTGATTATTATTATTATTAATGATAATAATAAACCTTTTTCACGAAATATGAAATTATCAACGCTTAATTAACATGTCTGTTATATGAATAGGTGATGCACGTAACGTTTTATCGAATTTTGGAAATATTTCCAACAAAATGTAACAGAAGTTCAATAAAAATTAAAATCTGAAGTAAACAATGCACATCGAAGAGTTACAGAATGTCTGTCGGTCACGAAAGTTAAGTTTTAAAAAAGGCCTAATTTGGAAATTTAAACCACAATTACAAAAAGAAAGAATTTATTCATGTTTGCAGTTGTTCTCTTCATAAGGAATATAGCTCCTACCAAATGTCTGATTGTTGTATGCAAGGTAGTTTAGATGTGTGGAAACACCCAATAAAAGGCAGGATTTTCAAAGAATTGCAAAAGTAACACTGTAGGTTAATAGTACAGGTGGGGAAAACTTTTGGTGCCATCTTAAAATCCGTCATTTTGAATTCACTTGCATACTCTTAAATGGAAACCATATGTTGTAATGTGTTGTTATCATCTGAAATTGTCTCAGAAATTCAATGCTGTATTTGTTTTTTACTTTATCACTTACTTCAACGAAGTTTTTATTTATTTTTTTTTTTTTTTTTTTTTTTTTTTGTATTATTTCAACTGACTAAGATAATATGGTTGTGACAGGGAGACGCATTGAGATCATTTTGATATCAGGAGAGCGAAGCACAAGAATCGTTGCTGATGATTTTAATAACCGTCACCTAGATTGGGCACCCATTAGCCATGCAAAAGTAAGCAAGTTGATCAAGAAATTCAGGGAAACAAGGTCCGTGAACAGCAAACCAAAATCAAGTAGGCTATGCACGACGACTGACGAAAGAACATCAATAGCAGCATTTAGGAAGAGTCCGAATCGAAGCACTCGTCGTTTGTAACAGGAAAGTGGTGTTAGACGTGTTTTGTTTCTGCGTAAATGGCACCCTACAAGCTACAAGTGCATCAGCCCCCCCCCCCCCCCGATCCGTGTTTGGAATTCGCGACATGGGCAGCAGAGCAAATACGCCTAAAACCCCGTTTCGCCTACGACGTCTTATTCACAGATGAGGCCAGCTTTCACGTTTCTGGTGAGGTGAACGAACAGAATGTTCGCTACTGGTCCCCTATTTTTTCCATTGGCGTGAAGCATCTCCTGGCATTTCTGAAAAGTGATGGTGTGGCATGTGGTGTCTGGTAGACCTGTGTTACGGATTCTTTATCAATGGTACCTTATCAACAATTGAGTATCGTCGAATGTTGGAAGAATATACCTTCTCATCTGAAGATGAGACATTCTCTGCTTTCTACCAACACGTTTGTTCCGTTCTGCATTATGGAAATTGTATGTGAATATTTGGATATGCAGTTTCCCAATTCGTGTATCAGTAGTCGTGATGCTATGGAGTGGCTATCACGTTCCCCGTAGATTTTTATTTTTGGGTACATCTCAAGTCCATTGTGTATTTAGTGAAAATTCGGGATATTGACCCCTAAAGGAACGCATAACAAACGCGTGTGTAAGCATACCTGAGAGCACTTTGAGCAAGATTTTGAGTGAATGCGAAAAAAATTATAATTCTGACAAGTCGACGCAATGAACTACCTAGGTACACATCGAAAACATCCTTTAATCGAGAGAAATGTGTGGTATGTGACTAATGTTGTGGAAACGAAAAAACAGTCATAATTAAGTGATAAAGCAAAAACAAACAACACATACCACACATTCCACAGAATTTCTGAGAATTTCAGATGAGAACAAGGTAGCACAACATGTGGTTTCCATTTAAGAAAATGTAAGTGAATTCAAAATGGCGGATTTCAAGACGGTGGCCATCGGCGTCACATGTCCCAAAACTTTTTTTTCCTCCTCATGTGAACTACTAACCTACAGTGTTACTTTTGCAGTTCTTTTAAAATAATGCCTTTCATTGGATGTTTACACACTTTGGATCACTCAGAAAATCTAAAAACAGCTCGTTTTAGGTGTACCGATTTCGTGCGTCTCAGAGGACCTCCCTACTATGTTCTCTTCGTTGGGTAGAGGAAATTTGGATGTTATTCAAGGGATTGAGAGGTTACCTTTCTTGGTAAAACATGTCTATTCACATTCAGCACACACAGTTCCAACTTTTTTAATAAAATGGATTGTCTTTACATGTGACACTTCAAGTTCTGTATTCAGAACCATTAGAACTGGAGCATTTTTTGAGTCAGCTTTCAGTCCCAGGTGTGCTATCCTCACATTCTGCAGGACTTTGTAAAGTCAAAATAACTCTCGTGTCTTGATAAGCTGTTATTTACATTTTATATCGTTATTCTGATAACTGATAGTTTGGTCATTACCCTGCAGCTTGTAAGGAACATTGTGAGGGTAGTAGAATACTTCGTTACACAGGATTTGAACATGGTTTATTACCGTTATTGTGGTCGTATTTTTACTAAAATTCTTTTTGTATCAGCTAAACCAAAAAGAAATTATAAGTTTTTATGTTATTTGGTGTTACTTCTGTTGATTTAATTTTATTTTCTGTCGAAATAGTGTAGCCGTATATTTTAAATGAACTAGTCAAGGGAGTAAAATTATGAAGATGAGTTTTTAAAAATGTTACTGTTAATATATTCATGTTGAGTAGTTGTAACATTTTGAACGTCAGAATTACTGTATTGGAGTGTGATGATTAAAACTACGGGAAAGTAGTCAACAAAACATAGGTGTAAACATCTCAAGACTGAAAATATTGCGTATATCATAATCCAGAAATACCAGCAGTTGTTCTCTTTGAAGGATGTGTAAATATAAATATTAGAATTTATTGTATGAACTTTTGTACTTTTATTCTACTTATTATGTGCGTAGCTGAACCTTTTCACGTATCTGAGTGAATATATATATATATACACTACTGCTCAAAAGTTTTCGAACACCCCGGATTTTTGTAAGCATTTACTGTGATCCTATTATATTGGCACAAGAATTTTACCACCCTGCGTCAGATGTACTCCTGCCTAAAGCATAGAATTTGACGATAGTTGAATCGAGGTCGGAGAGATACTGCAGATGATATGTGAAATTATAGTTTTTAAAATTGAAACCAAAAAAGACAATTTGATGTAGATATTGCATAGTATAAACAACAGTGTGGAAGATAAGGCAAGATATTAGTTTTGTTTGGAAAGTGTAGACAGAGGGTCAATGCAGTGATAAAATATTGAAAGAGAAAGTAGTTTTCTAAGTTTTCCAGTTTTCTATAGATAGGTTAGCTTTAAAAGAGCTAAAAACGCCATTCTTTGAAAAATGTTCACGACAGTCAATATACATCATTCTCTGCTCAATTGTCTCTTCAGTGGAAGCATATACGTAATGCTCTTCGTTACTATTTCAACGAGCAACAATGGAGCATACGAAACTATTGTAAGCACTTTTCAAAGTATGGTATTTTTTGCGTTTTAAACGTTAGCATGCTAGCAAGCTATAAAGAACTGCAAAATTTGGAAAACTACTTTCGCTTTCAAATTTTTGACACTGCATTGACGCTCTATATCTACAGTTTCCAAACAAAACTAATATCTTGCCTCACCTCAGATTGTCTTTTTTGGTTTCATTTTTAAGAATTATAATTTTACATATCATCTACAGTACCTCTCAGACCTCGATTCAACTGTCGTCAAATTTTATACTTTAGGCATGAGTACCTCTCATGCAGGGCGATAAAATTCTCGCGCCAAAATAAGAGGATCACAGTAGATGCTTACAAAAATCCAGTGTGTTCGAAAACTTTTGAGCGGTAGTGTATATCATAAGATTTTGTTGAATCAGGGAAAACCTAGTTCAGTAATTTTAACAGGTAAATGCGAATGTCATTTCAAAACTAGAAGAATATGGAATGTAAGTTTGAATTATACGTAGAAATAATGTTATGATACTCTAAACGAAATAAAACAAAGACCAATACGGTGGTAAGAGAAAGCTAGAATAAGCAGTTTGTTAGTAACATTTTATTTTCTCTTTGCGCCATATTACTTATTTCGGTTTTCTTTTTACGCTATAGTGATCTTCAATATATTTTATATCTTAGTACTATTTCTATGAATAATCCAAACTTATCTCTTTAGTAAGGATGAAACCTTTACCTTTACCCCTTTCACCTTGTTGAAATTATTGGACATTTTCCTGAATATCTTCTATTGTATAGACTTGTAATCATTAGAATCTATCCTATTTTACGTTCGAATTTTTGTGTATATTGACATTGATTTATTCCTGTACTATAACGTATTTATATATGAGTGTATTTTATTGTTGTTATTTTTGTTTTAGGTAAGTATTTCGATCATTTTTCTGCTTTTTATTATATATATATTTATTTTATAAAATGGGAGTTTGGCTTCTTATCTATTGTTACGTTACTTGATGTTTTAACTAGTGTGTGTTTCTATTTGTCGAAATTCGTATCGTTTCATTGTCTTCGATTTATAAAATCTTATTTCTACAAGGTATTTCACGATGACGTAAATACAAGTGTGTTCAATAAGTTTTGCACAGATGATTATTATATTATTAGTTGCAATATGATGAGGAAATTTTATATAAACGTACTTCAATCCTTTGGCTACAAGACCATATCACTCAATGTAGCCTTCATTTGCTGTGATACATCGCGTCCAACGTTCTTTCCATGCCTTGAATGCACTTCGGTAAAATTCAGGTGTTTGACTTTCATAACATTGTTTCACACAAGAAATGAGGACCTTGTCACATTCGAATATTTTTGCTCACAGGTGGGTCTTCAGACGATCAAACAGAAAAAAAAAAAAAAAAAAAAATCCGAAGGTGCCAAGTCCTTACTATAGGGAGGCTGAGGGACGACTTCCCACCCCATTTTCATGATTTTTCTGTTGTGTCATCATGGATGTATGATTTTTGGCATTGCGTTAATGAAGTGTGAAGACCTTACCTTGCAACTTCGGTTCTTGGTCCGGATAGCACGTCGTACTTTATCCTGTGACAAATAATAACGCTCCTTGTAAATTGTGGAGCCATGTGCTAAGAAGTCCGTGAAAATGATACCGCACTGATCTCAGAAAAAGGAGACCATAATTTTCTGGCCTGATCTGGAAAGTCTAGGTTTCTTAAACCGTTACAACCGACGTTAAATACTGGCGCGGTCCAATGTGTGATCTCCATAAACCGGAAGCAACATTCTATGAATTGATGAGCATAATTTATCACCAGATGTGAACAGGAATTTCATTACCTATTGTTATCGGGTCTGATGTCTAGTTCAGAATCCACTGTAATTTACCTATGAAAAATAGGAAATAAAAATTATCATCATTTTGACGTCAAAGAATTAAAGTATGTTCACCTTAAATGTCATTATCATATTGCAACTAATAAAACTTACTGAACGCCATTTGTTCGTATGCTTTGGTAATATCAGTCATTCTGAGTAATAAAGTTCATGTAAAACATGTGGGTAATTCTCAACACGTTCGAAGATACGAAGCATTGAATCTGACGCGTACAATATATTTAAACTGTATTTAGGAGAGGACATTAATAAGTTTTTACTCTATGAAGCAGTTGAGTTAGGGTCATATTATCTACCAGTAATATTAGTCTAATCTGTAAAGCTACTCATTTCTCCAAACGTTATACCAGTTTCTACAGGTTCTCGTGGAAGTTATTGTGCTTTTGCCGTGAAAAATCACTCTTCCGCAGTGAAAATTGCCTTTTCGAAGAGAGATGCTTGTGTCATATCGATTTTTCTAATGAACATTAATCTGATATGCCATATGAAGCGAATATGGTCAATATAGCTTCTAAATATAAATACGCTCTTTACAAGTTCGGCTGACTTGATTGTTGGTAAATGGGAGCATTGATAGCTGAAACAAACACATCTTTAATTTCTTCATATCAGTGGAACACTTCGTGTGGGATGTCAGATAAAATGTCTCAGTGAGATGATTTGCAAAAATGTGTTAAGGTTTTTTTATATATAACAAAAAATATAATATTGACATTAAAACAGCACTTTGAAACACATTGATTTTACGCATCAGATTGATTGATGGAATTAACCAGGATGTATTCTCAATAATGACTGCAGCATAATATACTCGAAATTGTGGAACATCTTCTAATATCTATGAATTGATATGTTTTTTATTTAGGTTGTATCTTCCTCGTCCATTTCCCCAACTAAACATAAATCTACTCTTTTAAAAGTAAGCATAAATATTCTCAATTCTGTTTTATACAATTTCCACTGCTAGATTCTTGCCCAATAACCCAAAGCATATTGAATCTTTCTTCAAAGACCACAGCCATACTTTGACACAGATATATTGGTAGCAGTTTTTCCTTACCTTTTTCTATCGATGTTCAGCAAAAAAAAAAAAAAAAAAAAAAAAAAAAAAAATATATATATATATATATATATATATATATATATATATATATATATATATATATATATATATATATATATATATATATATATATATATATATATGTAAGCATAGATCCCTAAAATGTTAGCATCATGTTTATATGTGTTTATTGGAGTGGTTTTCCCGTTTCAACTTTTCGTAGCCTCCTTTATAATGAAACACTACAACAGCTTTCTTGAGCAGTTAGCACGTCAGATTTGTGCTTATGGAACACACATCATTCTGGTTTTACGTTAAATTGCCCATCTCATATAAGCTCGACATTGACAAGGAAGCGAAAAGAAGTCCTTTGCTTTCGAATTCTTGTGTCTTGGAGATAAACCACAGTGTAATAATTAATATATATATATATATATATATATATATTATATTATATTCATTATTCATAATACAAACAAATAACATTATTCATTCACGGAACTGATGCAAAAATACTACAAGGGAAGGACTAGCTTTAAAGTGTATGTGTTGTAAGGTGAGATATTTCTGTGGTTTTAGAATATCGTAGGGTAAAAGTTCATTGGAGGAATTATGTAATTAAATACTATTTATTTTATTGCCTTTTGAACATATTTTTAAATACTGATAAGAATAAAAAGCTATTTTAAGCTACAAACAGTTTAAATTGTCATTGTAACTGATAAATGTGTAACCGATAATTCACTAACATAAAAATTGTTTTTCATTCCTATTTTAGGAAAGGAGGTGAAACCGAAATTCCTTCCGCCACAGGATATGAAAGATTTGCTTACAGATGAGCAACCCGAGATGGCACCACTGAAAGAGCCGAAAGAGGAGAGTGAACGAAAGGGAGATCATGACCTAGATGGGGACTCTGAAAGAAGTGATAGTCGGGGTTCGAACAGGAAAGTGAAAGACCGAAAGAAGGTAGTGAACGAAGATGATAATGAATCTAGTAGCTCTGAAGATGAGTCAAGTTCCGAGGAGAGTGCTTCTGGAAATTCTTCATCGTCAGACTCTGGTTCATCATCATCGTCATCGTCTGCTAGTTCTTCTTCCGATAGTTCCAGTGAGAAAAATTATAAACGAAGTCGTAGAATCAGCAGTACAAAGTCGAAGGACTCAAAGTCTAATAGTAAATCATCAAGAACTCCTAGTGAGGAAAGATCTCGTTCTCGGTACTCGAGTAGAGATAATGAAAGGCGAAAAGAACGACGAAGGAGTGAGTCCAAGCATAGACGAAGTTCATCCAGGGAAAGAAGTAGTAGCAGGTATTATCGAAAAAGAGACTCCAGTCGAGATAAGCATAAACGTAATAGTTCTGACTCTCGACATAAACGACGAGGCAGTGATGATTCGTATAGTCATGACGAAAGTAGCAGTAGCAGATATAGAAACAGTAGTAGGCGTTCTAGTAGATCGCCCAAGAGGAGTAAAAAACGTGGAAGGGACTCTTCCTATTCTAGGTCACCGTCTCCCAAGAAGAGTAAGCATAGGGATCGAAGGAAATACTCCCGTTCTAGGTCACGCTCTCCCAAGAGGTCACGCAGAAGAAATTCTAGCTCTCGTTCTCCATCTCGGTCATCGTATTCAGAGAGGATGGGTAAGAAGTCAAGTCACAGGCACAGGGATTAGGAGAGGATGTCAAAGGTGGTATTCTCTACTCTTTTATACCTTCTTTTTTTGGGTTGTTAACGTTTAAGATTTAATGCTTTAAAATATATATGTAGTGCTTCATTTCGTTTTTAAAAACAAATCATATAAATGTCTCGTTAGGATTTAAAATCTAATTAAGGATATCACTACATGTTTTAACATAAACTATTTAAAATCGAAGAAAGGAAGAAAAGCGTTTATAATTTGTGTAATAATAAAACGTAGTTTCCAGTGTATTTCGACTGCTTACGTGTTAATCATTATTAAAGAAGATAATTTACAAACGCCCGTAATTAAAGGAATAAGAAAGCGTGATTGCCGTTCTAATCCGCCTGCTTACGTGTCAATCGTCAAAAAAAAAAAAATAAATAAATAAATAAATAAATAAATAAATAAAATAAAATAAAGAGGTCCATGCGCAGTTCTAGTAAACTTAACGGTACGCTTTGTGTTTTAGCCCTTGATCTAATTATTTTTCTGTTTTTGAAATGTTCTGAAATTTTAATGGTTTGATTTATCTGATTTTTTTCTTCAATGTAGTTAACTCTGTTTTTTTCAAAGAGAATTTCCATTATATTCAAATTCAGTGTAATGGGTGTCCCAAAATTCACGCAAGATTCGAATTTTGTGCCGTATGATGTTGCCAACGAAAAAAAAAAAAGACAGCGTGTGACAGCTAACAGTTTAGGATTATTAAAAATGGAGCACTACACTAAGGAACAACACATTTTCATCGTTGAGCAGTATTTTAAAAATAGTGGTGTGGCAGCTACAGTTGGCAATTTTCATACAGAATATGGTTGGAATAGTGATTTAGCTTCATCAACTATGAAGAGATTAATTAAAAAAATTAGGGAGACTAGATCAGTTTATGATCTTAAACAACACTGTAGCCGTCCTTCAACAAGTCGTTCAACACAAAATAACGAAACAGTTCGTGAGTATTGCTGAGAGTCCAGGAATATCAATTTGGCACCGTGGTTAAGAATTGGACACTTCGAGCTGTGCAGGCAATAACAGTTAATGGTGCTCGCTATTGCGACATGATAAACCAAGTTTTTTGTACCTAAATTGCAAGATACGGATGTGGACGACATGTGGTTTCAACAAGACGGGGCCACATGATACACAGCTCGAGAAATAAGTCAATTATTGCATTAGTCATTTCCTGGTTGCGTAATTTCCCGTTTTGGTGATCAGAATTGGCCTTCCAGATCATGCGATTTAACGCCGTTGGCCTTTTTTCTTTACAGTTTTTCGAAGTCTAACAAGTAACACTTCACATCGTTGCTGCCGGTCTGACGCTAAACTATACATTTTCGGAAAGCACTAGTCCTAAATAGGATAACTACACAGTGCGACGGTCAGACGTTGCCGCGTTCAGGACTTATGGAGCGTCAAACATTAACATGGGGTTTATGAGAGTTACAGGAAACGAAGAAGAACACAAGGTTTGTGACGTTTGAATCGACGTTGTCTGATTGAGCACTTGTTTGCGTAAGTTAAAGGGTACAATCAATGTGCAAATCGTCGAACAGAGCATGAGAGATGCAAAGAGTGCGCTCACAGTGTGCACACTTGACG
The DNA here is from genome assembly GCF_964235325.1 of Thermobia domestica. Lineage (NCBI taxonomy): Eukaryota > Metazoa > Arthropoda > Insecta > Zygentoma > Lepismatidae > Thermobia > Thermobia domestica. The sequence goes on from NC_137454.1 coordinate 374,267,422, forward strand.
AACGGTAGTTCGCCGCACGTGAAGCACACGTCACCTTCGTCGAGGGAGTCAAAGCAGTACTCGTGCGGAGAGATCCACATTCCCGGCTCCTCGTCCAGATAGCCAGCCTTGTGGAAAGCGTACCGGATCAGGTTCTTGAATCGGGGTGCGCTGAACTGGTAGAGTGAAAACGACTGTAGTGCCAGGAATCGATCGCGATGCCAGATATCCATGACACTGTCCATGGCCAGTGTGTCGGTCACAAAGCGTACAAAGGACTTGTACTGACGGAAGAAATGCACATCTAAAGGCTGAATCTTTCCAGTGCAACCACCAGGAATCAGTCTCTTGTGCAACGCAACGTCGGCAGGCTTCAGTGCGTTCGATAGATTGTCGTCCTTGTTCAGAGTCCACGAGTCCAATAGCAAAACGATCTTCTTCCGATCATCAGGCATGCTTGGCCAGAACACTTGCTCGTAGAAGTCCTTAAGGTCGTCCCTGTTCATGTTGGACGTTTTGCCAGCAAATGATTTGATGTTCGGTGGATCTGCAGGCTTGTTTCCCGGAAACTTTCCACTTGGTTCCGACACCAGTACATACATCGGCCGCAGAATCTCTCCGGCCATGGTGATCACGGGCATGATCATGTAGCTGTGGGTTGTTGCGCTCATGGATCCCACAACCGCTCGCACGACTGTTGTTCCTTTGGTACGGAGAGTGCGAGTACTCTGCAACAACTTCTTGAAGCTACTCTGATCTGCATTGGCAACCTGCGTTGGTGGGATGCTTTCGCTTGCAATGAGCTCGCGAGTCGCTAATACGAAAGCATCAGCCTGCTGCTGCAAGTCCAACTCTTTCAGTTGCCAGGTCCTGCCGACCCTGTGGGTGATTGCACGGTCCACGATGTTGTTGCGCTTCTTGAATCTGTACACCCACGACGGTGATGCCTTGAACTTGAGACTCTTGTTAGGGTCCAGTTCATTAGCTGTTTGCCTAGCCCAAATTCGCAACGTTCGATCGTGAATGATAGCAGTGTGCTGTTTCTCCGCGAACATGCCCCGAACTGCCTCATTGATCTCTGCCATCAGCGTCTTCTTGTCATCTTTGCCTTGTGTTGCCCCAAAGTGACGTAGCACGCCAATGTTCCGAATATACCTGAACTGATTCTGCAGAGTCGAGTGGGTAGCACGACCGGTCTTTGTGTTCCAAGGCCTACCTGTTTTTGGATTTACCGTCCAGTAGGCATAGGCTTTTGCCTTGTACTCGCGCCACTGCTCTGGTGTCATTTTGGAGTCTTCTGGAGGCTGATCCTGGAACTTCGGCTTCTTCACAGGAGAGGGCAGGTATTCTGACGCTGATGAGCCAGATGCGGAAGACGTATGAGACTGCTGCGATGACGAAGGCATCTCTGCATCCTCCTGCTCTTGGTCTTCCTCGTCTCCAAAATCCATGTCTCCGTCCCCCTGGTCACCATCACTGTCACCGAAGCCGAGCGTACGAATCTCTTCAACGACTTCCATCCCGCTGGTCAAAAGAGACTTGATGTGTGCCACCATCCTTTGCTCTTCCAAATTTGGATTGCGCTCATTTGTCCCGATCTCGGCCACCAGAGCCCAAACGACCACTTTCGGATCCATCTTACAACGCATACCTAAAAAACACAAAAACAACACAAATGTTAGCACAGAGTACAAATGCAAGACGAATTAGCATGAAATAATACGACTGCTACAACACAAATGTTAGCACAGAGTTCAAATGCAAGACGAATTAGCATGAAATAATACGACTGCTATGGTTACTCTCATAAACCCCATGTTAATGTTTGACGCTCCATAAGTCCTGAACGCGGCAACGTCTGACCGTCGCACTGTGTAGTTATCCTATTTAGGACTAGTGCTTTCCGAAAATGTATAGTTTAGCGTCAGACCGGCAGCAACGATGTGAAGTGTTACTTGTAAGATCTTTGTCAACAAGCCTACGACCACCTTGAAGGAGAAAATTGAGTGCTGTATCAACGAAATTCAGGCACATTTACAAAACGGTCATGGAGCATTTCAACAAAAGAGTGCGTATGTGACAGCAATGCCTTGGAGGCTACTTACTCGATATGCTACTCCATACATAACCTATACTGTATATTTTATGAATCATTAAAAATTTATAATCAGAAATATCCAGTCAGCCTGGGATGAGCCTATAATAAAGCATCATATAGCTTCACTGTTAAGATCTATTGATAACCTCGAAAATAAAGCAAGGCTTCTTGTCACATCCCCTGAAAACGGAGCGTGGCTTCAAGCCTTATCTTCATCTTTTTTGGAATTACATCTGTCTAACGTAAGTTTTCGAATAGTCACTGCTGTACGCGTAGGACGTCTGCGAGGCGCACCGTTGCTCTACATGTAACGCTCATGTAGATAGTAGAGGATTGCATAGCTTATGTAAAAACAGTGCTGGCAGGCTTTCACAACCTACCAGTGTAAATGATATCATTCTGAGAGCTCTCATTTCAGCACGCGTTCCATCAGTGAGGGATCCAAATGGATGTAGCCGCAGTGACGAAAAAAAATGAATGACGTTAGTGCCAGTGAAAAAGAAAAAGGAAGGTGCTTGTTTGGGAGTCACCTGTGCAGACACTTATGCTCCCTGAAAAGTACCAGATACATCGACTTGACCAGGACTCGTAGTAGCTCAAAGACAGGTCGAGAAAAGGAATAAATATATCAGTCTATTGGACAAATATTGGTTTGTTACGATAGCAATTGAATCAAGTGGTTCATGGAGCCAAGAGGGGTTTAATTTTATCAATGAAGTTGGCCAACGAATATCGCTAAAATCGGGAGATACCCAAGCTAGAGCGTTCCTCGTACAACGCGTTAGTATAGCCATTCAACGAGGAAATGTGTCAGCTATTTTGGGAACTTTACCAACTGGAAAAGAATGAGAAATCTTCTTTTTGTAGGCAATTTATGAATTATTCGGGATAAAAGTTTTGTCTATTAACATTAATAATAATAATAATAATAATAATAATAATAATAATAATAATAATAATAATACGATTTAGAAAAAGAAAATTGTTAATAAATATAAATTTTTAATTATAAACGCGTTTTTTTATCATCAAAATTACTTCTTGCATGAATTTTGGGACACCCGTTATAATAAAATGTCATTTTTACGAGTAGATTTAAAGAGATCAGTATAATCATATTATTAAAATTCTAGTTCATTTCAGAGAAAATAGAAAAATAATTCCCGGTATAAATCAATAGGCTGCAAAACAAGGATGGCACAGGTAGTGAGCCCCGTTAAGCTTTCTTAGTAGTGTCGATGACATCATTTAAGACCGCCTTGTTGAAAAGATCGTTACTATTATCATGTTAAAACATTTCATTTACAAAATGTCACTTCTGAAGTTTGCTATCTTTGTCCTTCCTCCACATCACAAGCACTGCATTGGAATTGTTGTGACTTTTATTTTGATAAAATTGTTTCAGTTCTTCATATAATTCCGATTAAAAAAAGAATGCCCTTCCACGTTTGTTGATGATTGCCACGTAAGCTGTCAAAATATTTTGGGAATTGCAGTAGTATGTTAAACCAAACAACCAATAATAGAATTAACGTTGAAAATTTGTTGTTGATCGTTATTGTGTAAGTATACATTTTCTCATTATTTTTTTTTGTTTTAATTCTCAAGAACATAAGAGATGAATAACTGATAGGTAATAGGATAGAATGTAAATAAATAAGTGAACTTATTAAGTAAAAGTGTTCTAATATCTTCTTTCCTGTGTAGGTTTAGCGGCTCGAACTAGTAACAGAGAAAAACGTATTGGAATACATCTTACGTAAAAAGTTATCTTTATTTATTTGTATTCGAACCCTGTTATCTCTCAATTTCTCACCATTTTACTACCTCGACAATGGTTTTGCAATAATTGTGAAAATTTAACGAGAAAATTTAAACGTTTACACACAAAGAATATCAATAACTTTCAGAAGTTAGTATCGACTTACTCTCGGAACCATTTTTTCCGATTTCTAGATTTTTTTTTTTTTTTTTTACCTCTGGTAATGTCTTTCATTCTTATTTTACTTACATTCATAGTTAATTTTTTTCTTTAAAAATAAATGAATTTTAAAACAAACATCGGCTGATTAATAGACTTACATGCATATATACATCTTCCGAAATCGATCTTTTAACACTTCGTAATATAACATACAATACAAATTTTTGTCAATTTTCCAAAGTAGATAACTAAAATACATTCTGAATTACAGAGCTAAATAGATGCTGTAGGATTTCTAATGTTTATGAATATAAAAGTATATTTTATAAGGTTTGAGTTTAACATTATTCTAAACTAATATCCAAGTTTATTTTTGATAAATCGTATAAAAATCAGGATGTTAAAATTCAGTTACGAAAGTAGTTCTTCAGTTTAATAACACATGTAAAAAGAGTCCTTACCTTATCATCCACGAATCGTCTCTTAAGGTATATATACCGAAGCTATCTCGTAGTTTGCTGAACGCACATCTTATCATTTTTGATAATATTACGTTTCTGCAGCCTGCAGCACCATTTATAGATATAACACGATAAAAATTTCTGTAAATCACATTGCGGTAAGTGGAAAGTTCTACATTTCGAGATACGAGGGTTCTTTTAATGGATTTTTATTTGATTACTAGTAATTTCCATCATATTTCAGAACCACTAGATTTTGTTTTAGAAAAATGTAACTTATAACTCAATTTTCCTACTTGAAAACATTCTAGAAGTCAAATTAATCCTTGCTGCACTCGTATATATTTTTTCGGACACTTTTATGTCGCGACATTCACCTTGAGAAATTGAGTGAAATTAAATAACATAGTTAAACGAGTAGTCGATGCTTGAAAAAACAAAACGAAAGGCCTTTCGAAACGATATACATGCAGTTTCACCTCACCTGTGGAGATAAAGCGGATAAAAGTTTCGAATGTGGAGGTCTCGAACACATTAGTCTTGTTTTCTGAATATGCTACGATCGCGCAGCAACTAATCATCCTCCTAGAACCCGGTTCGAACTCCGGAGGCCTCGTTGCTAGAGCGCTCGCTTTCGGTGCCTGTGATTGTAGATTCAAATATTGCTGGCAGTAGTACGCTTAGCGTAAAGCACTGAATTGATTCTGCCCTTCTTAGTTTCGATGTTACATAAAGACGTAAGTGAAATCGCTAGTTGCCTCAGACCGTTCAGTTTGTAGTGGTAAATATCATACCCATGGGTTTTCTCGAATGTCTTTTTATTTCTTCCCACTGTACTCATTCCTCCAGTTCTTTCATCAATATCATGCCCATGGATTTTCTCGAATGTCTTTTCATTTCTTCCCGCTATATTCATTCCTCCAATTCTTCCAATATCATGCCCATGGGTTTTCTCGATTATCTTTTCATTTTTTCCCGCTATACTCATTCCTCCAATTCTTTCATCAATATCATGCCCGTGGGTTTTCTCAAATGTCTTTTCATTTCTTCCCGCTATACTCATTCCTCCTATTCTTTCATCAATATCATGCCCATGGGTTTTCTCGAATGTCTTTTCATTTTTTCCCGCTATACTCATTCCTCCTATTCTTTCATCAATATCATGCCTGAGTGTTTTCTCGATTGTCTTCTCATTTCTTCCCGCTATACTCATTCCTCCAATTCTTTCATCAATATCATGCCCATGGATTTTCTCGAATGTCTTTTCATTTCTTCCCGCTATATTCATTCCTCCAATTCTTTCAATATCATGCCCATGGGTTTTCTCGATTGTCTTTTCATTTCTTCCCGCTATACTCATTCCTCCTATTCTTTCATCAATATCATGCCCGTGGGTTTTCTCAAATGTCTTCTCATTTCTTCCCGCTATACTCATTCCTCCAATTCTTTCATCAATATCATGCCCATGGGTTTTCTCGAATGTCTTTTCATTTCTTCCCGCTATATTCGTTCCTCCTATTCTTTCATCAATATCATGCACATGGGTTTTTCTCGATTGTCTTTTCATTTCTTCCCGCTATACTCGTTCCTCCAATTCTTTCATCAATATCATGCCCATGGGTTTTCTCGATTGTCTTTTCATTTCTTCCCGCTATACTCATTCCTCCTATTCTTTCATCAATATCATGCCCATGGGTTTTCTCGATTGTCTTTTCATTTCTTCCCGCTATACTCGTTCCTCCTATTCTTTCATCAATATCATGCCCATGGGTTTTCTCGATTGTCTTTTCATTTCTTCCCGCTATACTCATTCCTCCTATTCTTTCATCAATATCATGCCTATATGTTTTCTCGAATGTCTTTCCATTTCTTCCCGCTATACTCATTCCTCCATTTTTTTCATCAATATCATGCCCATGTGTTTTCTCGAATGCCTTTTCATTTCTTCCCGCTATACTCATTCCTCCTATTCTTTCATCAGTATCATGCCCATGGGTTTTCTCGATTGTCTTTTCATTTCTTCCAGCTATAATCATTCCTCCTATTCTTTCATCAATATCATGCCCATGGGTTTTCTCGATTGTCTTTTCATTTCTTCCCGCTATACTCATTCCTCCTATCAATATCATGCCCGTGGGTTTTCTCAAATGTCTTTTAATTTCTTCCCGCTATACTCATTCCTCCTATTCTTTCATCAATATCATGCCCATGGGTTTTCTTGAATGTCTTTTCATTTTTTCCCGCTATACTCATTCCTTCTATTCTTTCATCAATATCATGCCCATGGGTTTTCTCGATTGTCTTTTCATTTCTTCTCGCTATACTCATTCCTCCTATTCTTTCATCAGTATCACTCCCATGGGTTTTCTCGATTGTCTTTTCATTTCTTCTCGCTATACTCATTCCTCCTATTCTTTCATCAATATCATGCCTATATGTTTTCTCGAATGTCTTTTCATGTCTTCCCGCTATACTCTTTCCTCCTATTCTTTCATCAATATAATGCCCATGGATTTTCTCGATTGTCTTTTCATTTCTTCCCGCTATACTCATTCCTCCTATTCTTTCATCAATATAATGCCCATGGGTTTTCTCAAATGTCTTTTCATTTCTTCCCGCTATACTCATTCCTCCTATTCTTTCATCAATATCATGCCCATGGGTTTTCTCGATTGTCTTTTCATTTCTTCCCGCTATATTCATTCCTCCTATTCTTTCATCAATATCATGCCCATGGATTTTCTCGAATGTCTTTTCATTTCTTCCCGCTATACTCGTTCCTCCAATTCTTTCATCAATATCATGCCCATGGGTTTTCTCGAATGTCTTTTCATTTCTTCCCGCTATACTCATTCCTCCTATTCTTTCATCAATATCATGCCCGTGGGTTTTCTCAAATGTCTTTTCATTTCTTCCCGCTATACTCATTCCTCCTATTCTTTCATCAATATCATGCCCGTGGGTTTTCTCAAATGTCTTTTCATTTCTTCCCGCTATACTCATTCCTCCTATTCTTTCATCAATATCATGCCCATGGGTTTTCTCGATTGTCTTTTCATTTCTTCTCGCTATACTCATTCCTCCTATCAATATCATGCCCGTGGGTTTTCTCAAATGTCTTTTCATTTCTTCCCGCTATACTCATTCCTCCTATTCTTTCATCAATATCATGCCCATGGATTTTCTCGAATGTCTTTTCATTTCTTCCCGCTATACTCATTCCTCCAATTCTTTCATCAATATCATGCCCGTGGGTTTTCTCAAATGTCTTTTCATTTCTTCTCGCTATACTCATTCCTCCTATTCTTTCATCAATATCATGCCCATGGGTTTTCTCGATTGTCTTTTCATTTCTTCCCGCTATACTCATTCCTCCTATTCTTTCATCAATATCATGCCCATGGGTATTCTCGAATGTCTTTTCATTTCTTCCCGCTATACTCATTCTTTCATCAATATGCCCATGGGTTTTCTCGATTGTCTTTTCATTTCTTCCCGCTATACTCATTCCTCCTATTCTTTCATCAATATCATGACCATGGGTTTTCTCGATTGTCTTTTCATTTCTTCCCGCTATATTCATTCCTCCTATTCTTTCATCAATATCATGCCCATGGATTTTCTCGAATGTCTTTTCATTTCTTCCCGCTATATTCATTCCTCCTATTCTTTCATCAATATCATGCCTGAGTGTTTTCTCGATTGTCTTCTCATTTCTTCCCGCTATACTCATTCCTCCAATTCTTTCATCAATATCATGCCCATGGATTTTCTCGAATGTCTTTTCATTTCTTCCCGCTATATTCATTCCTCCAATTCTTTCAATATCATGCCCATGGGTTTTCTCGATTGTCTTTTCATTTCTTCCCGCTATACTCATTCCTCCTATTCTTTCATCAATATCATGCCCGTGGGTTTTCTCAAATGTCTTCTCATTTCTTCCCGCTATACTCATTCCTCCAATTCTTTCATCAATATCATGCCCATGGGTTTTCTCGAATGTCTTTTCATTTCTTCCCGCTATATTCGTTCCTCCTATTCTTTCATCAATATCATGCACATGGGTTTTTCTCGATTGTCTTTTCATTTCTTCCCGCTATACTCGTTCCTCCAATTCTTTCATCAATATCATGCCCATGGGTTTTCTCGATTGTCTTTTCATTTCTTCCCGCTATACTCATTCCTCCTATTCTTTCATCAATATCATGCCCATGGGTTTTCTCGATTGTCTTTTCATTTCTTCCCGCTATACTCGTTCCTCCTATTCTTTCATCAATATCATGCCCATGGGTTTTCTCGATTGTCTTTTCATTTCTTCCCGCTATACTCATTCCTCCTATTCTTTCATCAATATCATGCCCATGGATTTTCTCGATTGTCTTTTCATTTCTTCCCGCTATACTCATTCCTCCTATTCTTTCATCAATATAATGCCCATGGGTTTTCTCGATTGTCTTTTCATTTCTTCCCGCTATACTCATTCCTCCTATTCTTTCATCAGTATCATGCCCATGGGTTTTCTCGATTGTCTTTTCATTTCTTCCCGCTATATTCATTCCTCCTATTCTTTCATCAATATCATGCCCATGGATTTTCTCGAATGTCTTTTCATTTCTTCCCGCTATACTCGTTCCTCCAATTCTTTCATCAATATCATGCCCATGGGTTTTCTCGAATGTCTTTTCATTTCTTCCCGCTATACTCATTCCTCCTATTCTTTCATCAATATCATGCCCGTGGGTTTTCTCAAATGTCTTTTCATTTCTTCCCGCTATACTCATTCCTCCTATTCTTTCATCAATATCATGCCCGTGGGTTTTCTCAATTGTCTTTTCATTTCTTCCCGCTATACTCATTCCTCCTATTCTTTCATCAATATCATGCCCATGGGTTTTCTCGATTGTCTTTTCATTTCTTCTCGCTATACTCATTCCTCCTATCAATATCATGCCCGTGGGTTTTCTCAAATGTCTTTTCATTTCTTCCCGCTATACTCATTCCTCCTATTCTTTCATCAATATCATGCCCATGGATTTTCTCGAATGTCTTTTCATTTGTTCCCGCTATACTCATTCCTCCTATTCTTTCATCAATATCATGCCCATGGGTTTTCTCGACTGTCTTTTCATTTCTTCTCGCTATACTCATTCCTTCTATTCTTTCATCAATATCATGCCCGTGGGTTTTCTCAAATGTCTTTTCATTTCTTCCCGCTATACTCATTCCTCCTATTCTTTCATCAATATCATGCCCATGGGTTTTCTCGATTGTCTTTTCATTTCTTCCCGCTATACTCATTCCTCCTATTCTTTCATCAATATCATGACCATGGGTTTTCTCGATTGTCTTTTCATTTCTTCCCGCTATATTCATTCCTCCTATTCTTTCATCAATATCATGCCCATGGATTTTCTCGAATGTCTTTTCATTTCTTCCCGCTATACTCATTCCTCCTATTCTTTCATCAATATCATGCCCATGGATTTTCTCGAATGTCTTTTCATTTCTTCCCGCTATACTCATTCCTTCTATTCTTTCATCAATATCATGCCCATGGATTTTTCTCGATTGTCTTTTCATTTCTTCCCGCTATACTCGTTCCTCCTATTCTTTCATCAATATCATGCCCGTGGGTTTTCTCAAATGTCTTTTCATTTCTTCCCGCTATACTCATTCTTTCATCAATATCATGCCCATGGGGTTTTCTCGAATGTCTTTTCATTTCTTCCCGCTATATTCATTCCTCCTATTCTTTCATCAATATCATGCCCATGGGTTTTCTCGATTGTCTTTTCATTTCTTCCCGCTATATTCATTCCTCCTATTCTTTCATCAATATCATGCCCATGGATTTTCTCGAATGTCTTTTCATTTCTTCCCGCTATACTCATTCCTCCTATTCTTTCATCAATATCATGCCCATGGGTTTTCTCGATTGTCTTTTCATTTCTTCTCGCTATACTCATTCCTCTTATTCTTTCATCAATATCATGCCCGTGGGTTTTCTCAAATGTCTTTTCATTTCTTCCCGCTATACTCATTCCTCCTATTCTTTCATCAATATCATGCCCATGGGTTTTCTCGATTGTCTTTTCATTTCTTCCCGCTATACTCATTCCTCCTATTCTTTCATCAGTATCATGCCCATGGATTTTCTCGATTGTCTTTTCATTTCTTCCCGCTATACTCATTCCTCCTATTCTTTCATCAATATAATGCCCATGGGTTTTCTCGATTGTCTTTTCATTTCTTCCCGCTATATTCATTCCTCCTATTCTTTCATCAATATCATGCCCATGGATTTTCTCGAATGTCTTTTCATTTCTTCCCGCTATACTCATTCCTCCTATTCTTTCATCAATATCATGCCCATGGGTTTTCTCGATTGTCTTTTCATTTCTTCCCGCTATACTCATTTCTCCTATTCTTTCATCAATATCGTGCCCATGGATTTTCTCTAATTCCTTCCATTTCTTCCCACTATACTTATTTCTTCTGTTATTTCATTACCATCAAGCCCATGAGTTTCTTGAATTTCTTTCATTTCTTCTCACTATACTCATTACTCCTGTTCTTTCATCTGTCATGCTGATGAGTTTTGAATTTCTTTCATTTCTTCTCACTGTACTCATTTTACATTTCTATCATCATTATACCCAGGGTTTTCTAGAATTCCTTCCATTTCTTCCCGCTATACTTATTCGTCGTATTCTTTCAATAATACATTGCCCATACATTTTTGATTTTCTTTCATTTCTTCCCACTAAACTCAGTTCCTCTGTTTCATAATCATTCATTCACTTGTCTTTTTTAACTTGCGGATCATAACCACGGTGTGTTAAAACGTTTCAGTTGATTTTCCAAACCAAGTTCAAACAACATACACGTGATGTAAAATCAAACTAGGTAAAAGGTTATTGAAATAATCCTTGCTAATTACAATTGAAAATGATCTCCTGAATGCGCTTACCATTACTTAGTATCACCCCTTTTTGTGTAAGTGTATTACTTATTTAAATAAATCCCGTTTATGCATTTTTGTAACATATAACCATATCATTCGAAAAAACTGGTCATTTTCGTTTTATTTTTAATTTATATTTTTATTGAAAATATACTAGGTATTACACAGTAATGTAAAAATACTATTTGTAGTAATATATTTTTGTGTATAAAAATAAAATGGCATGGTTTCAATAAATTTACAGAATATTCCAGCAAGATATTACGATGTGTAAACTAAAGTTGTATTTATATGAAGAATATTGTCTTCTACGACTTACAAACTTTAATTTTACGTGGACGCATATAGATATAATTAATTAACAGATGTTGTTTCGTATTCATTAGTAAAGAATTCTGAGCTTCTCGATATAGTCGAAACAGTAATATAACTAAATCTAATGAATATTTATTTATTAGTTGTCCTAAATATAATGCATTGCCAGTCTCTGCTATTTACATAAGGAAGTACAATATTTCACATTTTTAAAAATCTATAATAGGATATTCCTTTCGTTTATTAACTTTATAGTTGTTTGTTTTTTTAAAAAAAATAAAGCATTTTCCTTGTAAACACTGTGTACTCGCGTCCATATGTGCCATATTTTGTTATATAAGCTTGTAAGAAGTGCGTCAAAGATACGAAACGTATATGCTTTTGTCTGCCATGATCCTATGTAATGAAGGTGTACAGTATTTTTTAACCCTACAGTACAGTTTTTTTTAAAAATCTAACCGCTCATCCTTTTAACAAGTTGTTTATCATTCGTGTTTAAATAAAATCGTATCATATACGAGGGCAATCCCAAAAAAAGTCTCCTCAGAAACTTTTAATACGGTTGTTGACAACACTGTTGTGGGTGGTGCCTTCTCCGCTACCACATAAGCACGCAGGCGCTTCGCTCGGATGCTCAGTCTTGGCTTGGCAGCCATTCGAAATGCAGCTCCCGATGAACGTTACCGCCAAGTGCGAAGTTCGCGCAGTTATTCGATTTTTGAACGCAAAAGGTGTTAAACCCGGTTGAAATTCGTCGCCAATTGACGGAAGTGTATGGACAGTCGTGCATGGATGTCAAAAATGTTCGCAAGTGGTGTAGAGAGTTTACAGCCGGTCGTACTGAAATCCGAGACGAGGAAAGGGGCGGGAGGCCCATCAATTGCCGACGAGACAATCGCGAAAGTTGAGGAACTCATGCGTAAAGATCGGAGGAACACTCTGGATGCTCTCTGCATTTTGGTTCCTGAGGTTTCCACAAGCACCATCCACAGGATTTTAACGGAAAAGTTGCAATATCGGAAGGTATGTGTGTGTGCAAGGGCATGGCGGCAAGCTGGTATGACATGAACATTGTAAAACTGCCACAGCGTCTACAAAAATGCATCGACCGAAATGGCGATTATGTAGAAAAATAAAGCTTTCTTCAACCTTTAAAGTGATGTAGCAATTATAGAAAATAAACGATTCTTTGTATATCTAAAAATGTAGGAGACCTTTTTTTTTGGGGGGGGGATTGCCCTCGTATATACAGGGTGTTACAGAAATGTGTCACAATAATTTGGGGACAGATTCCTCACATCAAAATAAAAAAAAAAGTTCATATGGACCAGTGCTCAAAAGTGGATAGTTTTGGAGTTATAGCGTGCCGAAAATGTGAAACAAGTGAACTTCAGAAGTTCATAGCTCCACTACTGTGGGACCTATCGTTAGTCGGGTCAAGATATCATTGAGGAATTGGTATGTGAACTATCCAACTATCTATGTTTAAGAATGCTCCACCAATTTTTAGAGAGGTAGGTGGAAAGTGATCAAGTACTCCGTAACAGCCTCTTTAAAAATGATTGCACAAGTACCGGAGGTTCTGAAAGATGGATATTTGGATAATTCACATACTAATTCCTCAGTGATGTCTTGACCCAACTATGATCGGTCCTATAGTAGTGGAACTATTGACCTTTAAGGTTCGTTTGTTCATGTTTTCGGCACCCTATAAGTAAGAAACTATGCACTTCCGAACACAGGTCCATATGAACTTCTGTTATTATTATTATTATTATTGATATGAAGAATATATTCCCAAAATATTACAAATTTTTATAACACCCTGTGTATATATAAAGGCTTAAGTTCTTTCAGTGATTTCGACAGGTAACTGTAGTGGGTGCAAGGGTGAAAAGAGAGTAAAATTAGTTATAAAGAATGTAATACTTTAATTTGTAGAAATATATTTATATGGCAAAATGAGTTAAAAGTAATACACTGCTAACAAAGAAACGGCTATCTTATAACTATTACTACATATTATCCTATTCGACCTTTCTAAATCAGATTTTCCTTCTCTTTTACATCTTTGATTGTTACAGCTGCAAATTATCTGTTATAATTATCGAAAGAAATTATCTAGTTTTTATGGAAAGGCTTTTTTTTTTTTTTTTTTTTTTTTTAAATTGATTGCTGGCAAATCACATTTTCGCACTCAAGAATGTAACTTCGTAATATGTTTCAGGCCTATATTAAAAGCATAAAACTTGAAACATGTCATAGTTGTGAAAAATGGAGTATTTTCAGTAAAAAGTGGCAATATATGTGTCTTTATGACTCTATTATTTTGTTCAAAGAAAAAGTAGGATCATACAGCATAAAGTTCTGTATAGTGCTTTTCTTTCGTCTTACGTTACAAGCTTATGTATCAACCGACTTACTTGTTCTGAGATCTTTCAAAAAATAAAGTATTTGTTCTGTGTAATTTTCCTAGTTATATATAATAATACTTCAGTGTCAGGTTAAAATATAGACGTAGTTATATATTTTGAGGCAGCGTTAATGATCGAAATGATTTATGAAATGGTTTTCTTATCCATTGCAGATAATCAACGAGGAAAATCAACTGTAACAGCAAAAATTGTAATCTGCCAAGTTCGTGTGGCTTGTTACTCAGGAATCGTTAACACCAGCGGAGAATGTGCAAGCATTCTGTCCACATTGGTGTTCTGTGAAGTAAGAGGGGCAATTGTGATCATATGGAAATAGACTTAACAGTGAAATTTGAAAAACTGTGATTTGAAGTGACGTAAACGGAACTGTACTACTTTTGTGTTGATTTTGTAGTGCTCTTTTTATATGCTTGTCCTTCTGACATATTCTTCAGATTATTTGCTGTTTACAACGTGAAAAGAAAAATGCAGGCTAGGAGCATAATGAATTTAAAAAAAGTGATGTACTATTGCAGGAATCGTGTTCTTTAAAAAAAAAAAAAAAAAAAAAAAACAAATCTCCACATAATTTGTTTTGAGTTTTAATTGCAGTCTTCATTTGTGTAGAAACCGATTATTAACTTCATGTTCCTGCTTTCGATTTATATATTTAGTTAATAATAGTAATTTTTTGCAATAATTCGTGGTGATTGTTGTAGTGTGAGATATGTGTGTTATTTTGACTATTAATATATAGATGCTTTACTATTTGACGAACCATTACGAATCATCTATCGCATTTATCGGCCTCAAATATAAATTCAGGCGTTTAATTAAGTAGTAGTTTTCTTTTTTCTCGGTAAGGATATTAATTATATACTTCTAAATTGTACCAAAAGAATTTATTAGCTCGTGTGGGTTTCACGTAATTTCGTTTTTAATTTTTTCGGCAATTTTCGCAGTACACACAGACACATACTATATATATATATATATATATATATATATATATATATATATATATATATATATATATATATATATATATATATATATAATGCAGTACTAATGATATGTAATTAGATCATCAAAATTATGCTGAAATAAGTCTTCTAACTTTAAAATGTTGGAATCTTGTTGTTTTTCTTTTAAGCAAAAAATAAAGGGGTTCTGAAGCAATTGTTTCTCAGAATTTAATTGGATCTATTAGAAATTGGGCCAGTTAAAATTTCTGTGAGAAACGACATGAAATTGCAATTAAAAGTTGTAATGTGAAATGCAAAACATTTACAGAAGGGAAATTGAGATAAAATACGGGATAACAGATTTGAAGCTGATATGTGCGAAAGAAGCGAAACATCGTGTCATAATAATAAATTAACCTTCCCAGCAAAGTCAATTTCTCTGAACTATGACAATCACCACTATTAGTTGACACAAGCCTTCCGGTGAACACACAGGTAAGTAATGAAATTTATTATACAGCTGTGTATTTTGCGTGTACATTTTGACGAAGAATGATTTGTGATCGATGAATGACAAAATTTTTCTATCCAGAACAATGGATTTTAACCTGTTAGGGGAAAGAATTGTACATGTTTTGTGTAAAATACATTGAATTCAGATATTATTTTTTTCTATTCTTTGTTCGATTAACCTGTAATGTACCACCAAACCAAGGGTTGAATGAAGGGGGGCATGAGAAATATTTTCCCCTCTCGTCACAAATTTTCTTTGCAATATATATATATATAATTTATACTTTCGTTACAAAGCACTGTGTAAAATAAATAAACGAACGTTACATATTCCTATAAAATGCTGGGAATGCAATAACAAGCTTTGTTGTTTGATTCGTTGTATAAATATCAAGACATTCTTTAAAATACAAATAAAAGAATGTCCTCTCCAGAGTATGAAAGTAAGAGCATTCTTACTAAGCTCATAAAAGTGCTACCGTCTGTAATGTTTATTATTATTAATGGGCCATGCTGAAAAGTTTTTCCCTCCTGAATGTTTTCCAGCAGGGCGGATATCTATTGAACGCCATTCTGCAATAGACATCGATCGTTCACAGGGAAGAATATACGGAAGTCACACTGAGCTAGTCTCTTCATATAAATTCCACACTGAAGCTAGCATGTCGGGTGTAACGGACTCCTCTGCTGCAACAATCCTCCGTCGCAATTTAGGCAGGCGACAGGTAGTGGTGGCACATAAACACTATCATTTCCTGGGGGCACTGTAGAAGAGCCACATCATCCTCACAATGACGACCGATCCATCGTTGGGAAAAAACAGCAATCAATTCAGTTTTTGCTACTTACTAGATTGTGATTTCTTTTTCTCCCGATCCAGTTGACGCGTGGAACTATTGCTGGAGCATTCCAACAGCAGTTTGTTTAAAACAAGTAGCAGTCGCGTGTACACAAGTGAAGTGTTTTCTATAGTGTGATATTTTCTTAATATTATTGAAACTGGAGGTGGTAGCCGATTTCGACCACTTTCGGCTTAAGTATATTATATTAAAAGATGGAGTATATTCTTGAGACGCTTTTTGATCACAGAAAACCGCTTCTTGCTTTCTAATACCGTGTTTACTTTATAGCGATCAATGTTAAAACAGGAAGTGGTTAATTTTTGTCACTTTCAGTTTAAGGGGGCAGACTACTACTATCCATTTCATAAAGATAGGCCCCTGACTTCGTGGTGCTGCCGTGACGTTCAGTCAAAACTTATATTCCATTGTCGTACCTCGTTGGAATTGCTGGAATGTTGTCTTTTCAATACTTAAGACATAAAAATTTTCTTTGTACTATGTAGTGAGAAAAAAATAAAAATTAATGAAAAAGTGCGTATTTTTGCGTACTTTTTTGGTAGATCAATGTTTATAGGACTATATCTCAGAAAAGAGATCACGTGAAATAATTTCCTGTGTACAATATGTAGATGTATCCATTAACTGTAAGTTGTGAAAAATTCAATTTTCATCACTTGATACTTTTTGTGTAATTAAAACAAATGTACGACGCTCTGATCTCCTTTACCATGGTAGGTAGAGAAACGTACAAAACACTGTTCGAAAATTCGGAAGTCTAGTGTTCCAAATATTTGAATCTATTAACAAAAAAGGTTTAGTTGGTAGAGTATTTATTTATTTTATTTTTTTTAATTTTTTACTTCAACATATTCTCTGCGTTAAGCGGTGAGCCATGTTGCAGCCCAACCTTTAAATTCCCCGCGCGTATATGAAGATACAGCATACAGTAAGTGGAAGTGCGGCACCGCTGTCGTACAGTGTTGTCGCGTTCAGGAAGCCTGTAGCGCGAAGCCTACTTCATAAAGAATGTAATAGGAAAAAGTATTTATTATAATCTTTCACATCATAAAAATAATAATAATAATGCATTACACATCTCAATGTAATCAAAATAAAACGTTGAAGTAAAACATTCAAAAACTCATCTCTTAATCTATTTACTTCATTCACTTCCGTGATGGGTTGTTGACTCATCGCTGCTCCTGCTATCTTCCTGAACACTTATTAACAATGGCTCTATTTCTACCTCAAGATCTATCAGTATACACTTTCCAGCTTAGGAACATGTTAAAGGTTAAAAAGAAATGTAGTCTTGGAAATCACGTGTTCACCCAAGTTCTGCGATGAATTCCCCTGCCGAATGTACAGTAACACAGAATGGGTCCTTTGCTTTCTTTCAACGAAAGAAAACAATGCAATGAGTAGCTGACGAGGGCTGTATTTGCGTCTAATCACGTCGCACTGATTACGTCTTCAACACTTCCCTTCGGTTCGTAGGCGTCAAAAACTTACACACGCATATATATATGGATATTCCTTTACGAGCGGCGGTATTACAAAAATAAGAAGCAAAATTTTTAGCGATAATGGAATTGCAGAACTGATGAATGACTCCGACTCAGACGGTTATGAGTTAGTAATGACATTGATTATTCTGCGCTCAGTGGGTATTCGGGAGTGAACAAGGTAGTAACTCGGTTTCAAGTGAACCTGAGGCTGCGCCGGGAAAGAGAAAAAAACGTGTCGTTCCTATTCAAAGACAGATTCTGATGTAGCTTGGAGCGATAAAATTCAAGTAAACGCAAAACCCCTGTTTAGTGGTATCCCGGGAATTGATCAAAATGCTGGGCTATCTACAGAGTATTCCGCATATAAAGTGTTTCAGCTGTTTTTACCGATGAAGTTTTATAGAAAAAAAAAAGTTGATTTTGAATTGAACGTCCTGTTCAGCAGTGAGGCTATATGAGGCGTGGACCTATTGATAAACGTGGAATCCAAACTACAAGTACGTAGCATCAGCAAGGTGAAAGGAAGTTTTTAATAAATATTAGCGTTTATTGCAGGAATGCAAATAACCACTCGCCCGGGGCGTGTGGTTCATCGGTACGGGCGAGTATTTAATATCATATGGAAGTTAAGTAAATTATTTTTATTATGTGATGTGGGCTAGTAACTTTTTTCTTGGGCGAGTAAACTTTTGTTGCTTATTTGCATCCCTGGTTTATTGTCTGATATATAAAGTTGGACTTTGCGTGGGAAAGTGCTTCGAAATGTACAACACTAAAGAGACGTACTGGGACTCCTAGATCTGAAAACAGATTTTCTGTACAGTTAAACTCAATATTACTTATCAACTAAGGTTGTGTCGTATAATAAAGTTTGTGCTTGCATTTGTTTCTGTGCAAGTGTATTTTGTACTGCGTGCAGTAAGTGAAAAACTGACAAAAAGCAACAAATTTTCGAGGACCATCACATGCAAATCCAAACAAAATAAGAGTTTGCTTTTCTAATTTTGAACACTTGGCACATTTACTGTATATCCTGTTAATTTCTAAGAAATTGGTTCAAAATTTGTGGACATAAAATTTTAAAAATATCTAAAAAGTGCCGGACAGTGTGCATGACAAGTTTAAAAACCCGTCCGGCTGAGAGTGTATAGCGCCAGGAAAATGGCAACGTAGCACTCCGAATAAACTGCGATGGGAAAGGGTGCAAAGCTGAGAAAATCATAATGTCATATTTGTGATTGTTTATCTTTTAAAACAAGTCAAAACAGTTTGGTTGAAAAAGCTACTTTAAGATCTTTCTAAAAGTTTTTTCAGATTGTAAATACACCGCAGCAATTCAGAGATAATGATGTCTCACTTTTTACTGAATAACAAGAAAATTGCTACGTGTTGAGTAATGAAATTTTCAGAACTTACAGGTAATATATGCATCTACATATCGTGCACAGGAAATTATTTCATATTATCTCCTTTCTGAGATAGAGTCCTATAAACATTGATTTACCAAAAAAGTACGAAAAAATACACACTTTTTCATCAATTTCTATTTTTTTCTCACTACACAGTACAAAGAAAATTTGTAGGTCTTAAGTATTGAAAAGACAACATTCCAACAATTCCAACGAGGTACGACAATGTAATATAAGTTTTGACTGGACGTCACGGCAGCACCGCCAAGTCAGGGGCCTATCTTTATGAAATGGATAGTAAATATTTTTCAAAAGCTAACAATTTTTCTTTTGCCTGTTTTTCGTAAGTGAAAAGAGATAATGAAAGGTAACTTACCACAATAATAGATAATGTTATTCTACAGCTGAAAATACGAATCGGAAGAATAATCAGTGTTGCCATCCATAGAAATAACAGTGTGGCCAAAATTTGAATTACCCAAAAATCTTGGTTAAGTCAGAGACTAGAAAAATAAACTCAACGGTAATTGATGACTTATCATATCATCTGTGTTCCTTGTTAACTACTTTTTAAATATTATTTGTATTTATTTTATAAAGACTTATGTAAGTTATTACAAAATAAATACAATTATTATTTAATAAGTAAGTTAACAAGTAACACAGATATCATGATAAGTCATCAATTACCGTTGAGTTTATTTTTCTAGTTTCTAATGACTTAACCAAGATTTTTGGGTAATTCAAATTTTGGCCACACTGATTATTCTTCCGATTCGTATTTTCAGGTGTAGAATAACATCTATTATTGTGGTAAGTTACCTTTCATTATCTCTTTTCACTTACGAAAAACAGGCAAAAGAAAAACTGTTAGCATTTGAAAAATATTTAGTAGTCTGCCCCCTTAAGATGTTGGTACTCTTCTTAGAACATTAAATCGTTCAAAACCACTTCTTGCTATCTGTTATCGTTTTTACTCTGTGTAGATCAATATTGAAATCTGAAGTTTGGTAGATTCAACTTCAGGTTTTCGTAGAGAGTTAAAAGGATGGAAATGAACACATATTCTTCGGACTCTTAATCGATAATAGGAAATTGCTTCACAGTTATCGTTAGAAACAAGAAATGTTTAGATTTCTACCAATGAATCAACGTTAAAAACAGGAAATGGTTGATTTCTATCACTTCCGGTTTGAATATCAACTCGATTCTCAACTTTTAAGCCTCTATATCCTGGTCAAAATTGATTGAGATCCATCAAATAGTTCTTGAGATGTTTGTCTCTTGGGCAGATTATACACGAAAAGAACAAGTACGAAGGAGGTTCAATAATTATTGTCCCCGGCATATTTAAAATACTTGAGCTGGGATGTCTGATGGGGGATATTGCAGCCTAATGTCTTAGATGCCTATATGCTAAACTTCAGAACCATAGCTGCTATATTCTTTTTTGTCATTTCAGGTGTGAGAGATAGCACCTAGCTTGAAAAATGGAGAAAACCGAACAACGAACTGTCATCAAGTACCTCCAGAAAAAGGGGTTAAGCCCAAAGGAGATTCATGAGGACATGATCAGTGTGTTGGGGCTCCTTCCTACCAGGTGGTAAGGAACTGGTGCCGCGACTTCCGTTGTGGCAGGGAAAGCTGTCAACAGGCCCCTGGTGCTGGTCCTCCAACAACAGCATGCACCCCAGAAAACACTGATGCTGTGCATGATACGATTATAGCAGACGAATCACAGTGCAACAGTTAGCAAACATCATGCAGATCTCTGTAGGCTCAGTGGAAACCATTGTGCATGAACACTTGGGATTCAGAAAGGTGGGAGCGATGGTACCCAAAATGTTATCTCGTGAACATAAGAAAGACAGAGTTCGATGCTCAAGGGCTGGTTAGGAGGTAATGGGGGCAGACCTAAAACAGTTCTGTGATAGATTTCTGACAGTTTATGGGACGTGGCTCCACAACCATCATCCCGAGTCCAAACTACAGAACATGGAGTGGCGGCACTGCAGTTCGCCTCCCCCACGCAAGTTGAAGGTGCAAGCACCAGCACGCAAGGTTATGGCCACAACTTTTTGGGGATGCGAAGGATGTGCTCCTTACTGACTACCTGGAGGTTGGACACACTATCACGGGACCAATTATGCAGACGTAATCCCCAAGTTACGCGAAGCAATCAAGGAAAAACTGCGCGGGATGTTGCAGCGAACAGTGGTTCCACCAAGATGATGCTCCGGCCCACAAAAGCCATCTTACTGGTGCCTCAATCCATGCTGCTGGTTTTGATGTGTTGGAACATCCTCCCTACTCGCCCGACCTCGCCCTTAGTGACTCATTTGTTGCTAAAGTTGAAGGAGCACCTCAAGGAAAAGAAGTTTCACTCAAATGCAGCTGTTATTGAAGCTGTGGAGGAATGGCTTACGGCTCAGCCAGAGACTTTCTTTGAAGCTGGCATAGTGGATTTACATCTTAGATGGAAGAAGTGCATTGCTATGAAAGGAGACTTTTTGGAAAAATAATACTGCCTATAGGTCAGAGAGAATAATTATTGAACCACCCTCGTATATAAAGGCATTTTGATGAGTAAACCAAAGTCATCAAAAAATAAACCGAAGAGAAAGAAGGGACGTGGCTCATTTAAAATTTTGGGATTGGAAAATACTTAGACATAGTCCTGAGCCTACATTTTTTTTAATATACCCTAAACCCATTCTCCGTACGAAGATTCCAGGGTTCTTTGAAAAAAATGAAAAACAACATCAATTTGCCAACAATTCAGCTATTCTACTTGGTTTTTTCAAAGTATACAGGTAATACAATTATACAAATGTCTATAGACAGCTTGCTTTTAGTACAGACTTCTTGAATTGGTGCAACAAAAGTAATCTACACATGTACTATAACCATCGATGGTAATTTATAGTACAGACACAAAAAAAAAAGTATCATTTAATATCAGACTATTCAAAACATTTTCTGCTAGTTGTTTTTACTTTTTTACAATATGTATATTTATTTTTTTCTAAATGATATCCTGAGATCATTTACAATACTCCAAAGTTAATTTTTGTTCCTGATAAATAGATAAGTTATATTTTTTAATCATTAAAAATAACTTTCCTTTTCCAGACATACACATTAGAAGTAGCTATTCAGATAAAGGAATGTTATGCTCACCACTCTACCTGAGTTGAAACAAACGTCCATATATTCATACATGGTGTCTACCAGTGACCTTAATGAAATATCATGACACATTTTAAGTACTGTAGGACAAATACCAGCAGAGGATTTTTTTTTTTTTTCATATTCGTAGACATGTTTGGTTGGTCTTCGAGATGGCCAAAATATCCGAATATTACCAGTTAGCCGACTTCATTATCTAGACATTGCCGTTCTGTTTTAGACAAACACTGCATGAAACATGTATTTGTTGTCAATTAACAATATTAGTGATGTTGAAACCAAAATCCTTAATGAGAATGGGATAACTCTGTCATCAACACCTTTATTGTTACGTAACATGCATGTTTAACACTATCTTATGATTCTAATAAAGGTTATTCATTGGAATTCAGTCCTTTCTTCGATATAAATATTTTCTAGTGCTTAATTTAATAGAAGTACGTGAGCCCTAGCAAGTTGAGGGAGGGCAATGCTCATTTTTAAATTTCAGCTTCTTACCAATATCATATTGAACAGCTTGAAATATAAAACCTATTAAAATGTATGGTTTAAGCTTTCAAACAAGTTTTACAAAAATCAGAACTCGGACGCAGAGTTTAGAAGTAAACACTGCTAGTTACAGCAATTTAATCTAAAAGTAGCTAATGAAATATGCATGTACGTATGGGTGGGTGTTAGGGCAGCTTAGAAGAAGTGGGAAAACTAGAAATAGGGAAGCCGTATCACCATCTCCTATCATGATATTGTCATGCTAGCGCTCACAAAAACACTCCAGCCAGAAACAAACGCATGTGTTTTTAAGTTCTGAGCCTTACCAGCTCTTGATGTCATTATGTACAAATTAAAATACGTTACTTTCTGCTTATGGCACTCTACTTTTATTGTCAGTAGAAAATAAAAAATCTTTCACATGATCAATGAATTTCAACGAAACTGGAGCAGTCATAATATACTAACTTACGCCTTCATTGTACACTAATGTACTTTACAATTATATATCATATGCTCAGAATTAGGCAATGGATGGGTCAAGTATGATAACTACTTTCGGATTTGTTTCTGGTGAATCCCAAGCCAATCAACAACATAGGAAGTCAGAATAGTGGTGTGTGTTTTGTGCTAACCTAGCTCTAAAGAGAAATTATATTGCTTTATAAATTCTGAAAGATATGAGCTATTAAGCATACGTAAAGAAACCTACCTGTATGAAGTGAAATGTGACGCAAATATTGATTTTCTCCCCCTGGCAACAAGATATTTGTAGTTTTGCTGATACCTTCATTTATTAAATTCATTCACACGCGCACAGAAAAGAAAAGGAAGTGTCCTCTCTTTCATAATTTAGCATTTTACAAAAATTCCATTGAAATATACACAACTTTGCAGATTTAATATCTTTCTTTTTATCTGGAATGACAACTCTTAATTTTTATTCTATAATCTAAACATTTAGGCACGCTTATGAATCCGACAACATATCCGTTTTTCTTGATTGCTTCTAATCAAATTTATACAACTTTCATGCTAGTGCAATTAGTTCCTAAAAAATCAGTAAAATACCACAATAATCATGATTTTATAGATTAAGTTTTGACAATTTCCCCATTTTTAAATTTCTCAATTAGGTAAATACTTTTTTAATAAAAAATTACAGGATGGTGATCACTAGTAAATACCTTGCACGGAACATTTCAAAGAGTGCACACCTAGCTCATTTCGTTCATGTAAGCCATTGGGGTATGCATTTTCTGAAATAGACCTTATAGACACAAAACATACATACGAACAATACGATAAATATCCTGTCAGATTAGTTCTTCAGAGAAGCCAACTACGAAATAAACACACTACTTACAAGAACAGGAGTCGTTGGTTTATAGCCGTGTGTATTTATTTCATATGTCGCCTTCTTTCTGACCTTTTCCCATAATTTTTACATGCAGTTCCCAGATACTATTCCCCATCATACATGCAAACACGTACATATAATCAAAAAATTACCCACTGTTTTCCACACAAATTGAAATAACACTCCAAGGTGCATTACTGTAGCTCTTCATAAGAACTGCCCATAACAACAGTTTGAAAATTAACACCGTATTATATATAATTACTTTCACAACTATGGACACTTGAATATAAGGAAGAAATCACATTTTTTTTAATTACTTTTTTTTTTACCAAAGAGGAAAGAAAAAAGCATAAATGATTGTCAATTCACACATCACATCTTCAAATATTCACAGACACACACACACATGTTCCTACAAAAGATGCCATCCCAAAACAATTCCAAATGAATTTGAAAATAGTGTTGTCATATTATATTTATGTCAACAATAGTAGAAAGAGCTTGTCTAATTAAGAATCATCGAAAAAAAAATATTAAAAATTTTTCTGACCTCAGGGATACTTTTTGTTGATATTCTTTTTATTTAATTCTTTCTTTTACAAAAGAACACAAAAAAATAGATATATATTAGTTATTTTTACAGAGACACTTTAAATAAGTAAATGACATGTTGCATCATCACTTTCCAAACCTTTGTTGACAATTACCATATTTTTCTAACAATTTTAAAAAATCTCTCGCTTTTATGTGATGGTGAGTAGGTAACTGTCTGCAAAAGAAAGAGAGAATTTTTTTTATTATTATTGGCATATTTCCGTATATTTGTTAGTATTTTCGTTCGTTTTCATTTTATTACTACTATCAATTAGTACTCTTCTAACAAACAAAATAAATTTGACCTTATTTCCGTACTGATAAAAGAATTACGTTACAATGAAACCTGTTAACTTGGCCACCTGCCCCGAAATTCTGGTTGAGTCTACATTTTCCCATGACTTGTATTATTTATTACTCTAAAGTTGGCCACCTAAATTCTCATTGAATCTACCGTATACTTTCCCATAAGACTTGTATTACTTATTACTCTGAAGTTGGACATCTGTCTAAATTCGGACTGAACCTGCATTTCCCCATAAGATTTGTATTATTACTCTGAAGTTGGTCAAAGTTCTGGAACCTTAAATAGAGTTGAAAAAAAGAATCAGAAACACTTTGAGCAGAAAACGAATGAGAGGGTGCTAGAAATGGTGGTGAAGAAAACAACAATTTTAGATGCTATTAAGAAAAGGAAGGGAAAAGGTTGGGACATTAGCTAAGAAGGAACTGTATCATGAGGGACGTGCTAGAGAGTATGGTGGCAGGAAAGAGAGGGAGAGGGCGAAGGAGACAATGGATGATATCAAAACCGAAAAATCGTACGTGAAGACGAAAAAGTTAGGTGAAGACCGTGGAGCAAGGAACCTTCTCAATTGCAACAAGTGACCTGCCAATAATGGCAGAATACCTATGATAGTGATGAAGAAAATATTTAAACCTAATACGAGAAGCATCCAAAAAGTTACTAGGACTCCCCACGCGTCCCATAGCTAGGAAACCGTATGCTGCGCGAAGCGACTACGTGCACGTGAGAGAATAAGGTCCTAGCATGGCGCATGCGCCAGCGGAACTTTCCTAGTGCTCTCAAATAGCGTCGAGACAGTGGTTGAAGATGGACGTTCCTATTCCAGCTTCCGCAGCATGTGAAATGCGAACAGTGATAAAGTGCCGAAGCAACTACTCCAGAATACACAGCAAGGCACATGGGGTCAGCATTGGCATTTTTGTAACGACACCACGATGAGGAAGAAGAGTTTCTGGACCGAATCATCACAAGGAATGAAACGTGGGTTGCTTACAAGACTCATCATGCACATTTTGGCATCCTGCTGCAAATTGTCTACACCAGCAACGCACTATCTGCTTGCTTATGACGTTAGGCCCATACACCTGGCACAGGTGACGATGGATTTCAATCGGTGCCATGCCCTGTGCATTCAAAAACTTCATCACTGCTCTATCTTCACACGTGACGGAAGCTGGAATACGTCCGTCCATCTTCAACCATTGCCACAACGCTACTGAAAGCACTAGGGAAGTTCTGCTGGTGCATACGCTATACTAGGAACTTACTCTTTCACACGTGCATCTAGTCGCTTCGCGCAACATACGGTTTTCTAGCTATAAGACGCGTCGGAAAGTTACTTTCTGGATTCACCTCGTACATGAGTTCTTCGATAGTTCACATCCAGCTGCACAAAATAACATGCCTAAGGGTAGGGACATGCCGAAGAGACCTCGCGATCGAGGTCGAGGTTTAAGTCGCGGTCGCACCCTCGATACTGGCACAAACACGATTCAAATGCGTAAGCACATGCCAAAGATGTACTCTACATCGCGACCTAGAGGTCGCCCGCGAGGTTGAATTAATGGTCGCGATTATGAACAACTGAGTTTTTTTACATCGATGTTCAGCGGAAGCATCGCTGTGGCTCGTGTTCTCATTGGCTCACCCTGAAGCGCTGCAAGGAATAAAGTCTTCACTTGTTTAGAATTTCGTCTGCAGAGGATTGTGTGTGACTATGCTCAAGAAGTTTTGCTGCACTATTATATTTGATTATGAAAGACATATTAATAGAATTAATGAGGAATGTTCCAGCAATATGGAATAAGAAACACAAACGTCATCATAATAGGAACGTTTTAAACAGAGAATATAAGAAAATAGCAACTTAAATGGGAATGTCAGGTGTTATTTATTTGAGAATTATTCTGTAGCTTATTATATAAGGCAGTGGCGGCCACAGGGAGAGGGCTTTCGAGCTAAAGTCCGTAAATTTTAGAATTTTTAAAGAAAACAAGAAGCTACTGTTAATCATATCTATGCCTAAAAACTCCACGCCCTCCCCTCTCCCCCAATTCCAGAGATTAATAAAAAGGGTTTCTTCTAAATTCGTTATTGATATAAGGTAAAGAATACCTGTAAAGACAGGCACGTATCCATAGGGAGGAAACGTCGAATAATGGAATTACAGCGCCGAAACCTCATTTGCTGTAGTTAACACCTCCTCCACCTCGAAACCTGAAGACATGTCTGATTTATTTATTTAATTTTACTTGGAAACGATTTTTCGCCGAAGTGCTGAAAGAGGGCATTTCTTCACAGAAAATTGAATAAAAGGTAAAAGTCTTTGATTTAGAATATTGATCGAGATAAAAAAAAAAAAAAAAAAAAAAAAAAGATAAGACTCAAATATTTCTGCGAAACAAGAGACGAGACTTTGCCATTTCTCATACCTCGTCTCGCGTCCATCCCTATTTATAAACTGTGTTTGGCCCTTTCAATTTCAAAATGTGTTTTCGCAGTGATTTTTATGCACTGACGAGATAATTTCACATGCGTCACAGCAATGTTTCTCCTTAAACTGAGAGAACGTAACAGCGAGGGTGCGACCTCCTCGCTATGTGCGCCCTTCATCCATCGCGACTAGACATCGAGGTAGCGATCGCGACTTAAACCTCGACCTCGATCGCGAGGTATCTTCGGCATGCATTTACCCTAAGGATAAATTCTCAGGTGTAGCAAAAAAAAAAAAAAAATCCTGGCGCTAAAAGAGTGTGTAATTTGATGCAAATAATATTAAGTTTTTATTTTGACGCAAAAATGTTATTTCTTTATGTACTGTTTAAGTAGAAAAAAACTGCCCATTTCAGGAGCTGCATCCATTGTTGTTTGTATTTTCGTAACTGTGACACACACACTCTTGACTGCAGAACACAATTCGCGCAAACCTGATTAAAAATTCTAATTTAAAAAATTAAAGAATTACATTACTTCGAAAATGATAATAATAATACAACTAAAAGTGAGAATACTTGAAAATAATACTCACAAAAATTCAGTTAATCTAATCTGCCATGGGAGAAGGCCAAATGTACAAAAGGTCTGTCCCGCTAATATAGCAAGCTCTGGTTCGGGCACTCCAGACATGTCTGCTATTCTGGTGTCTATAACCTCCTGGGTTATCTCCAGTGATTTCATAGACCCAGCTTCTACTGCGCTGCACAAATCACGTGCAACACTCACCACTCCTCCCTTTCCATCGACTTTGGAGAAGAAGTTCACATGCACTTTTGGCATATGTTTAACACCTAACAGAAGAGAACGTACTACGTAAATAACGTCAATTATTAAACATTATTAATCTACACTAATTATTACAAAGTTTAAAGCACAACACAGAAAGTTTTAGCATAGTGCATCGCCATTTGCATATTATTATTATTATTATGAGGAAGGATCAGAAACTAAGGTCACAAAGCCGATATTCCTGGAGTTTCGTCTATTATAGAAGACCGAGGGAAAAAAAATGAAATCTTTAAGTTTTACGTCCCACGTTTATGCCAGCAAGGCTAAAGGAGACGGTGATAATGAGAAATGAATGAAATGGTGGAATGAAGAGAGTGGGATGAAATGAGAGAACCGCGAGGAAACCCACACACACGGTGTCTGTCTACCACACAGTTCACTTGAAGGGTGCTGGGATCGAACCCGGGACCCCAAGCACCAAAGGTGAACGCTCTACCACTGAGCACCGCAGCCCCCAGAAGACTGAGGAGTGTACGGTAATTTTAATACATAGAGTTGGCAACGGTACAGAGTTTCAGTCCCCCGCAACCTACGGCACTAGTTGTAGGTAAACACAAATGGCGACTCGTTTGGAATATGTCCGCTCAGTTATTCGATTTCTGTGGGCGAAACATGTAACTGCGGTTGAAATTCACCGACAGCTGGTAGTGGTTTATAGACACTGTAATGTCTCGTCAGCATTCGTAGAATGGTGTCCCAAGTTTGCGGCTGGTAAGAGAAAACGTCAACGTGCGCCTGCATACACTCCAGAACATCACTACGCTGTTGAAACAGTTCCGCTGAGACATCATCGAGAACACTCCCTACAACACGGATCTCGCTCCAAGCAATTTTCACCTGTTTCCGCACTTGAAGGAGCACCTAGGAGGCTGTCGCTTCGCTTCAGACGAGGTGAAACACTTTGTGACAAAGTGGCTGAACATGCAAGGACAGGATTTTTACCAGAAGGGAATCTTCAAATGTCAAGAAACAACCTAATGTATGTATTATTTGTTGGCTGTATTGGTTGTATGAAATAATATATACATGTTTCACTGCGGGCTTTGTAAACTTACTTTCTGATCACTCCTCGTATTATTATTACTAAAGACCGGCAATTATGAGAAAATGCCATATATTGCTATTTTTACAAGAGATCGTGAATACTTACCATTTATTGTAATCATTGGCTATATCTGCTATTTAATGGTTGCATGTTTAACTTTCTACTAGTAATACAAATCACATTGCTTGCCGTTGGAAGGCATATACGAGGGTAATCTCAAAACTAAGGTATCCCCTTTTTTTTCTTAAAAAAAATTAAGAAACGTTTATTTTCAATAATATTTACATAATTTTAAAGCTTATATATGTATCTACTTTTTATATACATAATCACCATTTTGGTCAATGCATTTTTCTAAGCACTGTGGCAGTTTTTGTATAGGTCATACCAGGTCGCCGCCATAAAGAAGCGTTGAACTTCATCTTTCATCTGATCGTTGTTATTGAAGCGTGTTTCAAAAATGTTCTTCCAATCTACGAAATAGGTGCTAGTCACTGGTTTGCTCAATCTTTGCGACTATCTCTTCGGAAATTGACGGTCTCTCGCTCCTTTTTCATTCGTCGTGAATTTCAGTACGACGAGCTGCGCACTCCCTACACCATTTGCGAACGTTTCTGGCATCCATGCACGACCCACCATACACTTCCGTCAATTGGCGATGAATCTGAATCGTTTAACGCTTTTTGCATTCAGAAACCGAATATGTGCGCGAACTTCGCGTTTGGCGGCAGTGCCAAGCGAGAGCTCCATTACAAATGGCTTCCATGTGAGCGTCCCAGTGAGGTGCTGCGCACAGGCTTGTTTGGGAGTGAAGGAAACAACAAATACGTGCTCCCAACAGCCGCGCAAAGTTTCCCTGCATTCCCAGCGCTTTGGAAATGTTACTTTTGGGATAACCTAACAAACATATAATTGCTGATCAACCACACATGCAGAGCACCGTTGATGTTGCTATGAATTCTTGACATGCTTCAAATGTGATATCATGTTGAACGATCGTTACAGATTTCAAACACATCTTAATTAATAGATGATGTAACTTTTGTGTGTTTATGATATGCAAACAGAAGTGATCTATGTGTTGCATTGCATGACTACTTTATCAAGTGCCAAGGTAGAGTTTACGTATAGCATATTTTCTCGGTAATTTTGTTTGATACTAATATTTGTTTGATTTCTATTTTCTTTCTTTTTCTTCGTACAGATGTATTCTCGTTATTGACACAAAATCATACTTATAAATTAATGACAAAAATATAATGAATATATTCTGTTTAGAATATAAACTGCCATTTTCAGTGTTTTAGTTGATTGGAATAGAGTTTAGCATCCTTTTCAGCAGCAAGACTATATGAAATGTGGGCCTACAGCTTAATGTGGAAATTCAACCACTTGAGTTCCCCCGGGAACCGAACCTAGGTCTCCCGCGTTTGCTACCCATGTACCATTGAGGAAGCTCTACTCAGTGTTGTGTTTTACTACAACTGCCGATCTTTACAAGTGTTCATTTATAACCAAATAAGTAACGCGCAAAATTTCTCTGTAAAATTCTAGGGTCACTCCGGCCTTGATAAGGGTGAATGCTTCGGACAAAGTACAGGGTATAGCTTGATCCAGTTGATAAGCGCCAGCTGTCTTATAACATTGAAGCTACGGAGTGTTACACATCAATCAAGATGAGAGTTAGGAATTAAATTTCTGGGTTCTCAGCATCCATGGCCATCAGCCAGTCATGTATGAGGGATGACGTCTCTCGGCGATCACACTATTCCAGGAAAGTGAAGGAAGGAAGCGGCCTGGGACCTGTATGTTAGGCACTATCCCGGCATTTGCCTGATATGAATGAAGAAAATTCAGGAAAACCTCCCTCAGGATGGCTAGCCTGAAAAAGTTCTTACACTTTTTCGACCGAGTGTCACCACCAGAATGCATTTCAATCAATCCATATCTATAAATCAAAAGGGAAGTGTCGCTGACAAAGGAGCCAACCTGGAAGTGACTTGATCAGCTGTCCGAGTTAAACCCGGAAGTTAAAAATACTGTAGCAAGCCTCTACAAAATCAAATGCAGAAGACAATTTAGCTAGAAATTATTTATTCTACAAAAACTACAGTAAAAAGATACGAACGTGATGTTTCAGATGTGAGTCGATACACTGACGGTATAACCTGTAGGCATGTGTACGTACACTCATGCCCAAAATGATTGTCGCATATTTGTAACTGTCTTCTTGGAAGAATATAATTTGATAATGATTTTGCAGGATACTTTTAATACTATACACATACTAACATTATAAGAAATACCGGGGAAATTCGTTATCAAATTATATTCCTACAACAATATATTTATAAACATGCGACAATAATTTTGGACATGAGTATACATACTTACGGAAAACGCACAACCCAAGAATCACCTGTGGGGATAGTCCCCAGTGGAGAAACATGTGAAGATTTAGATTTTATATTATAACCCTAATAAACACTTAAAACATGTTTACGTTATTCTCGTTTATACGCCTCTGGTGCGCGGAGTCTCTGGTTCGACCCCTGGCGAAGTAAGTTTCTGATAGACATGTGTCCGTGGGTTTTCTTCAGGTACTCCCATTTCCTTCCACTTTTTCATTCTGCAATTCTACCATCATCATTCATTGCCTTAGTCTAAAGGAAATAATAGTGGGACATTAAACTAAAAGATTCCAAATCATCTACCTGAAGTATTCTGATTTGTTCCCTATATTATTTTACATTCTGTATAGATTCATAATTGTACTTAAGGGGATCATTAAAAAAGATAGAAAAATTGTCATACCATTTGATGTTCCATTCTTCTTGATATTATTGTGTACTTTGCCACTCTTCCCAAAAATAACACCTTCTAAACATCCTTTTCTTCTATCACTTAAAGTTGTGTACATTTGTAATTCATTCTTTTTTAATACACCTGAAAAAAAATAAAAAGGCGAATATATACAACTATCCCTTTGGTCTTAATTACTGGACAAGTTTAGAAAAAATATAAAATTTGATATACAGGAGCGTGCAGAGAAGAAATTATATGTATTGATTGCTTACCAGAAAATGATGGAAATCTAACCATTGGTGACTAATAGTTCCGGAATGATTCGTTTAAGATGAACGAATCCTTCGGTGGAATGAAAGGATCGAATCTCTGAAAGGAACCGAACTAAGTTGAGTTGATGAACCAGATGACGGAATCAAACAACAGATAAGTGAAATCTAGTTGATGGAACGATTTGGACAGGATCGGACAAAAGCAATAGTGCAGAATAGATTGATGTTGTGCGAGAAGCGATTAATTAACCTCCTACGCAAGACTATTAACAACCAAACTTTCCTTAGGTCTTTGTGACCCTCGTTTGCACACAAGAGCAAGAAATCGGAAGAAATGGAACAACCTGGTAACACAGTAATCCGTCCTTGTATGCGGCTACTTACTCCATAAAAATCCCCCGCCTCAATACCAACTATGCAATAACTTCTCAAAGCCCAGTAAAATTAGACTATTAACTTCGAAAACATTTTGTGAAAATCTCTATTTTGATATCTTCAGCATATCCTGAAAAATATTCTTAACCTGAGCCATGTTTTTATGAGGGAAATTCTAGGTTTTCTTTCTTTGTTTTTCTTTTCTTTTTGTAATTATCTCGAAAATTATCAATTTTTTTTTCGAGGAAAATAGTTATACAAAAACTGCAGTTCATAGAATTGTATATATATATATATATATAAGATTTATACCAAAAATAAAATATCTCACGAACTACTCATTTTTAAAAACAACTGGACATACATATACGATCTGAAAAAAAAAATCCAAAAAGGTCGGAATTTTTTTTGGGTGGGGGTGTTTTGTCTTTTTTATTTTCTAATTTTCTTTAACTAGGGGCTCCTAATTTAAGAAACCCTAGTAGAATTAGTTTTCACTGATTACAACACCGCCTGAATTAGTTTTCACTGATTACAACAGTGAATCATGAATCGAGAAAATGTTTCGAAAAAACATTTACATAGTTTTCCTCGTAGAATTCGAATCTGCAAGAAAAATGGAATTCCCATTTGAGTTTTCAATGTTATCTCCAATCTCACTTCCAGATGGCCGGCAGCAAGCTAATTTTATCAAAGATGAATTCCTCCCCCCTTTTTTTTTCAGATATTTTGCAGCCTTAAGGACCTTTTTTTAGTGTAGAATTTTTTTTTCGAAAACCTTATAATTTTCGAGATACTTATAAAAGAAACTAAAATTTCCCCTTAAAAAAAAAAAACTCACGGTTCAAATCAAGGGTACCTTTCTCTCAGTTTTGCTTTTCTTCTAATTTTCCTGGGCTACGTATATCAGATGATAAAACTGGTTTGAGTAGTTCGGCTGAGAGGAGGAATCACATTATAGGAGCTCGGATTTACTGAAATCATCGGAATCAATGGATTCGAACCAGAGGAAGGATCGAATCCTTGTTTAAAAGCATCAAATTAGAACACAAGAAATCAGAATAATACAACATATTGGAACCAAAGAATTTAAGCCGCAAGAGCAAATATATGTTTGGAATGGATTGAAAGGAACCAATTCTGGATGTTTGGGATTATTTGTGTATTTAACAGTGTATGTGCCTTTAGCTGGCAACAGTGTTCAAGTTGCTCAACGCTTTTCTATTATTTTGTGAACAGTGTGAGTGGGGAGACAAGAACATGCAGTTTTTAGCGGACCACATATCATGGTCGAAGATCATACAATATAGTTTGAACAATTAGCCATCGTTGTTACAAGCAGTTAGAACTAAAAAGACCTTGCATATGTTTATTCTCGTGTGTTATTTTTGTGTGCAAACTGAAGTTGTAATCATTTAAACACAGTAAATTTATAATTGGTTGCATTCATGTGGTATACGAATCAAGCCTCACAGTCCACTACGCAGAAGATTGTTTTCAGCATTGTCATTGTATTTTAGTGAAATTACAAATATATACATTCAAATTGTACACTGGAAAAAAGAACGAAACTCACCATCACTACTAATCACACATAACATTAAGTTACGCCCCTTCGCTAAACGTTTCATCAGATAAAGAGATGAAGCAGACAGTAAAGATTCCAGGTGTGTGCGTGTCTCATTGAAACTAAATAAAAGTTTAATAGGATATGTAAATAGTGAAAGAGTTAACAGTACAAACCAGGGTGGAAAAAAATCAGGATTTTTTTAAATAAAAATCATTTTTGTTGATTTTTTTTATTTAAATCGATTTTTTTGATTTAAATCAAATCTTTCTCCTCGTATAATACAAGTCGCGAACTGGAGAAAAAACATTAGGAATTAATATTAAATGACAATTATGCTATTTAAGTGAAAGTATTTTGGTTTAATTTCGAATTAATCCTCAATCGTTAAGCTATTTCAATCCGAAACAATATTTCTTAAGCATTAAGGAAAAAACGTACAGCAATATTTATCAACATGACACTTTTCTTTTCACGAAAGTTCCTGATATTTGGCAGGAGTATATTTTTAAAAAAATCGAAACTAGCCAGCGGCACGAAATACATGTAAAGTACATAAATTTCGCTCAAAATTAACTAATTAACTCTATGGCCTATGGAACCCGGAGGTTCAATGCCACGTTCACGGAAACTCTCCACTGACTTCTATCCTTAGCCAACTGGATCCAGTTTCTATTTTGTATTCCTATTTCTGCGAGATTCATCTTAATATTGCCATCCCATCTGCGCCTAGATCTTTCTAATGGTTGTTTACCGATTGGTCTTCCAGTTAAAAATTTGAAAATGTTCCTAATTTCTTCCATCCTGGCTACATGACCTGCCCACCTGAGTCTCCTAGACTTGATGACCCTAGCAATGTTTGGTAAACCGTATAAATTATGTAGTTCCTCGTTATAAGTTTCCCCCATTTCCGCTCCTCTTGGGTCTGAATATTCGTCTCAGGATCTTGTTCTCAAATACTTTCAGTCTACGTTCTTTTCTCAGAGTAAGCGACCATGTTTCGCAACCATATAGAAGCAGGGTGTCTACCAGTCAGGGAAAGTCAGGGAATTTCATTGTGTCAGGAAAAATCTTTCCCAGGCTGTGACGGGTGAAGGGATGCCACTAAAATAGTCATAAATTACAGGTAAATGAATTGGTTCGTTTTTACGTTTGTAGAATATTATATAAGCGTATAAACCAGCGTTTCCCAACCGGTGTGCCGCGGCATACTGGTGTGCCGCGAGGAATCGAAACAAAGTTATTAATTTTATAGCAATCAAATTGCAAAACGTAAGAAAAATGTATATTTGTATTTCACATTACTATGAACCTCGACTATGAATCTACAATTTTAAGTTTCATACCGCGTTACTGTTCTGTACATTTCTAATGTTGAAAAAAGTATTTGTAATCATTGTTATGACCATTATTACTTCTTTATTGTTGCAGACTATTTCATAACTTGAAAATTTAAATTATCATTCAATCCTTTCGAAAAATTACCTACATTTGTGTTTTAAAAGTAAAAGAGATTTGTATGTTCGTTCGTTATTTAGTGATCTTACTTCTTAGTGAAAGGTTGGATACAGTTTTTAAAGAGAAAGCTTATTTTTAAAAACCTGAGTCCAATATTTCATTGCAATTGTTTTCTATTTTTAAATTATAATGAAAAATAAACATAATGATTTACCACGGGGAAAATCCAGTGATAGAGCTTTCTTCCCTGCAGTGGCGAAGGGTGATAGTTTCAAGAGGGTAGGCCCAATGTTAATAATAATGATAATAATAATACCTGCATAACTTATATCATCTTTCATATTAATTCGAAATGTCAGTTTTTCTCCTCATTAATATGTCTATTATTTTCTTCTTGAAAGCTGTATCCTTGGCTAATATCCTTCGGAGTTCATTATTGTTGCGATTGAAGCTAACGCACTAAGTCTGTCATTACTCATTATATTTCTCCGGAATGTTTTAATTTTCTTCAGGGCACCCATGCGCTTATCTCACATGGTGTTGTAGTAACTGCAATACTTCAGCACACGTGTAACAAGCTAAGATATTCTAGGTATACTTCTTTGAAGCCGTTTGATGAGATGTATTGAAGTAAATTAATAGTTCTAAGATACTGATTTTGGTAGTAAAAGATGATTGCCAGTTTATTCCGCAGTTGATTACCGTCGAAAGTGGGATACAATTTTAAAATATTGTCTAGTTTTTTCTTTTCTAAGAAAATCACTATTGTAATCCTGAAACTGTTCACAGTTAAGTAGTTCTACAGATTTCAAAAAGGATAATCAAGGAAATTCACGTATGTGAGTTATAGTTGATCTTAATTCGCCGTAATGCAATTTAATTGTTTCAATTGGGCTTGATCGGGTTGGGAAGATGGACTATCACATTATCTGCGCTTCACAAGAAATACATGCTATTTCGTCTACTTGTGCTGAAACAAACTTTGCATGTAAAATTTCGTCTTTAAGCATTCAAACAAGTTATTTTGTATGTCACTTGAATCTCCTTATAAACAGAATCAGATTTAAATATTTTTTCATACGCTGCTCTTTATATGTCAGCAACTTCCAAATATTTTTTTGTACAAATGCATGCAGAACTCTCTTCCCCTCTGTTTGTTCTATTTTCAACACAGGCGTTGGTCTTCGTTCCTTAATAACACATTGATTTTCAAAAGACCACTGACACAGATAACTCTTTAATAGGAATTATATTATGTACTGGCATTTTGTCATTCACTTTTGCAAATGTAAGAAAAGTTCACAATATCTTAAAAAAAAAAAAAAAAAAAAAAAAAAAAAAAATACAAACTCGCCTCAATTCTAATGAACACAACGAGTCTGATTTCATATGGATTTGGTAAAAGGGGAATTAGTTTGCAATAATGAGCTTGCTCCAACACCAACACCAGTAACACCTTTGCTTGCTCCAGCATTTGCGTTGCGTTAAAGTCCACAAAAGTTGGTGGACTACAAACAAAGTTGGTAGGGAATGGGGTCCACGTTCTCTTGCTCTTTATTTGTTTGACATATCGAATTGAAATCGAAGGTCTCGAGAGAAACGCTTTATATAGAAACGGAAGTCGATAAGCGCTGAGGCCGGTCTCATTCGCAGGTTATTAACAACAAGTCCTCTCGCGGGGTTTTCTGAGTAGCTCGGCGGTACTCTACTGCTGCTTGAGACACTGCTCGATGAGCCTCCCAACAGTGGTGCCAACCACGATTTCTTTATCGAACAATAAAATATTTTTTCAACTTAGAAAATTATCATACATTCTGTGCAAGAAAAGTGGATTAATTATAAATTATAATTTCTGAAAGTAAATGGGTAGGCCGGGCCTCAGGGCCTCTTATCACCCTTCGCCACTGCTTCTCTGTGAAAAGGAGATCAATAATCACAGAAAAATACCACTGTGTTTTATATTTACAAATAATATCTATAAGTGTGCCGCGATAATCCAAGTAACACCGGTAGTGTGCCGTAAGTTGAAAAAGGTTGGGAAACGCTGGTATAAACAATGGTGAAAACTTACGGTTCACTTTAAATATAATTTGGGGACGCTGTGACTCACTGGTACAGCGTTCACCTCCGGGGCTTGGGTTCCCTGGTTCGATCTCAGCTTGCGCCGTGTGACTTTGTGGTGGACAAACACCGTGGTCGGGGTTTTCTCGGGGTTCTCCCGTTTCCTCCTACTTTCTTCATTTCATTCATCACTCATCATCACCGTCTCCTTTAGCCTAACCGGCATAACTGTGAGACGTAAAACTGAAAGATTTCATGTTCATGATTTAAATATAAGTTACTTTTAATGAGTTACTAAGAAAAAAAGAATGACAGAATTAGGGAAAATTATAATTGTGTTAGGGAAAGTCAGGGAATTTGATTATGCTTGCTTGCTAGACACCCTGAGAACAACAGGCATATATATTTTAATCTTCAAATTCCTGGACAGAATTCGTGACGACAAGAGATTTTGAAGTGAATAATAACACGAATTCCCTGCTTTTAGTCGACATTTAATTTCTTCGTAAATATCGTTTTCGTCTGTTAATATTGATTCTAGATATTTGAAAGAATCCACTTTATCAAAAGTATTATTCGATATTTTAACGCATCCAAAATTTGCCCTATTACGATCCCGAGGAACTTCTATGCTATGTATTTAGTACATAAATTTCGCCTAGTTTTAATTTTTTTTTTTTTCGGAAAGGGGATCGGGCCCCTCTAAATACGCCCCTATTATCTGGAAACAAACAAACAGACGTGGACATAAAAGAATTTTCGTCTTAAATGTCGATGGTGATTTCTCCGTTGGAATAGTTAACAATTTAAAAACCCTATGTTACGAAGAGAAGAAAGCTGGATTCTCCCGTTACCCGTTCAAAACGGGATTTTCCGTAATCATCTTCTGCATGATACTCGTTTTCATACTAGAGCTCCCTCGTGGCTAAGCGGTTAGCGTACGCGCCTTTGGCGTGGGAGACCCGGGTTCGATTCCTCATTTGAGTCTCATTGTATTATGGTTATTATCTTCCATAATCGAAATAACAGAACAGAAACGGGATTTTATTTATTTTCACTTTAAATTAATTTATTTCGGAATTTGATTTAAATCAACGATTTTTATTTAAAAAATCAAGTGATTTAAATCTTGATTAAAATCGTGATTTAAATCAGACTGACTTAAATCAATCCACCCTGGTACAAACTGCAAACAGTGATAATGGTTACAATAGTAAACTAACAAAAATGCTTCATACTCACAGCAGCGATTATGAGAATACAAAGAAATTTTTTCAGGTATCACGGTCCTCATCATCAGCTTCTCGATATCTCTTAGTTTTTGCTCTATGAAAATCAGTATTGAAACCGGAAATAGTAGTAAATTTCAATCATTTCCGGTTTTGGTAGTGTTGTGGATTGTGACAATGCCCTCTTTTGAGACTG
Organism: Thermobia domestica; assembly: GCF_964235325.1. Taxonomy (NCBI): domain Eukaryota; kingdom Metazoa; phylum Arthropoda; class Insecta; order Zygentoma; family Lepismatidae; genus Thermobia; species Thermobia domestica. Next base: position 374,307,049 of record NC_137454.1, read on the forward strand.
AATCGATTGCAGAAAAATGTTTGCTGCTAACTATTACCATTCCTTTTCTATGGCGATACCGTAGATTGGAGTGATACCGATCAATATTTGAACTGTTTTTGCGGGAAAACTAACGAAAATATTGAATCACAATGTTGAAAAATAGACATTAGTTTCCTATGTTATTTCTCTGGCAGATGCTAAAAGACGACATGTTGTATTACGTTACGTCATGAAATATTAAATACGAATTATTCCTTAAGAGATCCGGGGTTTTGGGGCTATTTTTTAGACTTTCAGTCAAGCAGCTACTGCATCGTCACTATTTATCCTAGGATCATGGTTCATACCTCATTCTCTTCAGAATAGAGCTGGCTTTCAGGCGGTATGACTCACGTGTCTCCATCATGTATCTAAGGCGGGAAAATGAGGAAAAACGGGATTCTTTGGGTCTAAATATCCTTTTTTCAACTTTTAGCCCCCCTGGACCCCCTCTGTTTTAACGCAGAGATCTGGAAAAAAAAATGGTAAACACTACTCGGTGGGCTGAATGTTTATGCACAATTCCAATTTTACCAGATGCAAAAGTAAGCCCGCCAAAAAAAAAAAAAAAAATATACCGACAATGTCCCATATTCCCGTATACAGAGGGAAATTTGTAAACATTCCCTGAGACATCCCTAATTACCCTAGGGTCATGTTTCGCCCATAATTCTCTTCAGAATAGAACTGCCTTTCAGGCGGTACCATTCACTTGTCCCCATTATGTATCTAAGGCGGCAAAATCCCGTGAAAGTGGTTTTTTGGTAAAAATTTCCCTTTTCCAACGTTTAGCCCCTCTGTACCCCCCTGTTTTAACGCAGAAATCTGAAAAAAAAAAATCTGCTAAATACTACTCGGTGGACTGAATGTTTGTGCACAATTTCAATCTTCTAGGTGCAAAAATAAGCCAGCACAAAAATAATACCGAATATTTCCAAAATTCCCCTATACAGAAGTATATTTTGATAAAAATTCCCTGACACTTCCCTAATTACCCTAGGGCCATGTGTCGCACATCATTCTCTTCAGAATAGAACTGCCTTTCAGGCGGTACCATTCACTTGTCTCCATCATGTATCTAAGGCGGGAAAATGAGGAAAAACGAGATTTTTGGGTAAAAATATCCCTTTTTTCAACTTTTTGACCCTCTGGATCCCCCCCTGTTTTAACGCAGAAATCTGAAGAAAAAATCTGTTAAATACTACTCGGTGGACTTCATGTTTGTGCAAAATTTCAATCTTCTACGTGCAAAAATAAGCCCGCCAAAAATACTTTACATAACCTTCCCCCCCAAAAAAAAGTATTACACGAAAATATAAATTTTAGACTTATGACGTCATCACCTCCTATGTCTCGACACAGGAAGGTGTGAAACCATCCGTAATGTCTTCTACAATGCCTCTGGACTTGAAAAACAAAGAAACCCGGACGAAAAAGCTCAAATAGGAGAGTTATAACGCAATGTACCATGAAACACCCCGTATGGTACAAATTGTACCATAAGATCCCCAAAGGGTTATTCTCATGTATTGCTGCGGATAATCGGTATAAGCCTGAACGGGAGTGATACAGAAAATGAAAAAGGATTTCAAACGTATGTTATCAGTGAATCACAGAGTACAGAATACACTACAAAGAACAGAAACGTACAATAGTGGTAAAAAGAATGTTCACTGTCACAATTATTTCACACATTGAATATCGAGACCTGGAAATTCAACACCTCCCCGACCCATCAATCTTCCAGTCGCAGTCATGACAATCCGGTTAAGGATCATCTGTAAATCAGGAATATTAGGAACACAAATACAACTTGTTTTCATCCACACTTTTTACGAAGAAACTTCACCTCATATCTGTAGAACTCAAGCACTTGCGTCATTTGTCCCATAAAGTAATGTCTGTGGACTTTGCTCAAAGAGAATTTTATGCGCCATTTAGTACTTCATCAAGATGCATCTCCTCCTCTGTGAGAACTGTTTGACCACCATATTCCTTGCTGTACTTATTTCTAGCGTTGTCACACAACGTATCTGCGACGTTATACTTTTCTGCTGCCTTTCGGATACTTATTCCACTCTTCTGTACTTCTCGCATTCCTTCCTCAACTTGCTTTACATTATACTTACGCCGAGCATTCGGACTAACTTGTTTCAAATACTTTCTCGGCATGATCGGTTTCACCCCTAAATTCGGCACAAATTTGTAAGGCAGCCCACCAGTTTTGCTACTGTTATGCAAACTTACACGAAGCAAAATGCTTTACGTTCCTACGATATAGTGTCCTACCAAAAGCCATAACCCACGTACCGTAGTCACATCAATATAACGGAAACAGGATCCCGCTATAATTACGATTTTACCATTAAGCAACTTTGCATTATACACACAATCTGCATCCATCATGCTCTGACTTTCTATGCTCACAGAGGTCTCGTGTTTAATCACCCTTCTCCTTATGATATCTTTCCTACACTCGACTTGAAACGATAAATGGCAGGACTTTCTGTGTAGGTACGTGCAAATGATCGGTTTCACCCTGCATGATCGGCATTACCCCGTTCTACGGTAAGCATTGAAATCGAAAATGGTTAACTTGAACCACTTTAAGTTTCGATAGAGGGTTAATGTAAGAAGTTGGAACTTATTCTGTCGACACTGAGTCAATTGCAGAAAACAGCGTTTCATTCTATTTTACCGTTCTTGCTCTGTGGAAATCAGAACTGAAAACGTAAGTAATATTAAATTTGAACGACTTCCTGGATAGTTATGGTATGATGCCTTCAGAAAATCTTCCGAGTTTTACGTCCCATGGTTATGCCGGTTGGGCTAAAGGAGACGGTGATGATGAGTAATAAATGAAATGGTGGAATGAAGAAAGTGAGAGGAAACGGGAGAACCCCGAGAAAACCCACACACACGGTGTTTCTACACCACAAAGTTTACTTGGCGGGGGCTGGGATCGGACCCGGGACCCCAAGCACCAGAGGTGAACGCTCTATCACTGAGCCACCGCGGCCCCATATGTTGCCTTGAGACGCTGAATCGTTTGAGAAAAAGCGCTTCTCGCTATGCCATCGTTTTCGTTCTATGGCGATTCCCCAAAATATTCCCATGAGTGCAACGTGCTCCCTAAAACTCGCCAATAGGCAAACCTGGTACTTCTCATACATTAACTATCTTAAAATCCCGAATAGGTCCTACATGCGAGTTCAGGATTTGGGGAGCCCGAGCGTAAAAAACAATGATCAAAGGGGAAATAAGTTCATGTTGCGAAAATGTAATTACTAACTGAAGGTAAGTATTAAGTTACATGCAGGGCCGCGGTGGCTCAGTGGGAGAGCGTCCACCTCTGGTGCAAGAGGTCCCTGGTTCGATCAAAGCTTGCGTCAAATAAGCTATGTGGTGCACAAGCACTGTATGAGTGGGTTTCCTTGGGGTCTCCCGGTTCCTCCCACTTCGTTCATTCCACCATTTCATTCATTTATCATCATCACCGTCTCCTTTAGCCTAGCCGGCATAGTCATGAGACGTAAATCTCAAACATTTAATTTTTCATTTTATTCCATTCAAGTTACGTGCAGGTTTACTTTTGGCTACCACTCGAAATAATTGTTGAAAAATTAGAATTCTTTCACTAATTTCCTTCGTATTGTTTCTTAATTGATTTGCGCTGGGCGATATGAAAATATGGCATAGAAAAATTCAAGAGACCCATCATAAGAAATTGTTAAAAACATTACAAGTCTTTTACAACTTGCGTATAAATACAGCGTACGGATATATGCATAAAACCTACAGTCCAAAAAACGCACCAAGTGACTAGGTGGCCACTAAACAGCACCAATCTTATCGAAGCGAGTCAGCGCAGAGGGGCCTGAGCGGTAGCGAGAGGGTGGATCCGAAGAGAGCGGTCGTGTCAGCGAAGGTGTGTATACGGTTAGCGAAGGTAGTGAAAACGAGTGCGTTTTGCCAAGGCATTTATTACGAAGTTGGGCGTCCGCTTTCGCCACGTTTTTTCGCTGTCATCTCCTTTCCACAGTTTCTGCAATCTGTTACTCGGTTCATCAATCCGTGCTCTTCACGAACTTAAAAGATTTTGTTCGCTATCAACGTATTGCTTCGCAAATGTTAAATCTGTTAGTTCACAGCCATTGTACACCCGCCATGTTGATAACATAAATGCTCGTTACTTAACCACAATGCAACTGTTCGGTTACCTTGCGCCAAGTAGTTCCCTCCGCTCGCCGAATAGTCCCATGTTTATAACCGCTTATATATAACAACTAAACAGATTTTTCGAGACCCTTATATATTATCAAGCACACAAACGATCAAATTATCCATATTTTCCCTGCAAATTTTAAAAATTTTGCTGGAAACGGACGTCCAACTTTGAAACTTAACCCTTTGGCAATACGAGTTTCAATAGCACTTGTCACGGTTTTATATTAGTAGTGCTTCACTTGTAAACATAAAATACAAGTTCTGTACACTGCAGAAATACAGCGCGGGAGGAAAATAGTTCCTATTACACTCATCTTTAACATGCACTCACTTATTTTATCCGTTGTAAAGCACTTGTAATGATTCTACATTAGTATCCCCACACTTGTAAATATAAAATACAAGAGGAATACTTTGTATTTAATAATATCGCTTGCAGAAATTTGTTTGTTTATGTCTTTTAACGCAAAGTATTGCATTTTACCTTTAAATCTTCCAAAATGTGGTGCGCCAAAAGTAAACCAGCACCCTAAGTTAACCTAACCTAACCTGAACAAACAGTTGATCTCTACAAACCAAGAACGTAAGCACTAACCTAACTTAATCTGAACAAACAAAAAATACAGAAAAAATAGCAAAAAAAGTACCAAGAAAATTTCCCCCTAACCCCCAAATCCAAAAATATGCCATTTAACGTAGTAAACAAGATGATTATTATAATATTAAAGATGTTCCATAAAATTATGCAATCTGGTAAATAAAAAGAAAAAAATAATGAATGACAATAACGCTGGCCAAGCCACAGTAGATATTAATTTCCGCTGTGTTGTATGTTAGTCTTACATGTAATGTTTGAGTGAAGATAATTAGTTGACAGAAAGATTAACTCAATGTTACATATGCAAATCAGCATTTCATAACCTTGAAAAATTATTACATCATTCTTTCGCACTAGAATAATTACTGACTACACACTAACGAGCAAACAACGGGCTGCTGCTCAATCCACAAACAACTATAAGCACTGTTAAGCAAAACTGATGATTATATCACGAACCAATTAATGATTATAATTTGAACTCAGAAATATGCCTCCGGCTACCTACCATCATGATCATAAAAGCTTACGAACGATATTCCGGCGGCAATGCACCATAATATTATGTTCGCTAGATCACTATACGATATCTTGTCTTCGGTTATCACTACTACAACATGGGATGGTAACTTTTTAATCTTTTTCACTTGATGTGAAAATAAATTCAGTTCCTCATCTTCGTCAGTCTTGTGACCCTTCCACTTCTCAAATAGAATCGAGCATAAACAACTTAACACTTTCGCTATTGAAAACAGTGCATGTACTATCAATAGTAGTACTTTGTACATAATTAACATAATATTTTATCTGATGTAATGAGACCAACAGCATATTAACACAATCTTTCATTCAATACTACATAATCTATTAGTTCAAACACTCAAACACTCCCACGTCCCACATCTCGCCGTTACTTAGCACAGTGTAACATATACGTAACGGGAAGTCACAGATTCCCTTACCTATATCAAGTTATTCGTCTTCTTCTTAATGACTAATATTACATGAAGAGCCAGAGCTCATTCTGTTGAGATTTGCGACAACGAAACGCAAAATTTTTATTTCACTTTGTTATAAATGATTTACGATTACTTGTTATTTGCGTTGTATCAAGTTGCGATTCGCAAGTTTTACGAAGATTCTTATAGGTAGAGACGCATGTAAACTAGCAGAACCTTGTTATTTATGTGTAAATTATCAGTAGGTATATTTGAATGGTTACAGCAACCAAACTTAAAATTTGCGAATATCTGTGGAGCAAATGCTTTTGAAGAATCGAGACAAGACCAGAAAGAACTATCTGAATGAATGAATAAAAATGTCTTTATTGAAGTGGGCCACGAAATGAGTAATATTTCTAGTTCCAATTATGCAGTTTACATAATAACTATTATAAAGTTTAGTATAAATTCAGTCAATATTTTGTAGAGGTTTGGATAGTGACGCATTTGGACTGGTATTAAGAAGCAAAGGTTTTTAACTATTTTCGGAATATTCACGAAAATCAATGAAATGTAATTCGGGAAAATGTTATTATGAGTAAACATGTTAAAACATATTTATAGTTACTTCTGATGACGTTGTGTTCATACTTTGATTATAAGGAAGCTACATCGTAATAAGTATTTTATGTAACTTAATTGACCACAACCTGCTCGGGAGAGTAATACTACTGCTATTCCTATTCAAACTCCTACCTATTTGCACAAAAGTAAATAAATCACTTTTTGAGTATTATTTTCACTTTATTTTAATGAAAAAAATATGAAAATTTAAAAAATATAAAAACTTACCTTGGGCCGGGTTTGAACCCACACCAAAAACAATTGCCATTACGAGCATGTTGCACTTAAGGGTGTTCGATAAGGCTGAGAACCTATCGAACTTCGGGAGTGAAAATTTATCGAGTTGTCATCGGTTACTCGAAACCGTTCGAGAATTTGAAATTATCGAAATTTCGGGTATTATCGACATTTCGAATATTATCGAAGTTTCGGGTATTATCGAAATTTCGAGTATTATCGAAGTTTCGGGTATTATCGAAAGTTCGAGTATTATCAAAGTTTCGGGTATTATCGAAATTTCGAGTATTATCGAAGTTTCGGGTATTATCGAAAGTTCGAGTATTATCAAAGTTTCGGGTATTATCGACATTTCGAGTATTATCGAAGTTTTGGGTATTATCAAAAGTAGTGATGGACACTTCGGTTCCTTCACCTCTCCAATGATTTCTTCTTGCAGCCAAATTCGGGAGTCTCGATCATTTCGAGAGTCTCGAACATTTCGAGAGTCTCAATCATTTCGGGAGTCTCGAAAGTTCGATAATTCGATAAAATTGAAATTCTTTATCGATGAAACGGTTTTGAAATTTAATCGAATTGTTATCGATTATTCGATTATCGGAACAGCCCTAGTAGCACTAGCATTCTCGGCTACGATAGCCAACAGCAAAAACTGTTTGATTTCTGCTATATGTGTGCTACATGGATTGACAGGGATAAAGCGAACAAATCAGAACTGTATACTCTGTTCCTACTTCTGGGAGTATTACTCTCCCGAGCGAATCACATTTTATATACGTTTACTTTTCCTTTTACTGAGCGTATAAACCAAGGATCTTATAAAATAGAGGATCTGCCCTTACAACAAAATCTTGAAGCCATACGTCACAGTTTCGCCACCCCTACTCTGCCCACTTCGTCCAATAGGATCGCAATGTTTTGAGCCAACAATCATGGCGGAAACGAAAGTAGTCAATCAGACGATGGCGGAAACGAGAGTAGCCAATCAGACGTGCCGATGCTCGATTGTTTTTTGGCTACGTTTATTTTATAGGATGAAGATACATATCAGCAGATCCTCTATTTTATAAGATCCTTGGTATAAACCTTAAAACCAAATAGTTGACGAAATTCCAATTTTGTTGTGATAGGGAATATTTATGATAAGGTTTACAAGTAAACTATCTCAGAGTAATCGAATCACAGGGAATATTGACCTAAAATCTGCTTTTGTTTAAATTGATATTCGCAATGCATGCATGCATCAATAAAATATATGAGTTTATTGTTGGTTTCACCAAGGTTTATGATTCTAGATACGGTGTTAAATAATAATTTAACTCTTACATATTTTTAAAATTGACGAGTAGGCAGGAAATGAGGGAGAGATCTACTATCAAGTCACCTAGTTCAGTGATAATTTTATTTCATTTTTCACTAACACTTCGCATTTTCAAAGAATATGAAAATAACAATTATAATTACATATATCGTATAATCATTCCTCGATTTAATGGATTTTCGATGCGAAGCAGAAAATCTGGAGGAGACGATTCAGTCTAAAAATCTTGATTTTAAACCAAAAATGTTGAAATTATTGTCTTATAATGTATATTTACAGCGTATCCTGTATTTTATATGGCCAGGTTTTATACTGCGCTTGATTAAAAATATACAGTATACTTCTCCTATTATTCAACTTTCCTTCGCAATGTAATTTAGATATTAACCACTGCAAACATTTGCAATAGATATTACCCACTGCAGGAAATTACAGACAATCGGAAACATTTGACCATTCATGCTCTCTTTTTAAACGACTTAAAAAATGAAGGAGGTTAATTAAAATGAGGGATGAGATTGTGTATGTATAGGGTGAAGTTTACTTCATATTGCAAAATATCTTGAGGCAGAAGCATCGGGCGGAAAAAATATAAGAAATAAAAAGTTAATATTTTGCACGGAGAAATTTACCTTTGCTAAAATTAGCCTCCCGTTTCCCACTCAGGTGTGCATGGGACAAACTGAAAAATAATATGAGAACCCGGTCATTTTAATTGCAGATTTGGGTTCTACGGGAAAACGTAAATTTTATTCGAAACTTGATAGATGGTGGTGCAATCAGTTAAATCTAGGTTGACTAAGGTATCTTCAATTAGGTTGGTTAGATAGGAGTTTAGTGCCTTTCTCACCACTGAGACTATATTGTAAGGATCCCTACCTTCAACGCGAGCACATGTTACCTCAACACGTGCTACTATTTACAAACACTACAAGCAGACGAGAAACTACAACCAGGAAGACACGAAACCAAAACGATGGTATCCAAGGAGGAACGAGCCACCAGGAGACCATCTATAAAAGCGGAGCCCGAAGAGGAACCAACTATCAGTTGTCCGCTGATCAAATAACCCACACCAGATTCCGAGGTCGCCTTGGACTAGGGAATCCTAACCACACCAAACCTCGCGAAGCTGTATTGGGCTGAGGAGATTTTCTACAAGTATTCACCTAATATCTCCGCAGATGTTCTAGAGGCTGCAATGAGCTGAACGGGCACCGTTCAAAACACCTTTCTCCTTCATCTTGGTCGATCATAAGAAAAGACACTATTAAATATTCATTGTAAATTGAGAGTTGTTTGTATTTGGATTTTGTAATAAAATTGGTTAAGGGGAAAACACCCGGACCTTTATTGACTCTACCTACAAATCAGAGCTCTTTCGTGGCTAAGCGGTTAGCATATGCGCCTATGGTATGGGAGACCCGGGTTCGATTCCCGGCGGGAGCTCATGTGGTTCAGATTCTATGTTAAACAGTAGGTCCACGTCTCATACAACATCGTTGCTGAACGGGACGTTAAACTCAACCAGCCAACTCTATCTACAAATCATTACTATATAAAATGCAGACAGACCATTTAGCGTGGAATTACAACCACTGAAATGGGTTCAAATGTCTATATCGCCCACCGGAAACCAAATCCGGGAATGAAATATTTCATACGTAGACGTTATCTTATTTGTCAGTTGCAAGTTTTACTTGAAATATGAAATATAATTATATAATATGAAAATAACAATGTAGTACATGTTTTACTGTAATTAAACCAAATAGTATAAAACTATCATTTTTGGTATGCAAAAATATCCAATATGCAAATAATCTTAACAATTCTAAGATTCATAATAATTCAGATGGTACATCCAATATTTAAAAAAAAAATCAGATTAGAAAACATAACGTTTAGATTCAGCATACTCAGATACATAATACTAATATTACTACTTTCTTTTTGTTCTTTCAAAAGTAATTAGGATATCATTTCGAATGGCCGCCATTTTGTTTTTCTTAACGATTTGAAGTATATAGTACCAAAACCGAATCTTGGCAAACAAAATATTCCGAATCAGCACATCAAATACATTCAGAAAAGATTGTTTGTCCACCTTTTGTCAAATGCTTCCTGCACTTTTACAGCCACATTTCTCAGAGTTTGCACCAAATCTAAAAGCATGTGTCCCGTACAATAATCGAAAACGACTGACAATAGTATTCTGAGTGGCTGAGATGAATAATGACTCTGTTGATACCGTTCAAGCCTAAGTTCAGTCTCCATGGGAATGAGAAGGGTTGAGGTCGGGAAGAGGGCATTACTTAATTTAGCATTACGCTTTCGTTGAAATGTGTATCCTAAAGGGGAAAGATTTCAGATACTTTCCAAAAACATACGCTCACAGTGCATAGAACTGGAATTGCAGCGAGTAACATATAATGCAAAAGATAGCAGTAAAATTATTCTTAATCGAACCGAATTTACAATTTTACGATTCATCATTTATTATCCTGTAGTGCTCCAGCTAATTGCACTAAATATTTGTCCATCTCAACACTTAAATTTTATTGAAATTACGAAGTAATTATTAACAAGTTAAAATTTGACATAGATGTTGATAAAGATTATTTATTTTTTTTTTAAATTATTGGAATATATTTAACATTTTTTTTACAGAAAGATAAGCAGTAAATTCTGAACAGTTAGTTATAAAAGAAAAACTTCTTCTAATAATTTTCCAGGAGGTAATGTACCTAAAATGGAAGCCACATTTCCTCGCTGAACTGTTATGCTGATACGTTGTATCAGAAAAGTAGTAGCCCGCTTTTCACCAGTAAGGTGTTCAATACATTGGCCTACTTCTTTGATGAAATTGAGCCCTTCGAGACCCCAAAATGCCGCTCGATTCAATGGCTACGGGCACGAACATGTGAAGCAGATCTTTATATTTTCTTCTTTTCTCGCATTCTCTGTGGGCTCCAATAGCTCCTTCTCGAGATGAAGAAAGAGTGAGATTAGATGACGCGAAAGTGTCAGAGCAGGTGAAATCCCAGAGAAGAATCCTTTCCCCATGGACGACGACTAGGGAGAACAAAGGGGGGCAGTTTCCCCCACTTTTTTGAAGTGGTCCATTAAGGTATATAGTTTCATTTGGAAATGTTGTTTTTGTATATATTACTGGTTCATAGAAAAAATGGTGCTGTACAATATTTGCAGTTCCGTGAGTACGTATTGGTTGTCTTTCGGTGGAGTTAAGAAAGCTACAGGAATTGGGTTTTGATTCTTACCGAAAATAACCCCAAAGTTAACCTATTGGAGCACAACAATTTCAGCATACTTACACTTCTTCTTACAAGGGCTTCATATGTTAGTCAGCCGCTTTGAAACTAATTCAGAGAACATTTCGCAAAGAAAAAAAAATAGTTTTTCACAAGTTATTCTTTAATTGCACAAAAATTGACAGTTTCTAAAATGTCTTTTCTTCTTTCTAATAATAAGGAATATTGATTAAAAAGAGAGTAATATGAAACAACTTCTATCTTTTCCATTGTTTTGCCAGTGTAATATGCGAGTGTAGACCCCTAGAAGACTGTGTTTAGGGGTGTACGAGTGTACCTAGGTATATACAATTAAATTTAGTGCATTCAACATAATTCTAGGTTTTAGAATCATTTTGTATAACTGGAGTGTGAAGTGATTCAAAGTACTGTGTTTTGATGTGGTCCAAAAAAGTGAAAACTGCACCTAATGGTAACGAACATGTTTCGGGAAGCTGCAACAGTAAATATTTCTTTAAAATGTAGCATATGCTTGTATTATTTACTGTCTTTCATTTTCTAACGATAACTAGGGCCCAGAAGTTGAGGAAAAATCCTCTTTTGTACGAGTGCCACTAGCGGATCCAGAAGGATCGTTTGGGAGGAGCGGTTCGCTTTGTCGAAGATGAGCGTAGCTTCAAGGTGACCAGTATTTAATTTGCAAGAATTGGACTCATATGAATCCGGGGCTGGAAGGGGTTGGAAAAAAAAGATTCCCAGATTCCACTTTGGGACCCGAAACTGTACTTTTTTTTTTTTTTTTTTTTTTTTGGTAATGGGAGTATTTTTTCTGTAGATTTAAATTAAATACGTACTTCCGTTTCGGAGACGTGACGGTGTCATGATTCACTTCACACACAGTCACCGCAACATATGAGATGCACTGTCTGGCACAATACTTGCATAAAAGAAAATACTGTATTGACGATATCATTCATTTTAACGAAAGAGTGTACAATTTGCCCTAATCATTTATATTTTGAGTAACTTGCGGGACAGCAGTTACAAAAATTAATACAAAATTAATATATTTCTATATTTGTGTGGGGTCCACGAAACAGTATTAATTATAATGCTTACAACAACAATAAAATTACCTAGGGATATTATACTAGCCTTCGTCTAGGTAAGGCTCGCCCCAGATCCCCAATCTGCTCAACATACGGCCGTAGCAAATGTTCCTACGTGGTACTGTGACAAAATTATTGGCGTTCTTCCTTCTGCCTTTCATATAGAATTGGATTGAGCTAAGACTGTGTCACGAAATTCAAACACCTCCTAAGGCATTTTAATGAACCAGCCCTACCTTTTTTTCCTTCTCTTCTACATTAAGTGAAAAAAAAAACGTTCAAATAAATGTTGAATTATTTTAAATGAAAAATCAAACTACCACCTTTCATGTTTCTAACCGCAAGTAATCCCGAGCTATGGCGTCTTATAATAATAATAATAATAATAATAATAATAATAATAATAATAATAATAATAATAATAATAATAATAATAATAATAATAATCCCACCCCTTTTCTTCCCTTCTAGGTAAAATATAAAAAATGCTGCTATACGTATTGAATTATTTTAAGTGGAAAGTCCATATACGAAATTTCATGTTTCTAACCTTCAAAGATTCTTAGATGTTGATATCTTATTATAATATTTGCAATCGCCGCCACTTTTTCTTTCCATCTCTTTTTTCTCCGTTTTACTATAATATCAAAAAAGAAGTTGAAACGCACGTCAAATTATTTTAAATGAGAAATCGAAATGCCAAATTTCAAGTCTCTAGTCTTAGCGGATTCAAAGAGATGGCCATCTTATTAAAGTAAATTCCACCCCATTCTCCCTTCCTTTCTTCGAATTTAAAAAAAAATCCTCCCTTAGTAATACCCTACGTAACAAATCTTATCTACTGTCCGAATTTCAAGTTTCTAGCTTAAGTGGTTTGGCCTGTACGAAGTTACTCACTCAGGATTTCGTCTTTTATGTATGAATTACAATAACAAGCTTGTGTTATTTCTCAAGAAAAGATGAAATGCCATTTGAAGTCATAATAAATTCCTGGTCCCTTTCTAATGTTTCCGTGTTGAACCCCAAAAGTCTCGGCTCTCTTTGTTGATCTAGTAGCTAGCGAACGTATCTTTGATCTTTGATGCAAGGGGTTCTGTGGTTTGATTCCCGGTGAGTGAGCATCGAACGCACTACAGTGGTTCAGATCCACCTCGCTTTTGGCAAACGACGTAAATACATAACATCTTGGAATGTATAACTCATAGGATATGATCTTTTTTTTTTATTTCAACGATTTCAGTGTACCCTAAAAAATATAATAAAGAAATAATGGTCATGTTTTTTTTCTAATATTCAATTAGAACTGGACAATCTACGCAAAATTTCCAATCGATCAGTGAAAACGTCATCTTTCTAGAGCCTGTAGTTTCCGAGATCTCATTGTCGAAAAGATTAACCACAAACATATAAACATAGTTTAAAAGAACTCGGAAGATGGAAGCACAATTCACATGCATTGATTTTAGAGAAGGCTTATTAAAATACAAAGGCTTTGAACAATAATTTTATATCATAAACTTTATGAAAAAGATATAGTTAACTAATTTAGACTATTTAAAGTACAAATACTCAAAATGTTTGTCTCTGTTAAACGTGAAATCACACATAACCGTAAATGAAAGATTTGAGAGCTAAAGTTATAGGTTGGTGCTCAGGCGCTTTTAATTGCTATTGTAGCATTTTAATACATAGATTTAAAAGTTTGATTGTTCCTGTGTGTTTTAGAGCAGTGTTTGAATAATCAGTGTTTGGTTTTTACACAACACACAGACAAGAATTAAAATGTTTTTCTCTAGTAGGAAAGTTTTCCCAGTTTAGCTATTTATTTACTAAACAAATTTGGTGGTTTTAATACATAAAATGGCGCCCATATATATATACAGGGTATAACTTAATTATTAGCTATAACAAATGTCCGGAGATGATTCCTGACACCCAGATAAAAGAAAAGTACACACCAACCTGGATGTAAAAGTGCCTCCTTTCGGCGCCTTGATCACCCGAAAATTTGTCGGAAAAATGCAAAAACAGCCATAACACAAGAACAAAACGTCGGATCGAAGTCGGGTAAAAGAGAATGTCCGTTATTTTTAGTCGTAGATTCCAATAGTGAACAGTCAGATATAATGCAGTGGCGGCGCAAGGGTGACTCCCAAAGAAACTGGAGTATTCCTTTCCCTTCCCTTGTAGTTGGCAAACCGCTTCTTACTCCTGAGCTAGCTACATTGCTATTGTAAATATACCAAAATAGAGTCCTCGTGTAGACCATTTAAATTTTGATTTTGTCACTGCTGGAGAAATTTTCTAGAAGAAAGCTCGTTGGAATTACATTTAAAAAATGAGGGAAGATCTTTTTTCTATGTTCCAACTTACTTTGGAGCTAGATGTAATAAACAGGAGAAGAGAGAATGTGGAACTTTTGCGTATACATAGCAGCACGTACGTATCTCATAGTACTTTCACTGAGGGCATGATGCTTTGGTCGCACACTACGGAACTATCATCCCTTATGTGTCAATTGCAGTGGGTCGCAGAAGGCTGTCTTGCAGTTTTATTGTGGGATGGCGTTAATTAGCGTAGCTGTGTTGTAATAGGCATCTATGCAACTTGTGAGTGAGTCCAATGCTCTGCTGTTACATGTGGTATTGCTGTATAACAGGATAGGCAGTATTGCGTTCAACGGTAGAGGGTTATATCCAGGTATTCAAGGTCGTGTAAAAGCGTAGGCGTTGGTGTTTAAGTAAAATTGATCGTGTTAATCTGTACAGGGCAATGGCAGATTACCCTATTCATGAGCTGGCAGATATGCACCTCATTTATGGAGAAGCAAGAGGTAGTAGCCCAGAGACGAGGTGTTTATAACGTGACAGTGACCCCCAAAGGAGATTATATTTTCCTGTATTTTTCTAAGTTTCCATATTCGCCTTAGAGATAGGGTCTCTTCAATTTTCCCCACAAGACAGCGTACTGAAAATGATCTGAGACAGTCCTATAGCAATAGCCATACGCAGGAAGTAAAAATTCACATGCAACTCTAGTAAACGATCAGCAGCAGAGATTTATTGTGAGCATGCGGTGCGGTATGTTGGATAATTTTGTGGTAGGACCTTATTTATTGACGGCCCGCTTGTGTGGAAGTACGTATCTTTAATTTTTACGCTATGTTTTCCCAAAATTGGTAGAACATGTGCCCTTGAACATAAGACAGCAGATGTGATTCCCAGTATGAGAGTGCATCTGCATATTTTGACAGCAATATGCAGACCTACCTAAATGAAACGTTCCCAGATTGTTAGATTGGGAGAGAAGGACGTGAGTTATAACCATCTCGTTCACCCTATCTCACGCCACTCGATTTTTTTCTTTGAGGGGGGAGGGGTTGAAACGCTTTTTGTATGCAACACTAGCCACGACAGCCGAAGAACTTATTGCTCGAGTTAATAATCATTTCCGAAATTTCGGATATGTTTGACCGCATGTGGAAAAAATTCCTTCGTCGATGTCATCTTTGCAACGTGGTCAACGGTCGACAATATCAGACTGAACTGTTATTCTTCACAACTATCTCGTGTACACATACTGTATTGCACAGGTACTATATAAGGTACCGTACTTCTGAGTATTTCACAGTTGCCCTACTTTGTACGAAACAGAATAAATCGGTAGTTTCAAGCTGTATTTCTTTGTATCACTGTGAAACACTCGCAACAGTTTGTGTTTCGTCGAGTTTCATTGCTTCTGTGCTCGGAATTATTATCTTCCACGGAATTACGTATTACGAAGAGGAAATTGTTTCCTACAGCTTATTTTCGCCCAAATTGTATTCACATAATTTGTGAAATCACTGTTGTCATGAAAAAAATGTACATTAGTCCTTGTACACTCGTTCAATATACATACGTATCTTTGACACTTGACTCTCTTATACACAGTCATTATAAATCTAATCTGTATCAAAGTTATTTTTTCCATTTTCACACACTCGTAACTTGGATAGGAAGCTGTTCATTTATCATCCGTTATCATTATCCTAGAAGATATAACTATGATCCGCTAAAGACTTCTTTCCATTTAAATTCTTCCGAGAGTTTATTCTGTGCTGAGACAAAATAGATTAATCACAATCTGGTATATATCTCTTTTTTTTTCTAATAATAAGTGTTCTAATTTGAACGATATACTATTGCTTTTTATTTGTTGAAATCTTGTGCTCGACTGTTGTTCATATTCCTCATTCAATGTTTGATAAAATACTCGAAGGAATATTCCAGTTTCTTTGGGAGGTCACCCTTGCACCGCCACTGCAATATATCTGACTGTACACTATTGGAATCTACGACTAAAAATAATGGACATTCTCTTTTGCCCGATTTCGAGCCGACATTTTGTTTTCGAGTATGGCTGTTTTTGCATTTTTCCGGAAAATTTTCGGGTGGTCATAGCTCCTTTTCATCTCGAAGACGGGAATCGCCTCCTAATGTTTACTATATTAATTAAGTTACAATATATATATATATATATATATATATATATATATATATTAACGTTTGTATGGGCGCCCTTTTGGTGGACTTGTCCACCGCCCTCGTTAGTATCCCAGCACGGCCCAGGGGTGAGGGGGGAGTTTCTTATTTTAGTTTGCACTTCAGATTGTTTAAGGACAGACCGTTAACATACCAGAAGCTTGTATTTCTTGAGCATTATATTCATCAAATATGCAATTTTAATTAAATTGGGTCTTATTTTTACGTCTTTTTTTCAGTTTTTAGGTCCTTTTTTTTAAAAAAAAAATATTTTAGGTCTTTTGGGGCAATTTTTAGGTCTTCAACTTCCGAGCCCTAGTAATAACATACATTTATTAGCATGTGTGGAATTAAAAATTAAGTTGTTCATTAATCTCGAGTTTATATGTAACTTCTACAAAACAAGCCTCATTATTCATTACTATGATTAATATTATCCTTTCTATTTATAGTATTTGTTTTGCAAATTTGTTATTAAATAATCTGATCACACAATTTTCTAGACAGAATTTTAAGATGTTCATGAGCAAGGAATCAAATTTCTTCGTACACTTCGTTGTTTAAGTGTACAAAGAGCTAATACCTACCTGTATTTCTCTTGTTAATTTACTTAATATAATATGAAATACGGTATTTTAACTAAAAAAGATAGTATCCTATTAGTTATACAACCTCTTGGCAAATAAAGTGTTGGAAACACACCAGGAAAACTAAGATTGATACACAAATATTCAGATCATGTCTTGCCCCCCACTTTTAACGTCCAATCGCCGCCACTGCCTTCCCCTCTTCCATGGTACCAGCGTCATGCCATCTGAGGGGCCTATTCCACCATTGAACTTTGCAACTTTTCACTTTGCGCTTTGCAATTTGCAGCAAGATTTATGTTCCACGAAAAAATATTTCTGCAAAGTGAAAAGTGAAAAGTGCAAAGCAAAAATTTGCAGACTTTGCAGAAATTTCTGACTTTTGTTCCACCATCATCTTAAGACTGAAAAGTGCATAGCAAGAGTCTGCAAAGTTGTATTGTATTTTGCAAAGAATAGTTTAGCTTTTCCTGAATGATTGACTAAGAGCCATTGTCATTTGGAAATGTTTCGGAGGTTATTATATTCAAGTGATGAATCAAGTGAGGATGAGATTCCTAAGAAAATGTAAAAAATATTTCTGCAAAGTGAAAAGTGAAAAGTTGCAAAATTCAATGGTGGAATAGGCCCCTGGTCTTTTGCCATCAGATCTGTTACACCCCACAGGTTCACGAACAGATGGAACTTCCGTCGATGTGAGTGCTCTCCAGATAATGTCATTCACGTTCGAATGCCTCACATGTCTTCCGGAGCTACTTATACAAGACAGACCGTGTAGACCATTCTGCTTGACTGATGCACCACATTTAGAGCAGTTGTGTGATTCACAGATGTATACTCCTAGGCGAAGTGCAACTGCAATTCGAAAACTTTCGTTTGGAAGGTGCAGTCCTAGGGTGTGTGAAGGTAATGCCTGTAGCCAAGCACCTGAAATTGCTGATGAGGAGGGAGAAGTCTAGCCTTAACCTCTTGACTGTCTGCTTCTTGTAATAACACTGATTGATGTAATTTGATGATTGGCTTGTCCAAAATTGATTGCGAACTTCTGCCCGTTATTTCAGGACGGCTTAAACCAACTAGGTTAGACCAGTCAGATATGCAGTCTTGGACATCGGATTCTATGTGAGGCTCATTCAGTTGGTTGAGGAGTATCTCAATGATATGCCGGGAGCCATAGAACGACGCTAAAAATGAAGGATACGCCACATCTACAACCCGACGAATATTATATTTTGTTTGTAGTAGAAATTTGATACTTTGTTTATCTCGCTCCATATTAATATTAGAATTAATATTAACATTCAGAAATTCGTAAAACTTCTCATGTCAATATTGCTGTAGGTAACATGAAGAAATAGTTCGAACCTACGAAAATTACATTGAAAAAATTGAACATCAAAATTCACTGGAAACCGTTATGCTATGTGATCTATGCTGGGAGTTCCGCGGTGAGTGTGATAGTGTCAAGATCTCCTAGAGTGAACTGATGAAGAGGAAGTGGAAAAAGTGGTTTATTCTCACCGGCACTTTTCACACACATATACAAATACTCTTGAAATCACCTACATTCAACTACAATTACCTTACACGTCTACATATCATTTAATTACTCACTTCTTCCAAATATCTCACCCTGACCAACTGGGTAACTGGCCCTCTTCTTCCCGTTGGAACTCCATCACGAGTTTGAATTTTACTATACCCGATTATGATTTTACATTTATTTACCTAACTATGACCAATTAGTATTTCTATCCTTATACTGATATAATTAACATTCATTAATTTTCTATTAATTTCATACTATATATAACAGGCAATGCGACTTGAAAGTCGATCAAAAAATTGTAAAAATCTTTACAATTTCAGTTCAAGTATTTCAATTTATACACATTTTTAGCATACTAGACTTATATAGCTGATGCTCTCTTAAATAACACCATTAATGGTGAAGAAGATACAGATACAGATATATGCTGCAAACTACAAATTTATAAAAAATATTAACGTTCAAACTAAGAACTTCTCTTATAATTTACAAATAACGACTGTTTTAGCAAGAAAGTACGGAATTAGGATAATTCTCAATATTTTGAAGAATATTAAGGTAAATATTCTCAAATAGAAATAAAGATAAAAGCTTTGGGAGTAAAATATATTGTAATGTACCACAACTAAGGAAACTTGACTGCTTTTATCTTATTATATTATTTACTGTTTCATTGTTTTCGATGTATACATTTAAAGTTTAAAAGCATTTAACCAAAATCAACAGAAATACAGTTTTTAGCAATATAATTAAAATTTTGGTGTAGAAGTTTTTGAAAACTGAAATAATTAGACTTTTGCTTATAGGCTTACGGATTGTATGTAAATGTATGTGCTTACGATGATTTTACTTATTTTAATTTCTTATGTGTTCTAATAATTAAAGGAAAGAGATGGTCGAGGTTATTACAATTCGGGTTAACTGTCGCAGATGGCGGCCCCGAAATAAAAAAAAATCGGAAAATGAACAGAACCAGACGAAATGTTAGTATAAGAATAGCAAAAAACGATGTTAAGTCCGCAGATGGATTAGAAATACAAAATTTACGGAGATATAAACAGAATAAGATGAAATGTCAGCATGGGGGTAACAACAAAAAATGTATAAAGTGGTTAGTATTGTACAAGTAATCAAAATTTATCGGGAGATGATCTTTCGCAGATGGCGATCCCAGATTAGACCTACATAGACCTGTTTTTCTACATTATCCAGCATTACTCCTGGTTCATTTCCATTGTTCATGCTTGCTTAAGTGTTATATCACAAACATTTCAATTCTGCTTTCTTTAGTTTATCTGCTTATGTTTCCAACCAGCACTTTTCAGGGCTGCCATATTTCAAAAATGAAAATTCGGGACGCTGCTAAATTACGAGAATCTAATGCTTAAAATGAAAAGAAGTGTTATATACTAATTTACTTTCTTCCATTAGCTAGAATTGACAAGTATTACGTAATCACATTTTTAGTGGTTTTAGTAGACATTCTCCTCCCTAGTTAAGCAAACGTAAGCAAATGATTTTCCTCCTCCCCCTTAGTAAGCATTCTTTTAAAATTTCTTAGGATCTGTTATGCTTCATAGCTTTCAGAGTGTTTTGGTTAATTCAAGGTATGTTTCCTTCCAGACGTTTTGTCTCTTCGTGTTGTATCCTTTTCTTGAGAACGGTTAATTCATTGGCAAGATGGCAAAATATTTTAGAAGCAAGATGCAGATTAAAATAGAGTACTAAAAATAACAATAAGATTGAGAAGTAAATTCTTTTGTCCCTGGCCCAATAAAACGAATGCTTCTTTCAATGTCAAAGTAGTTAAACCATGAACTTAATTAAATCCATGGTTTATGTATTCAAGTTTTTTCTTTTAATTTTTGACTTGCCATACTCAGATGTTGAACAGATTATATACCTAATCCTGTGGGAAAAACAACTATAATATTCCCTTCCTTCTTCTTCGCTGAAATCCGGACATTTAAGTGTCCCGAGAAATATTTTCGGGACACCTGGACACAAATCTCGATTCCTTGACGGTCCCGGGTTTCCAGGGACGAATGGCAACCCTACACTATGAACAACATCCTACTACAGTATTATGTAAATAAACTTTTAGAGAGGGGTTAAAGGTGGAGCCCCCTATCAAATATATGTCCCATGGACACACACAAAAAACACTTAGCAGGAAATACACTCTGACTGTCTTAGAAAGGTTTTCTTAAGAGAGAAGTTTCATTAATAAGTGCAGATTATCTTTAGGAGGGCTGAGTATACATCTAGAGTGCGCATATATGAGGGACGTTCCATATAGATTTACATTTTCCTTTTTTTCTTCTTTCAGGGTCCACCATTCAGCTCGTCATTACAATTCGAAGGAAGTAGCACTTAGGTTTGCTTACAGCTGGAAGAACAATATAGAGACTTGTAATCCCTGGAAACTACAACATACTTCACCAACAGTAAGTACGTGAACGGACAACATGGAAGGTGATTAGCAAGGACAGCGCTGAACAACGTGGTTCCTGTGGAAAGAGGGTGTACAGACTGCGGAAATTCACAGGCGATTGGTGGTAGTGTGTGAAGAGTGCGGGCCGTCACTCAACAAAAAAAAAAAAAAAAGTATAAAACTGGGTGGGCGGCTGGAAAAGTAACTGTGACAACACCAGTGAACATTTCAAGAGTGGAGCGGCCCCCAATAGAAAAATTGAATAGAGACCAGTTGAAACATTAGCTTAGAAAGAACTGTATCATGAGAGGCATGCTAGAAGGTATGATGGCAGGAAAAAGAGGAAGGGGCCTAATTGGCCACAGTTAATATATAGTTTTTTAAAGAGAAAATTGAAGATGAAGAAGTGAGCTGAAGACGTGGTGCAAAGCAGCTTCTCAGTTCCGATAAGAGAGCCGCGAATAATGGTAGAAGAACTATGATAATGATAATGATCGACGAAGGTCGATCTGTAGTATCGAAAAAACAAATAACTTTTGCAGAATTCCGTTTTTTTAAAAAAATATTCTGTGTTAACTCCTTTAAATCTATTTGTAGATTTATAGACCAACTACTGGAACAGTAACTGCCTGCTGTTGAACAGTAGCCGATTTTTTATAGAAGCGAAGAAGATTCTGGAACAATTTGTCTTCCAGAAATTGGAAGGAAGTTCGGTGAAAAGCCAAGATATATATTCTAAATGTTGTAAGCACTGTCCGTTCCCTTCCTTAACATTGGCCTAATTAGAAGTAGTCTGCATCATCATTAGTCCCTTTTTGTTATCGGGATGGAGAAAAGGTTGTTTATACATACTAATTAAAGAGAGAATTTTGTGCCTAGGTACAAAATATTGTTACGAAGTAAATAGCTTATTCAATCTCCTTCATTGAAGCTTCCGAGACTAATCTTGCATTCTATCAGTCCCTAACAAGGCATTCCATGATATATATAAGAAAATAAATTCAATAAATCAATCATTAACAGCACGTATACTATTATCATTATTCATTTAATTTATTCTTATAAAAATATAGAAGTAAAAGTAACTGTACGAGCAGATAGATGACTAGGCCCACTTCACCCCTCGTCCTTCCAGCAATTCGATGTAACTAGATGGGATCATCATTTTGTGCAGTAGGAGTAATAAATTTGCTCGAGCGGACGACTAGATCCATTCGTCTTCTCGTCCTCCCAGCAACAAGGTGCAATCATCATTTTGTGCAGTAGAAGTAATAAATTTGTTCGAGCAGACGACTACATCCATTCGTCTTCTCGTCCCCCCAGCAATTAGATGGAATCATTATTTTCTGCAGTAGGAGTAATAAATTTGTTCGAGCAATGACTATGTAGATCCATTCCTCTTGTCGTCCTCCCAGCAATTCGATGCAATTATCAGTTTGTGCAGTAGAAATAATAAACTTGTTCGAGCAGTGACTACGTAGATCCATTCCCCTTCACGTCCTCCCAACAATTAGACAGAATCATCATCTTGTGAAGTAGGAGTAATAAACTTGTTCGAGCAGTGACTATGTAGATCCCTTGATCGAAATTCTCTCTCAGTGTAAGCAAATAAGATGGAAATGATTATGTAAATCCATTCCTCGTCTCGTTCTCTCAGCAATTAGATGGAATCATCATTTTATGCAGTAGAAGTAATAACCTTGTTCGAGCAATGATTATGTAGATCCATTCCTCTTCTCATCCTCCCAGCAATTAAGATGGAATCATCATTTTGTGCAGTAAAAGTAACAAACTTCTTTGAGCGGACGACTAGATCCATTCCTCTTCTAGTCCTCCCAGCAATTCGACGCAATCATCATTTTGTGCAGTAAGAGTAATGAATATGTTCGAGTGGACGACTAGATCCATTCCTCTACTCGTCCTCTCAGCAATTAGATAGAATCATCATTTTCTGCAGTAGGAGTAATAAATTTGTTCGAGCAATGACTATGTAGATCCATTCCCCTTCTCGTCCTCCCAGCAATTGGATCCAATCATCATTTTGTGCAGTAGGAGTAATAAACTTGTTCGAGCAATGATTATGTAGTCCATTCCTCTTCTCGTCCCCCCAGCAATTAGATAGAATCATTATTTTCTGCAGTACAAGTAATAAATTTGTTCGAGCAATGACTATGTAGATCCATCCCTCTTCTCGTCCTCCCTGCAATAGAATCGAAACATCATTTTGTGCAGTAGAAGTAATAAACTTGTTTGAGTGGACGACAAGATCCATTCCTCTTCTAGTTCTCCCTGCAATTCGATGGAATCATAATTTTGTGCAGTAGGAGTAATAAATATGTTCCAGTGGACGACTAGATCCATCCCTCTTTTCGTCTTCCCAGCAATTGGATGGAATCATCATATTGTGCAGTAGGAGTAATAAACTTGTTCTAGCAGTGACTATGTAGATCCCTCAATCGACTTTCTCTTTCAGTGTCAGCAAATAAGATGGAATCACAATTTTGTGCAGTAGGAGTAATAAACTTGTTCGAGGAATGACTATGTAAATCCATTCCTCTTCTCGTCCTCCCAGCAATTAGATGGAATCATCATTTTGTGCAGTAGAAGTAATAAACTTGTTTCTGCAATGACTATGTAGATCCCTCAATCGACTTTCTCTTTCAGTGTCAGCAAATAAGATGGAATCACAATTTTGTGCAGTAGGAGTAATAAACTTGTACGAGCAACGACTATGTATATCCATTCCTCTTCTCGTCCTCCCACCAATTAAATGGAATCATCATTTTGTGCAGTAGAAGTAATAAACTTGTTCGAGGAGTGACTATGTACATGCATTCCTCTTCTCTTCCTCCCAGCAATTAGGATGGAATCATCATTTCGTACAGTAGCAGTAATAAACTTGTTAGAGCAGTGGCTATGTAGATCCCTCGATCGAAATTCTCTTTGAGTCGCAGCAAATAAGATGGAATCACCATTTTGTGCACTAGGAGTAAGAAACTTGTTAGAGGAATGATTATGTAGATTCATTTCTCTTCTCGTCCTCCCAGCCATTATATCGAATCATAATTTTATCCAGTAGGAGTAACAAACTTGTTCCAGGAATGAATATGTATATCCATTCTTCTTCTCGTTCTCTCAGCAATTAGATGGAATCATCATTTTCTGCAGTAGAAGTAATAACCTTGTACGAGCAATGACTATGTACATCCATTCCTCTTCTCGTCCTTCCACCAATTAAATGGAATAACCATTTTTGGCAGTAGAAGTAATAAACTTGTTCGAGGAGTGACTATGTACATCCATTCCTCTTCTCGTTCTTCCAGCAATTAGATGGAATGATAATTTTATACAGTAGAAGTAATAAACTTGTTTCAGCAGTGACTATGTAGATCCCTCGATCGAAATTCTCTTTCAGTCCCAACAATTGAGATGGAATCATAATTTTGTGTAGTAGGAGTAATAAATTTGTTCGAGTGGACGACTAGATCCATTAATCTTCTCTTTCTCCCAGCAATTCGATGGAATCATAATTTTGTGCAGTAGGAGTAATAAATTTGTTCGAATGGACGACTACATCCATTCTTCTTATCTTCCTCCCAACAATTCGATTTAGTCATCATTTTGTGCAGTAAGAGTAATAAATTTGTTCGAGTGGACGACTAGATCCATTTCTTTTCTCGTCCTCCCAGCAATTAGGTGGAATCATCATTTTCTACTGCATTAGTAATAAATTTGTTCGAGCAATGACTATGTAGATCCATTGCTCTTCTCATCCTCCCAGCAATTAAATGGAATCATCATTTTGTGCAGTAGGAGCAATAAACTTGTACGAGCAATGACGATGTATATCCATTCCTCTTCTCGTCCTCCTAGCAATTAAATGGAATCATCATTTTCTGCAGTAGAAGTAATAAAGTAGTTTGAGCAGTGACTATATAGGTCCATTCCTGTCCTCGTCTTCCCAGCAATTAGATGGAATCATCATTTTCTGCAGTAGGAGTAATAAATTTGTTCGAGCAATGACTATGTAAATCCGTTCCTCTTTTCGTCCCTGTGCAGCAATTAGATAGAATCATCACTTTGTGGAGTAGGAGCAAAAAACTTGTTCGACCAATGATTATGTAGATGCACTTCTCTTCTCGTCCCACCAGCAATTAGATAGAATCATAATTTTGTGCATTAGGAGTAACAAATTTGTTCGAGTGGACGAATAGATCCATTCCTCTACTAGTCCTCTCAGTAATTAGATGGAACCATAATTTTTTGCAGTAGGAGTATTAAATTTGTCCGAGAGGACGACTAGATCAATTCTTGTTCTCTTCCAGCAATTCGATGGAATCATCATTTTGTCCAATAAGAGTAATAAATTTGTTCGAGTAGACGACTAGATCCATTCCTCTTCTCGTCCTCCCAGCAATTAGATGGAATCATCATTTTCTGCAGTAGGAGTAATAAACTTGTACGAGCAATGACTATGTATATCCATTCCTCTTCTCGTCCTCCCAGCAATTAAATGGAATCATCATTTTGTGCAGTAGAAATAATAAACTTGTTTGAGCGGGCGACTAGATGCATTCCTCTTCTAGTTCTCCCTGCAATTCGATGGAATCATTATATTGTGCAGAAGAAGTAATAAACTTGTTAGAGCAGTGACTATGTAGATCCCTCGATCGAAATTCTCTTTCAGTGTCAGCAAAGAAGATGGATTCACCATTTTGCGCAGTAGGAGTAATAGACTTGTTCGAAGAATGAATATGTAGATTCATTCCTTTTCTCGTCCTACCAGCAATTAGCTGGAATCATCATTTTGTGCAGTAGGATTAATAAACTTGTTTGAGCGGACGACTAGATTCATTCCTCTTCTAGTTCTCCCAGCAATTCGACGGAATCATAATTTTGTGCAGTAGGAGTATTAAATTTGTTCGAGAGGACGACTAGATCAATTCTCGTTCTCTTCCTCCGAGCGATTCGATGGAATCTTCATTTTGTCCAGTAAGAGTAATAAATTTGTTCGAGTAGACGACTACATCTATTCCTCTTCTCGTCCTCCCAGCAATTAGATGGAATCATCACTTTCTGCAGTAGGAGTAATAAATTTGTTCGAGCAATGACTATGTAGATGCATTCCCTTTCTCATCCTCCCGGCAATTTGATGGAATCATCATTTTGTGCAGTAGGAGTAATAAACTTGTACGAGCAATGACTATGTATATACATTAATTTTATCGTCCTCCCTGCAATTAAATGGAATCATCATATTGTGCAGTAGAAGTAATAAACTTGTTGTTGCAGTGACTATGTAGATCCCTCGATCGAAATTCTCTTTCAGTCGCAGAAAATAATATGAAGTCACCATTTTGTGCAGTAGGAGTAAGATACTTGTTAGAGCAGTGACTATGTAGATCCCTCGATCGAAATTCTCTTTCAGTGTCAGCTAATAAGATGGAATCACCATTTTGTACAGTAGGAGTAATAAACTTGTTCGAGGAATGACTATGAAGATCCATTCCTCTTCTCGTCCTCCCAGCAATTAGATGGAATTATAATTTTATACAGTAGGATAAATAAACTTGTTTCTGCAATGACTATGTAGATCCCTCGATCGAAATTCTCTTTCACTCCCAACAGTTGAGATGGAATCATGATTTTGTGCAGTAGGAGTAATACACTTGTTTGAGCGGACGACTATATCCATTCAAGTTCTAGTACTCCCAGCAATTCGATGGAATCATAATTTTGTGCAGTAGGAGTAATAAATTTATTCGAATGGACGACTAGATCCATTCTTCTTCTTGTCTTCCCAGAAATTAGATGACATCTTCATTTTCTCCAGTAGGAGTAATGAACCTGTTCGAGTGGACGGCTAAATCCATTTTTATTCTAGTTCTCCCTGTAATTCGATGGAATCATAATTTTGTGCAGTAGGAGTAATAAATTTCTTTCAGTGGAAGACTAGATCCTTTCTTTTTCTTTTCCTCCCAGCAATTTGACGGAATAATCATTTTCTGCAGTAAGAGAAATAAATTTGTTCGAGTAGACGACAAGATCTATTCCTCTTCTAGTTCTCCCAGATTCGATGGAATCATAATTTTGTGCAGAAGGAGCATTAAATTTGTTCGAGCAATGACTATGTAGATGCATTCCTCTTCTCATATTCCCAGCAAGTAAATGGAATCATCATTTTGTGCAGTAGGAGTAATAAACTTGTACGAGCAATCACTATTTATATCCATTCCTCTTGTCGTCCCCCCAGCAATTAAATGGAATCATCATTTTGTGCAGTAGAAGTAATAAACTTGTTCGAGGAGTGACTATGTACATGCATTCCTCTTCTCTTCCTCCCAGCAATTAGGATGGAATCATCATTTCGTACAGTAGCAGTAATAAACTTGTTAGAGCAGTGGCTATGTAGATCCCTCGATCGAAATTCTCTTTGAGTCGCAGCAAATAAGATGGAATCACCATTTTGTGCACTAGGAGTAAGAAACTTGTTAGAGGAATGATTATGTAGATTCATTTCTCTTCTCGTCCTCCCAGCCATTATATCGAATCATAATTTTATCCAGTAGGAGTAACAAACTTGTTCCAGGAATGAATATGTATATCCATTCTTCTTCTCGTTCTCTCAGCAATTAGATGGAATCATCATTTTATCCAGTAGGAGTAACAAACTTGTTCCAGGAATGAATATGTATATCCATTCTTCTTCTCGTTCTCTCAGCAATTAGATGGAATCATCATTTTCTGCAGTAGAAGTAATAACCTTGTACGAGCAATGACTATGTACATCCATTCCTCTTCTGCTCCTTCCACCAATTAAATGGATTAACCATTTTTGGCAGTAGAAGTAATAAACTTGTTCGAGGAGTGACTATGTACATCCATTCCTCTTCTCGTTCTTCCAGCAATTAGATGAAATGATAATTTTATACAGTAGAAGTAATAAACTTGTTTCAGCAGTGACTATGTAGATCCCTCGATCGAAATTCTCTTTCAGTCCCAACAATTGAGATGGAATCATAATTTTGTGTAGTAGGAGTAATAAATTTGTTCGAGTGGACGACTAGATCCATTCTTCTTCTCTTTCTCCCAGCAATTCGATGGAATCATAATTTTGTGCAGTAGGAGTAATAAATTTGTTCGAATGGACGACTACATCCATTCTTCTTATCTTCCTCCCAACAATTCGATTTAGTCATCATTTTGTGCAGTAAGAGTAATAAATTTGTTCGAGTGGACGACTAGATCCATTTCTTTTCTCGTCCTCCCAGCAATTAGGTGGAATCATCATTTTCTACTGCATTATGTAACCCACCCAAGTTTCATAATAAAATGAAATTTTGTAAAAGGAAAATTTTGTGAGATGAAACTCCAGTTTACTGTTAAGTTGGTTCTTTCTCTTGGAGTTGGAAGCACTGCTTAACCTTCGGTTGGATTTGCGCGAGTCGTCGATCGGGATGACGTCACGTTGCAGCCGAGGTTCTGGCTTTAAGACTGAAGCGCTTCGCAGTGTATAAAATGAGGTAAGAGTGATAGGTCCTCTGAATGAAAGAATGGGTCATTAAATTAATATTCTTTCCGTATAATTGTATAGTTTAGTTAACTTCTTTTGAAATCTATAACAATTCCTGACTATGGTTATTATTTAGAAGCATTATTATTATTCAATATATTTTGGAAGCACATATTTCTAAAAATATTACGAAAGGAAAAGTAAGAAAGTAAAAATAGTTAATTGAATAGTTCATGTTACTGGTTTTGTGTAGGCAGAATTATGCCTTGAGTTAAAACATGTTGATTCTTGTTTTCCTTGTTAAAACTAAAGTAAAGTCGCTAGTCAGGAAGTTTAATATATTGAAATTACGGAAAATATTAAGGCTAGTGGAGACTTCAAATGAATGATTTATGTCTTAGGTCCGCTTTGAAAAAGGAAAGAAAAAAGAAAGGATTTTATAGAATTACAGTTGAGCTATTGCTCGTAATTCATGCATTTTGACCCATATTTAAGAAATCATTTCCTCCCACATTTTCATTCCAAAGAAAGCCACTTTGCAGTAACTTCGAGTTCCATTCATTTTGATGATATTGTTATATAGGTTTCTAAATTCTATATTTTGGATTTACGATTGGTTATAATAATACTACAGAAAATTTTGTCACTTGGAAAAAAAAATCCTTTTTGGGAAAAATGTTACTTGCTAACGGCGATTTCGATTAATGATATTATTACTTGTTAAAATTGTTGAATGTTTTCTATATTACTATTTATATAACACGTTTCGGATTGTTATAATAAAATTTTCCATTTTGTTAGAAAACTTTTTCCATTTTCAAGTAGTTGTAGACAAATTCCTGATTATCTTAATAGTGATATTTTTACATACAGTATAAGCCTTTTCCAGTATTGAACCTCACTCTTCACGTCGTCATTATTCTCAGCCGTGGGGGAGTGGAATTCTCCTTTCTCTCTCCTTTTAAAATTCTTGTATTCTAAAGGGGGAAGTGGGGTGACGTCCGTTCTCGCAGGACTGTGGGTAGTGGGGGCTATTTAAAGATTATATGTGTATCGTTCATCCGTTACATATATAATTTTTAAATAAAAATAAATTTTATACACTGCCCTGGAAAGGCAAATTTATGCTGGCTTCGAGGTCCGGTTCGGGGAGGTCCAGCCAAAAGGTGTTTCCCTTTATATTCAGATATCAATGTGTATTTCTTTGGTCAAATTTACCTCTAAATTAAATAACATATTTTCATTATTCTATGCCTTTCTTGTTGAGTTAATATAAAAGTTGTATATGAATGTTAACGTAAAATACTTAATACAGTGTTGCCGGGGTCGGATACAAAATTTATGGTTTAGTAGGTCATTGTGTAATAAGCAGATAATTATTGATAAGGTTGTAAAAATAGTAGTAATTATTCTTTTGGTTTCTTTGTGCTTAATATTTTGTAGTGTGCTTGTAAGGATGGCACAATCAAAGGAGACGCATGTAAAGTATAGATTTTCGGATTCTTCAAGTTCTAGTGGGGATGAATTTCTTGGATATTCTTATGAATTTTGTAATCCTATGTTTGATCATTCAAGGCCTTCAGCCCATATTCAAGTGAATCCTCACGAACCTTTACTAAGTGGTCAAAGTAGACCATTTCAGGATCAAAATTATAATGTGGATCCACAAAGTAATGTGGGACACAGTACACGGTTTGCGAATTCCTCGCCTAATTTAAGAGCAGGAGGGAGTCAGAGCTTTCAAAATAAATATAGAGATCGACCATTTAATATGGCAGCTTCATTAAATTTAAATTTTGAGAAATTTGCTTCGGAAGGAATCTATAAATCTTTGTTGCATGATATTAATAGTCTACCTATAATAGATGGTACCAATACTGAGTCTACATTTCAGTTTTTATTAAAACTTGATAGTATTGTCAGAGGTAAGGGTTTGCCTTTAGATCTTGTGTTAGTAGCTTGTCTTTCTCGTACAAAAGGAGAAATGCAAGAAGTTATACAATCGTTTATTGGGGACGCTTCCCCTTGGCAAACAGTTTGTAGACATTTAGTGGTGCGATTTATTTCCACTATTGGTAGAACACAATTCATGCGATTATTTTTCTACGTTCCCATGCGGGAGGATCATTCATTATATGAGTTCGTAGATAATAAATTATCGATTATTCACGTACTTGATATGTCCTTTGATGAAGCCACCATTTGTAGTTTAATCACTAATATGGTAACGCCTTCTGCCCATCAATTTCTAGCTGAAAGAGGTATGCCTATCGATTTAAATCAATTGTATTTAGCTGCAGAACACTATGACGCTTTGCATAGATATAGGAAAGATTATTATCGATTACGTAATCAAGGTAGTAGCGTACGGGACTTGGTACCACCCCGTAAATCATCTTCCTTTATCGGAGCGAAAAACACAAAACAGCAAGTAGTGTTGCAATCTCGTGAACCAAGAAATTTACATAAAACTTTAGTTTCTCCAGCTATGTATTCTTTACCATCTAACTATAAAAATCTTGATAAGGCGGAATTTTCTCATAACCCTAATTTAGAATGTCAGTACTTAACTCAAAATAACTTAGACTTAAAACAAAATGGTAGTAAATTGGAAAATTTATTAGCGATTCCTGTTTACATTACGGGCATGCGTTTTAAGTGCTTAATTGATACTGGGAGTACGAACTCTTATTTGGCTCGACATCTTTATGATGAACTTAGAAAAAAATGTAAAATAAAATCAGAAAAGGTGAACGTTCAGACTATCGGCTTAGGAAATGTACAAGTTAAAGTGGATATGAGAGTAAGACTATATTTTAAAATTGGAAGACACCAATTTAGTGAAATTTTCTTCATCGTGGACTCTAATGAGTTTGATCTTCTGCTTGGAAATGACTTTCATACAAAATACAATTCCGTAATAGACATTGCTGGTAATTTATATAATATAAAAGCTCGGAAGTTAGTGGTTCCTATGATCCGAGCTGATGAACTTTTGTGTGCCCAGACTTCTCTCGCTTCTGCATATACTTCTAGGAATGGGGTGAGTGGAAAGCAGCCGCCATGCGACCTTGGTTGTCCGAAAGCTACACCTCAGCCTAGATCTTTTGGTAATTTCAATCAGAGTTTGACTCCATCGACATCAGTAACCAGAGACAGCGGAGTTAATACCACGTTTGACCCAGGAGTGGAATTCGTTTTTGATCAGTCCATATTGCATCCACCGGAGACTAAACCGGAGGAATCTCAAGGTAATTATACGGTTCCTGATCAATTATTAATATGTGATTCTAATTTACAGGAATATGTTAATAACTTGTTAACTTCATATTCTGATGTTATTGGAAACAAAATTGGTAGAGTAAAAAATTTCACTTACAAAATTGAACTTGCCGATAAAACTCCCATTCGATTGCAACCTTATCAACTTCCAACGCATAAGCAAAAGGAATTAGATTCTTTTATTGCCCAGCTTTTAAAAGACGATATTATAGAGGAAGTAGATTATTCTCCCTACACGTCACCCTGCTTTCTAGTAACAAATTCAGACGGAAGCAGGCGGCTTGTAATTTCATACGGAGAAGTGAACAAAAAGGTGATGGTAAACAGCTATCCTTCTCCTAACATGGAGAATGTAATATCTAGTATTTCGGACAATAATATCTTTTCAAAACTTGATTGTAAATCCTGTTTTCATCAGATTCCTCTGTCTGAAGAGAGTAGAAATATTACTGCTTTTGTGACAAAAAACAAAATCTATCGATATAAATCGGTACCAATGGGATTAGTATTATCGCCTTTTGTTTTAAGTAATTTGATGTCAAAAGTCTTTGAAGGGTTAATTGGTAAGAATTTAGAGATATATTTTGATGACATAATTTTATTTAGCAAAGATATTGAGAGTCATAAAGCTCTATTAGAGGAGGTATTATCTCGACTAAGAAATTGGGGAATTACTATTTCAGAAAAGAAGTCCTGTCTATTTCAAACTAGTATTAAATATTTAGGGTTTCGTTTTGAAAATGGCAACATGTCAATAGACCCTGAGAGAATTAAAGCTATCCAGGAGATACCAAAACCAAAGAATAGAAAAGGAGTGAACAGAATATGTTCATTTTTCTCGTTCTATTCTAAATTTATTTATGGGTATTCAGAGTTAATTGCTCCCCTTCAAGAATTAAGATCTGTAAAAAAGCCTTTTAAATGGACTAAAGTTCATGATGAAGCCCTACAAAAATTAAAGGATGCCTTTTGTAGTCAGGTTATTTTAAAAGTCCCAGATATGAATTCTAACTTCGTAATACATTGTGATAGCTCTTTGCATCATTTTTCTGGGGTTCTCAGCCAATATGATTCGGAAGGGAATCTTAGACCTGTATCTATGTTTAGTCGGGCAATTCCACAATCTGATTGGAGTAAAAATATATACGAATTAGAACTTAAGGCTCTTTCTTTATCTTTGGAAAAATTTGAGTATTACTTGGCAAATCCCTTTGTAGTATATACTGATAGTAAGAGTTTAACTTGGTTACTTAATAACCATAAAAGACAAAGGAGATATGGAACAATGTTAGAGAAAATCTCGAGGTTTAAATTTCGTATAGTCCATGTAAGATCAAAAATAAATAGTATAGCCGATTTCCTTTCAAGGGTTGGAAACCATCTAGAATTCTATACAAAAGACGATAATACAATGGAAGTCATAAAAGATCATAATAAAACAGTAAATTTGTCTTTCATTAATTTTTGGCAAAATCCTGTGTTTAATGTACCTCTTACAGATCACCAGAGGAAGGATCCTGAATTAAGAGAGATTATCAATAGGTTAGAGCGAAAGGAAGAAGTTCCTCCGTATGTATTAAGAAATAAGATCTTGTTAAAAAAGACAAAAGGTAAAGGGAATAATGGATTTAGAATTGTAATACCTAATTCTTTAATTCAGTCGATTATTGAGTATTCTCATTGTCCAATAATTCATGGTGGGCATATGGGATATCGAAAAACCATTGCTAAGGTTGCTGAAAAATATACCTGGCCTACTTTATATTCTGACATTAAGAATTTTATACAATCTTGTCATTTGTGCCAAACCTGTAAAGATTCTAATCGAAAACCTATGGGTCAATATTTTACAAAAAAGGTAATGCACCCAAATTATACCTGGTTTATTGATATTGCAGGGAAATTGCCTAGTAGTTCTGGATTTGAATATATTTTAATTGTCACTGACGCCTATAGTCGTTTTGTCTTTTTAGAACCTTTAAGACGACTAACCTCAAAAATCATCTGTAATAAGTTGCAGGAATTATTTCTTCGATACGGCTTTCCTGGTAAAGTACTAAGTGATGGCGCTTCTTATTTCGTGAGTGATTACTTCTTGAAATTCTTGTATAGCTATGGTATACAGAGTGTAAAATTCTCCCCATATAACCCACAATCGAACAGAGCCGAACGTACGGTGAGATCGGTTAAAAATTTAATTCGTATTTATGTTGATAAGTCTCAACAGAATTGGGCCCAATTACTATCTAAAATTGCTTTTACTATTAACATAAGTATGAATGAAACTACTGGGACCAGTCCATGTGAACTTTATATGGGACGGAAATTTTACCATCCATTAGATGTTAAATGGTTGATGGATTTAGATCTTTTAGACGACGACCAGGATAAAGAGCAAAAATTAGTCAATATAAATAATAACATTGAACGCGCTTGGAAACATAGTGCGAAAGTTTATACTCAAAAACATAGTCCTGTTAATTTAAATATTGATGATTTAGTATTGATTAAAAGGTTCATGAAAATTTCAGCAGAGAAACATTTCAATCCAAAAATCGCCCCTCAGTGGGAAGGCCCATACCGTCTTATTTCTAAACCTACACCAAATACAGTTTGGCTAGAAAATATTGAAAGACCATATGTTCATATAAAACGCCATGTTCGTTTTTGTAAGAAATATTTTCCACCGAGACAAGTTAATCAACCTAACCCATAAGGTAACACAGGAAAAAAGATTTGATGTGAGACTTGAGGTTAAGTAAATTATTAATATTGTACTTATATATATATTTATATGTTTTAGGATGTTTGTTCGAACAAATTTTGTGTGTTGTATATATTTTTTTTTATTCCTGCAGGAATGCCTCGTCCGAGAAAGTGAGAGGTCAACCCTTTTCATTTTGTAAATACCTCATCATCATCCTTTGTGTATGTTATGTAAGGAATTGGAAAATTTACTGTAGAAGTTTGTAAAGAAGGCGTTAGCATTTGAATATTTATGGAAGATTTGGTAATGTATTGAAATTATTTTATTATTCAACTTGGGATTTGTTATGGTTAGGAATTTTTTTTGACCGACCCTCGGATATTATGTAACCCACCCAAGTTTCATAATAAAATGAAATTTTGTAAAAGGAAAATTTTGTGAGATGAAACTCCAGTTTACTGTTAAGTTGGTTCTTTCTCTTGGAGTTGGAAGCACTGCTTAACCTTCGGTTGGATTTGCGCGAGTCGTCGATCGGGATGACGTCACGTTGCAGCCGAGGTTCTGGCTTTAAGACTGAAGCGCTTCGCAGTGTATAAAATGAGGTAAGAGTGATAGGTCCTCTGAATGAAAGAATGGGTCATTAAATTAATATTCTTTCCGTATAATCGTATAGTTTAGTTAACTTCTTTTGAAATCTATAACAATTCCTGACTATGGTTATTATTTAGAAGCATTATTATTATTCAATATATTTTGGAAGCACATATTTCTAAAAATATTACGAAAGGAAAAGTAAGAAAGTAAAAATAGTTAATTGAATAGTTCATGTTACTGGTTTTGTGTAGGCAGAATTATGCCTTGAGTTAAAACATGTTGATTCTTGTTTTCCTTGTTAAAACTAAAGTAAAGTCGCTAATCAGGAAGTTTAATATATTGAAATTACGGAAAATATTAAGGCTAGTGGAGACTTCAAATGAATGATTTATGTCTTAGGTCCGCTTTGAAAAAGGAAAGAAAAAAGAAAGGATTTTATAGAATTACAGTTGAGCTATTGCTCGTAATTCATGCATTTTGACCCATATTTAAGAAATCATTTCCTCCCACATTTTCATTCCAAAGAAAGCCACTTTGCAGTAACTTCGAGTTCCATTCATTTTGATGATATTGTTATATAGGTTTCTAAATTCTATATTTTGGATTTACGATTGGTTATAATAATACTACAGAAAATTTTGTCACTTGGAAAAAAAATCCTTTTTGGGAAAAATGTTACTTGCTAACGGCGATTTCGATTAATGATATTATTACTTGTTAAAATTGTTGAAAGTTTTCTATATTACTATTTATATAACACGTTTCGGATTGTTATAATAAAATTTTCCATTTTGTTAGAAAACTTTTTCCATTTTCAAGTAGTTGTAGACAAATTCCTGATTATCTTAATAGTGATATTTTTGCATACAGTATAAGCCTTTTCCAGTATTGAACCTCACTCTTCACGTCGTCATTATTCTCAGCCGTGGGGGAGTGGAATTCTCCTTTCTCTCTCCTTTTAAAATTCTTGTATTCTAAAGGGGGAAGTGGGGTGACGTCCGTTCTCGCAGGACTGTGGGTAGTGGGGGCTATTTAAAGATTATATGTGTATCGTTCATCCGTTACAATTAGTAATAAATTTGTTCGAGCAATGACTATGTAGATCCATTGCTCTTCTCATCCTCCCAGCAATTAAATGGAATCATCATTTTGTGCAGTAGGAGCAATAAACTTGTACGAGCAATGACGATGTATATCCATTCCTCTTCTCGTCCTCCTAGCAATTAAATGGAATCATCATTTTCTGCAGTAGAAGTAATAAAGTAGTTTGAGCAGTGACTATATAGGTCCATTCCTGTCCTCGTCTTCCCAGCAATTAGATGGAATCATCATTTTCTGCAGTAGGAGTAATAAATTTGTTCGAGCAATGACTATGTAAATCCGTTCCTCTTTTCGTCCCTGTGCAGCAATTAGATAGAATCATCACTTTGTGGAGTAGGAGCAAAAAACTTGTTCGACCAATGATTATGTAGATGCACTTCTCTTCTCGTCCCACCAGCAATTAGATAGAATCATAATTTTGTGCATTAGGAGTAACAAATTTGTTCGAGTGGACGAATAGATCC
Source organism: Thermobia domestica (assembly GCF_964235325.1). Taxonomy (NCBI): domain Eukaryota; kingdom Metazoa; phylum Arthropoda; class Insecta; order Zygentoma; family Lepismatidae; genus Thermobia; species Thermobia domestica. The sequence continues at coordinate 374,344,153 of NC_137454.1, forward strand.
ATTCCTCTACTAGTCCTCTCAGTAATTAGATGGAACCATAATTTTTTGCAGTAGGAGTATTAAATTTGTCCGAGAGGACGACTAGATCAATTCTTGTTCTCTTCCAGCAATTCGATGGAATCATCATTTTGTCCAATAAGAGTAATAAATTTGTTCGAGTAGACGACTAGATCCATTCCTCTTCTCGTCCTCCCAGCAATTAGATGGAATCATCATTTTCTGCAGTAGGAGTAATAAACTTGTACGAGCAATGACTATGTATATCCATTCCTCTTCTCGTCCTCCCAGCAATTAAATGGAATCATCATTTTGTGCAGTAGAAATAATAAACTTGTTTGAGCGGGCGACTAGATGCATTCCTCTTCTAGTTCTCCCTGCAATTCGATGGAATCATTATATTGTGCAGAAGAAGTAATAAACTTGTTAGAGCAGTGACTATGTAGATCCCTCGATCGAAATTCTCTTTCAGTGTCAGCAAAGAAGATGGATTCACCATTTTGCGCAGTAGGAGTAATAGACTTATTCGAAGAATGAATATGTAGATTCATTCCTTTTCTCGTCCTACCAGCAATTAGCTGGAATCATCATTTTGTGCAGTAGGATTAATAAACTTGTTTGAGCGGACGACTAGATTCATTCCTCTTCTAGTTCTCCCAGCAATTCGACGGAATCATAATTTTGTGCAGTAGGAGTATTAAATTTGTTCGAGAGGACGACTAGATCAATTCTCGTTCTCTTCCTCCGAGCGATTCGATGGAATCTTCATTTTGTCCAGTAAGAGTAATAAATTTGTTCGAGTAGACGACTACATCTATTCCTCTTCTCGTCCTCCCAGCAATTAGATGGAATCATCACTTTCTGCAGTAGGAGTAATAAATTTGTTCGAGCAATGACTATGTAGATGCATTCCCTTTCTCATCCTCCCGGCAATTTGATGGAATCATCATTTTGTGCAGTACGAGTAATAAACTTGTACGAGCAATGACTATGTATATACATTAATTTTATCGTCCTCCCTGCAATTAAATGGAATCATCATATTGTGCAGTAGAAGTAATAAACTTGTTGTTGCAGTGACTATGTAGATCCCTCGATCGAAATTCTCTTTCAGTCGCAGAAAATAATATGGAGTCACCATTTTGTGCAGTAGGAGTAAGATACTTGTTAGAGCAGTGACTATGTAGATCCCTCGATCGAAATTCTCTTTCAGTGTCAGCTAATAAGATGGAATCACCATTTTGTACAGTAGGAGTAATAAACTTGTTCGAGGAATGATTATGAAGATCCATTCCTCTTCTCGTCCTCCCAGCAATTAGATGGAATTATAATTTTATACAGTAGGATAAATAAACTTGTTTCTGCAATGACTATGTAGATCCCTCGATCGAAATTCTCTTTCACTCCCAACAGTTGAGATGGAATCATGATTTTGTGCAGTAGGAGTAATACACTTGTTTGAGCGGACGACTATATCCATTCAAGTTCTAGTACTCCCAGCAATTCGATGGAATCATAATTTTGTGCAGTAGGAGTAATAAATTTATTCGAATGGACGACTAGATCCATTCTTCTTCTTGTCTTCCCAGAAATTAGATGACATCTTCATTTTCTCCAGTAGGAGTAATGAACCTGTTCGAGTGGACGGCTAAATCCATTTTTATTCTAGTTCTCCCTGTAATTCGATGGAATCATAATTTTGTGCAGTAGGAGTAATAAATTTCTTTCAGTGGAAGACTAGATCCTTTCTTTTTCTTTTCCTCCCAGCAATTTGACGGAATAATCATTTTCTGCAGTAAGAGAAATAAATTTGTTCGAGTAGACGACAAGATCTATTCCTCTTCTAGTTCTCCCAGATTCGATGGAATCATAATTTTGTGCAGAAGGAGCATTAAATTTGTTCGAGCAATGACTATGTAGATGCATTCCTCTTCTCATATTCCCAGCAAGTAAATGGAATCATCATTTTGTGCAGTAGGAGTAATAAACTTGTACGAGCAATCACTATTTATATCCATTCCTCTTGTCGTCCTCCCAGCAATTAGGATGGAATCATCATTTCGTGCAGTAGGAGTAATAAAGTTGTTAGAGCAATGACTATGTAGATCCCTCGATCGAAATTCTCTTTCAGTCGCAGCAAATAAGATGGAACCATCATTTTGTGCAGTAGGAGTAATAAACTTGTTCGAGGAATGACTATGTAGATCCATTCCTCTTCTCGTCATCCCACCAATTAGATAAAATCGTAATTTTATGCAGAAGGAGTAACAAACTTGTTCGAGCAATGACTATGTATATCCATTCCTCTTCTCGTTCTCTCAGCAATTAGATGGAATCATCATTTTGTGCAGTAGGAGTAATAAACTTATTCGAGCAGTGACTATGTACATCCTTCGATCGAAATTATCTTTCAGTGTCAGCAAATAAGGTGGAAAAACCATTTTTTGCAGTAGGAGTAATAAACTTGTTCGAGGAATGACTATGTAGATCCATTCCTCTTTTCGTCCTCCCACCAATTTTATGAAAGCATAATTTTATGCAGTAAAATTAACAAACTTGTTCGAGCAATCACTATGTATATTCATTCCTCTTCTCGTTCTCTCAGCAATTAGATGGAACCATCGTTTTGTGCAACAGAAATAATAACCTTGTTCGAACATTGACTATGTAAATCCATTTCTCTTCTCATCCTCCCAGCAATTAAGATGGAATCATTATTTTGTGCAGTAGGAGTAATAAACTTGTTGGAGCGGACGACTAGATCCATTCCTCTTCTAGTTCTCCCAGCAATTCGACGGAATCATCATTTTGTGCAGTAAGAGAAATGAATTTGTTCGAGCAGTGACTATGTAGATGCATTCCTCTTCTCGTCCCCCAAGCAATTACATAGAATCATCATTTTGTGCAGTAGAAGTAATAAACTTGTTTGAGCGGACGACTAGATCCATTCCTCTTCTAGTTCTTTCTGCAATTCGATAGAATCATAATATTGTGCAGTAGGAGTAATAAATATGTTCGAGTGGCCAATTAGATCCATTCTTCTTCTCGTCTTCCCAGCAATTGGATGGAACCATCATATTGTGCGGCAGGAGTAATAAACTTGTTCCAGCAGTGACTATGTAGATCCCTCGATAGAAATTCTCTTTCAGTGTCAGTAAATAGGATGTAATCACCATTTTCTGCAGCAGGATTAATAAACTTGTTCAAGGAATGACTATGTAGATTCATTCCTTTTCTCGTCCTGCCAGATAATAGCTGGAATCATCATTTTTGCAGTAGGAGTAATAAACTTTTTTGAGTGGACGATTAGATCCATTCTTCTTCTCGTCTTCCCAGCAATTCGATGGAATCATCATTTTGTGCAGTAAGAGTAATAACATTGTTCGAGTAGACGACTAAATCCATTCCTCTTCTCGTCCTCCCAGCAATTAGATGGAATCATCATTTTGGCAGTAGGGGTAATAAATTTGTTCGAGCAATGACTTTGGAGATGCATTCCCCTTGTCATCCTCACAGCAATTAGATGGAATCATCATTTTGTGCAGTAGGAGTAATAAACTTGTACAAGCAATGATTATGTATATCCATTGTTCTTCTCGTCCTCCCAACAACTAAATCGAATCATCATTTTGTGCAGTAGAAGTAACAAACTTGTTCGAGCAATCACTATGTATATCAATTCCTTTTCTCGTTCTCTCACCAATTAGATAGAATCACCATTTTGTGCAACAAAAGTAGTGCTCTTGTTCGAACAGTGACTATGTAGATCCATTCCTCTTCTCATCCTCCCAGCAATTAAGATGGAATCATCATTTTGTGCAGCAGGAGTAATAAACTTGTTTGAGCGGACGACTAGATCCATTCCTCTTCTAGTTCTCCCAGCAATTCGACGGAATCATCATTTTGTGCAGTAAGAGAAATGAATTTGTTCGAGCAGTGACTATGTAGATGCATTCCTCTTCTCGTCCCACCAGCAATTAGATAGAATCATCATTTTATTCAGTAGGAATAATAATCTCGCTCGAGCAATGATTATATAGTTTCATTTTTCTTCTCGTCCCTCCAGCAATTAGATGGAACCATCATCTTGTGCACTAGGAGTAACAAACTTGTACGAGCAATGACTATGTATAATCATTCCTCTTCTCGTCCTGCAGCAATTAAACGGAAGCATCATTTTGCGCATTAGAAGTAATAAATTTGTTTGAGCGGACGATTAGATCCATTCCTCTTCTAGTTCTCCCTGCAATTCGATGGAATCATAATTTTGTGCAGTAGGAGTAATAAATATGTTCGGGTGGACGACTAGATCCATTCTTCTCGTCTTGCCAGCAATTGAATGGAATCATCATATTGTGCAGTAGAAGTAATAAACTTGTTCGACCAGTGACTATGTAGAAAGCTCGATAGAAATTCTCTTTCAGTGTCAGCAAATAGGATGGAATCACCATTTTGTGCAGTAGGTTTAATAAACTTGCTCAAGGAATGACTTTGTAGATCCATTCCTCTACTCGTCCGCCCAGCAATTAGGATGGAATCATCATTTCGTACAGTAGGAGTAATAAATTGTTAGAGCAGTGACTATTGAGATCACTCGATCGAAATTCTCTTTCAGACGCAGCAAACAAGATGGAATCACCATTTTGTGCAGTAGGAGTAATAAACTTATTAGAGAAATAATTATGTAGATTCATTGATCTTCTCATCTTCCCAGCAATTTGATGGAATCATTATTTTATGCAGTAGGAGTAACAAACTTGTTCGAGGTATAACTATGTATATCCATTCATCTTCTCGTTCTCTCAGCAATTTCACGGAATCATCATTTTGTGCAGTAATAGTAATAACCTTGTTCGAGCAGTGACTATGTAGATCCATTCCTCTTCTCATCCTTCCAGCAATTAAGATGGAATCATAATTTTCTGCAGTAGGAGTAATCAACTTCTTTGACGGACGACTAGATCCATTCCTCTTCTAGTCCTCCCAGCAATTCGATGGAATCATAATTTTTTGCAGTAAGAGTAATGAATTTGTTCGAGTGGACGACTATATCCATTCCTCTTCTCGTCCTCTCCGCATTAAATGGTATCATCATTTTGTGCAGTAAGAGTAGTAAACTTGTACCAGCAATGACTATGTATATACATTCTTATTCTCGTCTTCCCAGCAATTAAATTGAATCAACATTTTCTGCAGTATAAGTAATAAACTTGTTCGAGCAGTGACTATGTAGATCCGTTCCTCTTCTCGTACTCCCAGCAATTAACATGGAATCATCATTTCGTGCAGTAGGAGTAAATAACTTGTTAGAGCAATGACTATGTAGGTCCTTCAATCGAAATTCTCTTTCAGATGCAGCAAATAAAATGGAATCACCATTTTCTGGAGTAGGGGTAATAAACTTGTACGAGGAATGACTATTTAGATCCATTCCTTTTTTCGTTCTGCCAGCAATTAGCTGGAATCATCATTTTGTGCAGTAGGAGTAATAAACTTGATTGAGTGGACGATTTGATCCATTTTTCTTCTCTTCCTCGTACCAATTCGATAGAATCATCATTTTGTGCAGTAAGAGTAATAACTTCGTTCGAGTAGACGACTAAATCCATTCCTCTTCTCGTCCTCCCAGCAATAAGATGGAATCATCATTTTGTGCAGCAGGAGTAATAAACTTGTATGAGCAACGACAATGTATATCCATTCCTGTTCTCGTCCTCCCAGCAACTAAATGGAATCATCATTTTGTGCAGTAGTAGTAATAAACTTGTTCGAGCGGTGATTATGTAGATCCGTTCCTCTTCTCATCCGCCCAGCAAATAGGATGGAACCATCATTTCGTGCAGTAGGATTAATAAACTTGTTAGAGTAGTGACGATGTAGATCCCTCGATCGAAATTCTCTTTCAGACGCAGCAAATAAGATGGAATCACCATTCTGTGCAGTAGGAGTAATAAACTTGTTAGAGGAATGATTATGTAGATTCATTGCTCTTCTCATAATCCCAGCAATTAGATGGAATCATTTTATGGAGTAGGAGTAACAAACTTGTTCGAGGTATGACTATGTATATCCATTGCTCTTCTCATCTTTCCAGCAATTAAGATGGAATCATCATTTTGTGCAGTAGTAGTAATAAACTTCTTTGAGCGGACGACTAGATCCATTCCACTTGTAGTCCTCCCAGCAATTCGACGGAATCATCATTTTCTGCAGTAAGAGTAATTAATTTGTTCGAGTGGACGACTATATCCATTCCTCTACTCGTCCTCCCAGCATTTAGATGGAATCATCATTTTCTGCAGTAGGAGTAATAAGTTTCTTCAAGAAATGACTATGTAGATGCATTCCTCTTCTCGTCCTCCCAGCAATTGGATGGAATCATCATTTTGTGCAGTAGGACTAATAAACTTGTTCGAGCAATGACTATGTAGATTCATTCCTCTTATCGTCCCCCAGCAATTAGATAGAATCATCATTTTGCGCAGTAGGAGTATAAATTTGTTCGTGCAGTGAGTATGTAGATCTCTCGATCGAAATTCTTTTCGAGTGTCAGCAAATAAGATGGAATCACCATTTTGTGCAATAGAAGTAATAAACTTGTTCGAGGAATTACTATGTAAATCCATTCCTTTTCACGTTTTCCCAGTAATTATATGCAATGATACTTTTATACAGTAGAAGTAATAAACTTGTTTCAGCAGTGACTATGTAGATCCCTCAATGAAAATTCCCTTTCAGTCCCAGCAAATAAGATGCAATTTTAATTTTGTGTTGTAGGAGTAATAAACTTGTTTGAGCTGACGACTAGTTCCATTCCCCTTCTAGTTCTCCCAGCAATTCGATGGAATCATAATTTTGTTCAGTATGAGTAACAAATTTGTTGGAATGGGCGACTAGATCCATTCTTCTACTCGTCTTCCCAGCAATTAGGTTGAATCTTCATTTTCTGCAGTAGGAGTAATGAACCTGTTGGAGTGGACGACTAGATCCATTCCTCTTCTCGTCCTACCAGCAATTAGATGGAATCTTCAATTTCTGCAGTATGAGTAATCAATTTGTTCAAGCAATTACTATGTAGATCCATTCCTCTTCTCGTCCTCCCAGCAATTAGATGGAATCATCATTTTCTGCAGTAGGAGTAATAAACTTGTTAGAGCAGTGACTATTTAGATCCCTCGATCGAAATTCTCTTTCAGACGCAGCAAATAAAATGGAATCACCATTTTGTGCAGTAGGAGTAATAAACTTTTTAGAGGAATAATTATGTAGATTCATTGATCTTCTCACCTTCCCAGCAATTTGATGGAATCATTATTTTATGCAGTAGGAGTAACAATCTTGTTCGAGGAATAACTATATATATCCATTCATCTTCTCGTTCTCTCAGCAATTTGACGGAATCATCATTTTGTGCAGTAATAGTAATAACCTTGTTCGAGCAGTGACTATGTAGATCCATTCCTCTTCTCATCCTTCCAGAAATTAACATGGAATCATAATTTTCTGCAGTAGGAGTAATAAACTTCTTTGAGCGGACGACTAGATCCATTCCTCTTCTAGTCCTCCCAGCAATTCGATGGAATCATCATTTTTTGCAGTAAGAGTAATGAATTTGTTCGAGTGGACGACTATATCCATTCCTCTACTCGTCCTCCTAGCAATTAGATGGAATCATCATTTTCTGCAGTAAGAGTAATAAATTTGTTCAAGAAATGACTATGTAGATCCATTCCTCTTCTCTTCCTCCCAGCAATTAAGATGGAATCATCATTTCGTGCAGTAGGAGTAATTAACTTATTAGAGCAGTGACTATGTAGGTCCTTCGATCGAAATTCTCTTTCAGACGCAGCAAATAAAATGGAATCACCATTTTCTGCAGTAGGAGTAATAAACTTGTTAGAGGAATGATTATGTAGATTCATTGCTCTTCTCGTCCTCCCAGCAATTAGATGGAATCATAATTTTATGAAGTAGGAGTAATAAACTTGTTAGAGGAATGATTATGTAGATTCATTGCTCTTCTCGTCCTCCCAGCAATTAGATGGAATCATAATTTTATGAAGTAGGAGTAACAAACTGGTTCGAGGTATGACTATGTAGATCCATTCCTCTTCTCGTCCCCCCAGCAATTAGCAAGAATCATAATATTGTGCATTAGGAGTAATAAATTTATTCGAGTGGACGACTAGATCCATTCCTTTACTCGTCCTCCCAGCAATTAGATGGAATCATCATTTTGTGCAATAGGAGTAATAAACGTCTTCGAGTAGTGACTATGTAGATCCCTCGATCGAAATTGTTCTTCAGTGGCAGCAAATAAGATGGAATAACCATTTTTTGCAGTAGGAGTAATAAACTTTTCGAGGAATGACTATGTAGATCCGTTCCTCTTGTCGTCCTAACACCAATTTGATGAAATCATAATTTTATGCAGTAGGAGTAACAAACTTGATCGATCAATCACTATATATATCAATTCCTCTTCTCGTTCTCTCAGCAGTTAGACGGAATCATCATTTTGTGCAACAAAAGTAATACTCTTGTTCAAACAGTGACTATGTAGATCCATTCCTCTTCTCATCCTCCCAGCAATTAAAATGGAATCATCATTTTGTGCAGTAGGAGTAATAAACTTGTTTGAGCGGACGACTAGATCCATTCCTCTTCTAGTCCTCCAAGCAATTCGACGGAATCATCATTTTGGATCATCATTCTTCTTCTCGTCTTCCAAGCAATTGGATGGAATCATCGTATTGTGCAGTAGGAGTAATAAACTTGTTCGAGCAGTGACTATGTAGATCGCTCGATAGAAATTCTCTTTCAGTGTCAGCAAACAAGATGTAATCATCATTTTGTGCAGTAGGAGTAATAAACTTGTTAGGGGAATGATTATGTATATTCATTGCTCTTCTCCTCCTCCCAACAATTAGAAGGAATCATAATTTTATGCAGTAGGAGTAACAAACTTGTTCGAGCAATGACTATGTAGTTAAATTCCTCTTATCGTCCTTCAGCCATTAGATAGAATCATAATTTTGTGCAGTAGGAGTAATAAACTTGCTCGAGCAGTGACTATGTAGATCCCTCGATCGAAATTCTTTTCGAGTGTCAGCAAATAAGTTGGAATCACCATTTTGTGCAGTAGAAGTAATAAACTTGTTCGAAAAATTACTATGCAAATCCATTCCTCTTCTCGTTTTCCCACCAATTATATGGAATGATAATTTTATACAGTAGAAGTAATAAACTTGTTTCAGCAGTGACTATGTAGATCCCTCAATGGAAATTCTCTCTCAGTTATAACAAAATACTTTGGATTGAGTAATAATTACCTGTACCTTGGGCAGAAAGTGCTCATACATGTGCACTATACTTAGTAGAATGTTAATTTCATATTAACAAAAGAAGAATGTTTTTAAGATATGTAAAGTATTATTATGGGATAGTTGTTGCTATGTACATGTTTATGGATACCTAGTCAGCAAGTTTGTGTGCTTGACAGTTTTAAGGAAAAGATATTATAAAGTATATCAACTAATAAACCATTTTTAACGCCGTTCATAGACGTTATCATTCCTATTAAAAAGGTGAGATTAATAGTATATAAGTATTGAAGCTAATTTTTACATGCAAAGAAATACTACCACTCGAAATTTGTATATCTTACTTAGCCGAACCAGGTTAAGGACTATTCTTGATAAGTCTTCGTTAAAAATTTTGGTTTACCTCACCCGGGATATACTGTAAATTCTCATCCCGAAGCATAGTAGGAGTGAATTTACTTTTTTAGTTAATGAATACAAATTTGACCGTATTGAGAAGTGGTAAAATAATTGTAAGAAAAATGGTCAACGAAACAACGGAGCATGAATCAAATAATAGTGACAACGGTGAAACTAGTGTAACACCAGGATTGACATCGGAAGACCGAATCTTGTTAGCTTTACAGCGACAATTGATTCAGATGTCTACCGAGATAAAGCAGACCATAGAACAGAACTCCGAAAAATCCAATAAGCAATACGAAGAATTAAAGCAGACGATAGAACATAACTCTGAAGAATTAAGTAGACGAATAGAACAGAAGTCTGATGAATCTAACAAGCAATATGAAGAATTAAGTAGACGAATGGAACAGAAGTTCGACGAATCTAACAAGCAATATGAAGAATTAAGTAGACGGATAGAACAGAAGTCAGATGAAACGAAACAGACAATTGTCCAGGTGGTGAATGACATATCCTCACAGTTCGAGGAAAAGTTAAAAAGAATATCCGATGATTGTCAGGAAAAGCACAATCACCAAAACCAAGAAATCAGTGCTGTAAAAAAAGATTTAGAAGTAATAGAATCTTCCGTCCAACAGCAAAGATCCAGATCATCAACAATTCTAACAACATACGTGTAAATACGCAATTGTTAGCTACTATACAGGAAGAGATTAGAACGCTACAGGTTAAGGACAACACATACCGTAATAACTTGGGTAGTGATCGCTTGGAGTTTCCCCACTCACCAGTGATGAACTCACCTTCGCCGGGGTCTGATGAGGATATTATATTGGACGAAATACATCCGAAGAGTACAGATGGGCGAAACATAGATGGTGTAACAACACATCACGTAATGGATAGGAACTATCACTCAAATTAAGTGTTAAGATGAGTGAAATACGAGCTATGAGCAAATTCAGTGGTAAGTGTAACGAGAATGCTACTTCTTTCTTAGAAAAATTCCAGGACGAGTGCAATATTATGTGTATAGATAGATCACAATATATGAAATTAATCCCTCATGTATTACTCCCACCTTGTTCATTATGGTTTAAAGCAGTACGTGATCACATCAGTACTTATGAAGAATTCAAAGCGGCACTAATCGCAAATTATGAAAATGACTTTTTGCTGGCAAATAGAGATGCCACCATTAGAAATCAACACTTCAATCCTCGATTGCATAAATCTGTTGTAGAGTTTGTTGTAAATACATACAACGAATTAAAGGTCGTTAATCCATTGCAATCGGAATCGAGAATAATAGCATCGATTCGAAATTTGCTTCCATTTAAGTTACAACAGATCTTATTTTCCACCCAGTGTATGAGTTTCAACCATTTATTAATGCTTGTCCAATGCTATGAAACTCAATACCATGCTATGAATCAACAAGCCGGAATGGGTAAAAATAAGAATAATTCAGATCATTTTGTGCCAGTTCGGAATTTAGATATCCGAAGTGTGAATAATACGAAACCTAACCTAAGCCGAGTATATTCTAGCAATCAAAACGCGCAAAATAGACAAAGTTATGTAGGGAATCCGCCTAACCTAACTAATCATGGTAATCATGATGTCAGATCACCCAACAGCAGTAGATATAAAAACAATCGAAGTACTGAGCGAAATTATAGGAATACAACGAACTACGTGGATAGACGTAATTGGAGAACAAGAGATGGCATTTCATATCGAAATCAGAATCGCGAAGAAATACATGTACAACACATTGTAGAACCTAATCATGATTGCGCAGTACAATGTACTTTATTAGAATCGTATGCCAGTACGAATGTAACCTGATTACCGTTAATGAAATTTGGTTAAATCCATATCAGCCATAGATTTTCATGAACATTTATTTTATTTTTATTCAATTTAATTCTCTTTAATTCTCATTAATCAATGATAATTCTCAAATGTTTTTAATATATGTAAGAATTATAATTTAATTCATAAATGATTAAAAGCAAAGATTATTTATATTAGATTGACTTGCGTTGAAAACTTAATTGTCAAAGATTATGTTAAGAATAAGATCCATTCTATAAAACTAATTATTCAACGACTATCTTGAATGAGATTCTTCTATGTTTTGATACCTTAGGAATCCAATGTTTATTTTGAAACATCTAACTTATTTATTATATAATGCGCCCTGACTATTTGTAACTCATGTTTGTATTTAACGATTTTTGAATTCGCACCCTTCAACGATTAATTAAATGAGCGACGATATTTTAATAAGAAAATATAATAATAATATAGTGAATAATAATGAAATAAATATAATTATTGTAATAAAAGATAAGTATTGATGAAGTGTAAGATTTGTTAAAAATATATATATGTGAAATGTAATGAAGAGATATACGAGGTGCGATCAAAATGTGATGGACATATGCAATGTAAGAACACTATTGTAAACGGACCAGTGGTTCTTGAAGATAAAAGCCAAGCTTACTCATGACTTTTATATTCAGTCCAATTGTCGGGCGACATTTTATATAACAAAATACTTTGGATTGAGTAATAATTACCTGTACCTTGGGCAGAAAGTGCTCATACATGTGCACTATACTTAGTAGAATGTTAATTTCATATTAACAAAAGAAGAATGTTTTTAAGATATGTAAAGTATTATTATGGGATAGTTGTTGCTATGTACATGTTTATGGATACCTAGTCAGCAAGTTTGTGTGCTTGACAGTTTTAAGGAAAAGATATTATAAAGTATATCAACTAATAAACCATTTTTAACGCCGTTCATAGACGTTATCATTCCTATTTAAAAGGTGAGATTAATAGTATATAAGTATTGAAGCTAATTTTTACATGCAAAGAAATACTACCACTCGAAATTTGTATATCTTACTTAGCCGAACCAGGTTAACGACTATCCACGATAGGTCGTTGAACAGTCCCAGCAAGTAAGATCCAATCTTCACATTGTGTTGTAGGAGTAGTAAACTTGTTTGAGCGGACAACTAGTTCCATTCCTCTTCTAGTTCTCCCAGCAATTCGATGGAATCATAATTTTTTTCAGTATGAGTAACAAATTTGTTGGAGTGGACGACTAGATCTATTCTTCTTCTCGTCTTCCCAGCAATTAGGTTGAATCTTCATTTTCTGCAGTAGGAGTAATGAACCTGTTCGAGTGGACGACTAGATCAATTCCTGTTCTCGTCCTCCAAGCAATTAGATGGAATCTTCATTTTCTGATGTATGAGTAATCAATTTGTTCGAGCAATGACTATGTAGATCCATTCATCTTCCCGTCCTCCCATCAATTAAGATGGAATAATCATTTTGTGCAGTAGGAGTAATAAACTTGTTTGAGCGGACGACTAGATCCATTCTTCTTCTAGTCTTCCCAGCAATTCGACGAAATCATAATTTTGTGCAGTAAGAGATGATTTTGTTCGAGTGGACAAGTAGATGTATTCTTCTTCTCGTCTTCCAAGCAATTGGATGGAATCATCGTATTGTGCAGTAGGAGTAATAAAATTTTTCGAGCAGTGACTATGTAGATCCATTCCTCTTCTTGTCCCTCCAGCAATTAGATAGAATCATAATTTTGTGCACTAGGAGTTATAAATTTGTTCGAGTGGACGACTAGATCCGTTCCTTTTCTCGTCCTCCCACCAATTTGATGAAATCATAATTTTATGCAATTGGAGTAACAAACTTGTTCGAGCAATCACTATGTATATCAATTCCTCTTCTCGTTCTCTCAGCAATTCGATGGAATCATAATTTTGTTCAGTATGAGTAACAAATTTGTTGGAGTTGACGACTAGATCCATTCTTCTTCTCATCTTCCCAGAAATTATGTCGAATCTTCATTTTCTGCAGTAGGAGTAATGAACCTGTTCGTTGGAGGACTAGATCAATTCCTGTTGTCATCCTCCCAGCTATTAGATGGAATCACCATTTTGTGCAACAGAAGTAATAACCTTGTTCGAACAGTGACCATGTAGATCTATTCCTCTTCTCATCCTCCCAGCAATTAACATAGAATCATCGTTTTTGTAGTGGGAGTAATAAACTTCTTTGAGCGGACGTCTAGATCCATTCCTCTTCTAGCCCTCCCAGCAATTCGACGGAATCATCATTTTTGTGCAGTAAGAGTAATGAATTTGTTCGAGCAGTGACTATGTAGATCCATTCCTCTTCTCGTCCCTCCAGCAATTAGATAGAATCATCATTTTAATCAGTAGGAGTAATAATCTTGTTCGAGGAATGATTATGTAGATTCATTTCTCTTTTCGTCCTCCAAGCAATTAAACGGAATAATCATTTTGTGCAGCAGAAGTAATAAATTTGTTTGAGCGGACGACTAGATCCATTCGCTTCTAGTTCTCCCTGCAATTCGATGTAATCATAATTTTGTGCAGTAGGAGTAATAAATATGTTCGAGTGGACGACTAGATCCATTCTTCTTTTCGTCTTCCCAGCAATTGGATGGAATCATCATATTGTGCAGTAAGAGTAATAAACTTGTTCTAACAGTGACTATATAGATACCTCGATAGAAATTCTCTTTCAGTGTCAGCAAATAAGATGGAATCACCATTTTGTGCAGTAGGATTAATAAACTTGTTCGAGGAATGACTATGTAGATCCATTCCTTTTCTCGGTCTCCCAGCAATTGGATGGTATCATCATTTTGTGTAGTGGGAATAATAATCTTGTTCGAGCAATGATTATGTAGATTCATTTCTCTTCTCGTTCCCCCAGAAACTAGATTGAATCATAATTTTGTGCATTAGGAGTAACAAATTTGTTCGAGTGGACGACTAGATCCATTCCTCTACTCGTCCTCCCAGCAATTAGCTGGAATCATCATTTTGTGCAGCAGGAGTAACAGACTTGTTTGACTGGACGATTTGATCCATTTTTCTTCTCTTCCTCCCAGTAATTCGATAGAATCATTTTGTGCAGGAAGAGTAATAACTTTGTTCGAGTAGACGACTAAATCCATTCCTCTTCTCGTCCTCCCAACAATTAGATGGAATCATAATTTTGTGCAGTAGGAGTAATAAATTTGTTCGAGCAATGATTATGTAGATGCATTCCCCTTCTCATCCTCACAGCAATTAGCTGGAATCATCATTTCGTGCAGTAGGAATAATAATCTTGTACGAGCAATGACTATGTATATCCATTTCTCTTCTCGTCCTCCCAGCAACTAAATGGAATCATCATTTGGTGCAGTAGAAGTAATAAACTTGTTCAAACAGTGACTTTGTAGATCCATTCCTCTTCTAGTCCGCCCAGCAATTAGGATGGGATCATCATTTCGTGCAGTAGGAGTAATAAACTTCTAAGAGTAGTGACGATGTAGATCCCTCGATCAAAATTCTCTTTGAGACGCAGCAAATAAGATGGAATTACCATTTTGTGCAGTGGAGTATAAAACTTGTTCGACGTATGACAATGTATATCCATTCCTCTTCTCGTTCTCTCAGCAATTAGATGGAATCATCATTTTGTGCAGTAATAGTAATAACCTTGTTCGAGCAGTGACTATGTAGATCCATTCCTCTTCTCATCCTTCCAGCAATTAAAATGGAATCATTATTTTATGCAGTAGGAGTAACAAACTTTTTCGAGGTATGACTATGTATATCCATTCCTCTTCTCGTTCTCTCAGCAATCAGATGGAATCATCATTTTGTGCAGTAATAGTAATAACCTTGTTCGAGCAGTGACTATGTAGATCCATTCCTCTTCTCATCCTTCCAGCAATTAAGATGGAATCATAATTTTGTGCAGCTGGAGTAATAAACTTCTTTGAGCGGACGACTAGATCCATTCCTTTTCTGGTCCTCCCAGCAATTCGATGGAATCATCATTTTGTGCAGTAAGAGTAATGAATTTGTTCGAGTGGACGACTATATCCATTCCTCTACTAGTCCTCTCAGCAATTAGATGGAATCATGATTTTCTGCAGTAGGAGTAATAAATTTGGTCAAGAAATGAGTATGTAGACCCATTCCTCTTCTCGCTCTCCCAGCAATTGGATGGAATCATCATTTTGTGCAGTAAGAGTAATAAACTTGTACGAGCAATGACTATGTATATCCATTCCTCTTCTCGTCTTCCCAGCAATTAAATGGAATCAACATTTTTTGCAGTATAACTAATAAATTTGTTCGAGCAGTGACTATGTAGATCCCTCGATGAAAATTCTCTTTCAGACGCAGCAAATTAGATGGAATCGCCATTTTCTGCAGTAGTATTAATAAACTTGTTCGAGGAATGACTATGTAGATCCATTCCTTCTCTCGTCCTCCCAGCAATTAGATGGAATGATAATTTTATACAGTAGAAGTAATAAACTTGTTCCAGCAGTGACTATGTAGATCCCTCGATCGAAATTCTCTTTCAGTCGCAAATATTGAGAAGGAATCATAATTTTGTGTAGTGGGAGTAATAAATTTGTTCGAGTGGACGACTACATCCATTCCTGTTCTCTTCCTCCCAGCAATTCGATTTAATCACAAGTTGTGCAGTAGGAGTAACGAACCTGTTCGAGTGGTCGACTAGATACATTCCTTTTCTCGTCCTCCCATCAATTAGATGGAATCATCATTTTGTGCAGTAGGAGTAATAAACTTGTTCGAGCAATGACTATGTAGATCCATTCCTCTTATCGTTCCCCAGCAATTAGATAGAATCATCATTTTGCGCAGTAGGAGTAATAAACTTGTTCGAGCAGTGACTATGTAGATCTCTCGATCGAAATTCTTTTCGAGTGTCAGCAAATAAGATGGAATCACCATTTTGTGCAGGAGAAGTAATAAACTTGTTCGAAAAATTACTATGTAAATCCATTCCTCTTCTCGTTTTCCCACCAATTATATGGAA
Organism: Thermobia domestica; assembly: GCF_964235325.1. Classification (NCBI taxonomy): domain Eukaryota; kingdom Metazoa; phylum Arthropoda; class Insecta; order Zygentoma; family Lepismatidae; genus Thermobia; species Thermobia domestica. The sequence goes on from NC_137454.1 coordinate 374,360,799, forward strand.
TGATAATTATATACAGTAGAAGTAATAAACTTGTTTCAGCAGTGACTATGTCGATCCCTCAATGGAAATTCTTTCTCAGTCCCATCAATTAAGATGGAATGATCATTTTGTGCAGTAGGAGTAATAAACTTGTTTGAGCGGACGACTAGATCCATTCCTCTTGTAGTCTTCCCAGCAATTCTACGAAATCATCATTTTGTGCAGTAAGAGTAATGATTTTGTTCGAGTGGACGAGTAGATGTACTCTTCTACTCGTCCTCCCACCAATTTGATGAAATCATAATTTTATGCAGTAGGAGTAAAAACTTGTTCGAGCAATCACTATTTATTCCAATTCCTCTTCTCGTTCTCTCAGCAATTAGATGGAATCACCATTTTGTGCAACAGAAGTAATACCCTTGTTCGAACAATGACTATGTAGATCCATTCCTCTTCTCATCCTCCCAGCAATTAACATGGAATCATCATTTTGTGCAGTAGGAGTAATAACTTGTTTGAGCGGACGACTAGATCCATTCCTCTTCTAGTCCTCCCAGCAATTCGACGGAATCATCATTTTGTGCAGTACGAGTAATGAATTTGTTCGAGCAGTGACAATGTAGATCCATTCCTCTTCTCGTCCCTCCAGCAATTAAATAGAATCATCATCTTATTCAGTAGGAATAATAATCTTGTTCGAGCAATGATTATGTAAAGTCATTTCTCTTCTCTTCCCCCCAGCAATTAGATAGAATCATAATTTTGTGCATTAGGAGTAATAAATTTATTCGAGTGGACAACTAGATCCATTCCTCTTCTAGTTCTTTCTGCCATTCGATGGAATCATAATATTGTGCAGTAGGAGTAATAAATATGTTCGAGTGGACGATTAGATCCATTCTTCTTCTCGTCTTCCCAGCAATTTGATGGAACCATCATATTGTGCATCAGGAGTAATAAACTTGTTCTAGCAGTGACTATGTAGATCCCTCGATAGAAATTCTCTTTCAATGTCAGCAAATAGGATGTAATCACCATTTTCTGCAGTAGGATTAATAAACTTGTTCGAGGAATGACTATGTAGATTCATTCCTTTTGCTCGTCCAGCCAGATATTAGCTGAAATCATTATTTTTGCAGTAGGAGTAATAAACTTTTTTGAGTGGACGATTAGATCCATTTTTCTTCTCTTCCTCCCAGCAGTTCGATGGAATCGTCATTTTGTGCAGTAAGAGTAATAACTTTGTTCGATTAGACGACTAAATCCATTCCTCTTCTCGTCCACCCAGCAATTAGATGGAATCATCATTTTGGCAGTAGGGGTAATAAATTTGTTCGAGCAATGACTTTGGAGATGCATTCCCCTTCTTATCCTCACAGCAATTAGATGGAATCATCATTTTGTGCAGTAGGAGTAATAAACTTGTACAAGAAATGATTATGTACATCCATTGCTCTTCTCGTCCTCCCAACAACTAAATCGAATAATCATTTTGAGCAGTAGAAGTAATAAACTTGTTCGAGCATTAACTATGTACATCCATTTTTCTACTCGTCCGCCCAGCAATTAGGATGGAATCATCATTTCGTGCAGTAGGAGTAATAAATTTGTTAGAGCAGTGACTATTTAGATCCCTCGATCGAAATTCTCTTTCAGACGCAGCAAATAACATGGAATCACCTTCTTGTGCAGTAGGAGTAATAAACTTATTAGAGGAATGTTTTTGTAGATTCATAGCTCTTCTCGTCCTCCCAGCAATTAGATGGAATCATTATTTTATGCAGTAGGAGTAACAAACTTTTTCGAGGTATGACTATGTATATCCATTCCTTTTCTCGTTCTCTCAGCAATTAGATGGAATCATCATTTTCTGCAGTAATAGTAATAACCTCGTTCGAGCAGTGACTGTGTAGATCCATTCCTCTTCTCGTCCTTCCAGCAATTAAGATGGAATAATAATTTTGTGCAGTATGAGTAATAAACTTCTTTGAGCGGACGACTAGATCCATTCCTCTTCTAGTCCTCCCAGCAATTGGATGGTATTATCATTTTGTGCAGTAGGAGTAATAAACTTGTACGAGCAATGACTATGTATATCCATTCCTCTTCTCGTCTTCCCAGGAATTAAGTGGAATCAACATTGTGTGCAGTATAAGTAATAAAGTTGTTCGAGCAGTGACTATGTAGATCCATTCCTCTTCTCGTACTTTCAGCAATTAGAATGGAATCGTCATTTCGTGCAGTAGGAGTAATTAACTTGTTAGAGCAGTGACTATGTAGGTCCTTCGATCGAAATTCTGTTTCAGACGCAGCAAATAAGATGGAATCACCATTTTGTGCAGTAGGCATAATAAACTTGTTAGGGGAATGATTATGTAGATTCATTCCTCTTCTCGTCCTACCAGCAATTAGATGGAATCATAATTTTATGCCGTAGGAGTAACAAACCTTTTCGAGGTATGACTATGTAGATCCATTCCTCTTCTCGACCTCCCAGCAATTGGATGGAATCATCATTTTGTGCAGTAGGAGTATGTAGATCCCTCGATCGAAATTCTTTTCGAGTATCAGCAAATAAGATGGAATCACCATTTTGTGCAGTAGAAGTAATAAACTTGTTCGAGGAATGACTATGTAGATCCATTCCTCTTCTCGTTTTCCCAGCAATTATATGGATGGATAATTTTATACAGTGGAAGTAATGAACTTGTTTCAGGAGTGACTATGTAGATCCCTCAATGGAAATTCTCTTTGAGTCCCAGCAAATAAGATGCAATCATAATTTTGTGTTGTAGGAGTAATAAACTTGATTTAGCAAACGACTAGATCCATCCCTCTTCTAGTTCTCCCAGCAATTCGATGGAATCATAATTTTGTTCAGTATGAGTAATAAATTTGTTGCAGTGGACGACTAGATCCATTCTTCTTCACGTCTTCCCAGCAATTAGGTTGAATATTCATTTTCTGCAGTAGGAGTGATGAACCTGTTCGAGTGGACGACTAGATTAATTCCTGTTCTCGTCCTCCCAGCAATTAGATGGAATCTTCATTTTCTGCAGTATGAGTAATCAATTTGTTCGAGCAATGATTATGTAGATCCATTCCTCCTCTCGTCCTCCCAGCAATTAGATGTAATGATCATTTTCTGCAGTAGGAGTAATAAATTTATTCCTGCAATGACTATGTAGATCCATTCCTCTTCTCATCCTCCTAGAAATTAGATGGAATCATCATTTTGTGCAGTAATAGTAATAAATTTGTTCGAGCAGTAACTATGAAGATCCATTTCATTTCTCATCCTCCCAACAATTAAGATGGGTTCATCATTTTGTGCAGTAGGAATAATAAACTTGTTCGAGCAGTTACTATGTAGATCCCTCGATCGAAATTCTCTTTCAGTGCCAGCAAATAAGATGGAATCATAATTTTGTTCAATAGGATTAATAAACTTGTTTGAACAGTGACTATGTACATCCCTCGATCGAAATACTCTTTCAGTCCCAACAATTAAGATGGATTCATCATTTTGTAGAGTAGGAGTAATAAACTTATTTCAGCAGTGACTATGTAGATCCGTCGATCAAAATTCTCTTTCAGTCCCAGCAAATAAGATGGAATTATCGTTTTGTGCAGTAGGAGTAATAAGCGTGTTTCAAAAGTGACAATTTATAGTTAGATTCGAGAAATTGTAGTTGGATTCAGCGGTGCCATCCCCCCCAAAGCTGATGGCGCACTCCCCCCTAAAACTAATAATCTATTCCCTTCTCAAAACTCAAGTCCTCTAAAAACAATTGCTCAGTGTAGCAGTAGTTTTTATAGTACTAGTAATTGTTATTTTTGTTGTTGTTTTTATTTCCTGTAGTAGTATTATAGAATGCTTGTAGTAGTAGTAGGGGCAGTAGTAATTATAAAAATGGCATTACTTTTATTAGTAGTCTTGGTAGTGTACAATACTAAATATGTTCTATAAGGATATTGAAGGGTAAAAAAACTTCTACACACTGTGTATGGCACAGGTATTCTTTTTTTACAATTAGTAGTATTATCTTTTTCTTTACAAAATATTGATATAATTCCCTTGTACATGAAAAATAAGACGCAATTACAAGTTATTGAGTTTGATGCCAAAAGCAAATGTTATCCTCGAAATTAGCCTACAAAAAGAAGTGATATCCAACAAAAAGCATTCCTGTAAACGAGCCAAGTACGAGTGGCCTTAAAAAGAATTGAAATCATAAAAATAGGCGCCAAGTTCTGGTGGACAACAATTACAAACACTCACTGGCTCACTTCAAATTTAGATTTGAAACTTGGCTGTTGTCTGTATGGTTACCACTAGCTCACAATTATGTCGAACTACTTTATAATTTTCAACAGACAACATAGGCAAGTTGAAAGTGATTCCTTGAGTGTTTGTAACTGTTGCTCACCAGAACTTGGCGCCATCCTTTCATTAGCAACTTGCGCGGTACTTCATTCATAGAGTTTCTAAGCAGGGGGTAGGGGGATTCATTCTCGAGATTTAAAAAAAAATCGCATCGTGTTCCAATGTTATTCTGTCGACAGCAAAATTACTTATTCGACATTAGATTAAAATTCTTCCCCAGTTTTTTATTCCTCCCAATTTTTTTCTCGATGGCACAACTTGCGCTATTCATCCCTCCTGTGGGCGGCTCTTCTCTCTTAAAACGAACCAACCTTTCCTTTCAAACGACTACTTGCGCGGTACTTCATTCATCGAGTATCGAAGCAGGGGGCACGGGGGTTCACCCCGGAAAATTTTTGAAAATTAGCTTCTCAAAATCGTGTTTTAATGCTATTCCGACAGTAAAATTGCTAGTTCGAAAGTAGAGTAAAATCCCCCCCAAAATTTATCTCAATGGCGCAACTTGCGCCATACATCCCCCCTGTGGGCGGCCCTGGTTGGATTGTTATTATTATTATTATTATTATTATTTTTTTTTTTTTTTGACGAGAATTTTGAAGACCATCCCTAGTGGAGGAAGAACCTGTCTGAAGTGAGTCGGTTCTTCAAATGACTTGAAATCTTAGAAACAATGTTTTATATATACTGAACGCGTACTTCGTGGAAATTTGTTCGGTATTAAATTTGAAACTGTTGTTGAAGAGTTTTGTCAATTTTTGCCCGAATATTGTTACAATATGTTGCGTTACAAAAAAAAACTCTGCATTGCGTGTTTTTTTTCATGTTTTTTCTTAATCGAATTACTATCATATATGAATTGTTCGATTTTAGAAATACAGAAAGGGAAGTTGGTTGCTGTATAAAACTTCATAACAAAAATTGAACTTTGGTTAACATTAAATCGACTTGCTTATCGTGTAAGGTTTGGTTTTATTTTTGTCAGTATTAAATTGCAGGAAATTTGGGATGGTCTTTTTTTATCATTATTATTTTTCTTTTTGATAGCTGGATATACTGTAGTCCAGCTGCACTGTTTTCACCTTTCATATGAACGGTCCTTCCTTTTACCTGCGGTCATTGGCTTATTTAAGTGGGTCTTAGGCTCTCCCGAAATTTTATTTACTGTTGTAAGTAAATGAAATATCTTGCAGTATTTTCACATTTGCAGGAATAAAGTTAGCAAAGCCCGCCCCTCCCCCCGAAACAAAATCGTAAATACGCCATTGCCTATGGTGTTTCTAATTTCCTCCATTTACTTGTTTGTATTATTCACACTTTGATCTGTAGGTCGTAACAGTTGAACTTTAAATACAGATCCAATGTAGTTACTTGTAATACATTCTGCCGAAAAGTGCAAAAATTGATGTTCTGTTAATTCATTTTTTGTTTAATTTTACGTCCCATGGTTATGCCGGCTAGGATAAAGGAGACGCTGATGATGAGAAATGAATGAAATGGTGGAATGAAGAAAGTGGGAGCACCCCGACGAAATCTACGCACACGGTGTTTGTCCATCACAAAGTTCACTTGGCGGTATCAGGGTTTGAAAACGGGACCCCATGCACCAGGGATGAACACTCTACCACTGAGCCAACGTGGCCGCCCCTAGGCTTTAATCGATTTTGTAGCAAAATTTTGAAATGGAGTGTATTTCTTAAAAGAGGAAAAATAAAACAATAACATTTTCCTGCTATATATAAAATTATTTCGACTCTTGACGATGTTATACAGGGTGTCTCGAAAGTCCCCTGATATAGGGTAACTACGTTATTATCAGAGTTACAACAAAATGTAAGAGGAAAAACCATATCCAAATATGATGTTTTCAATATAAAGTGAAGGAATTTTTTAAATTGAGCGTTCAGTACACTCTTTATGCGCCCAATGTTAAATTAAAATCCAACCGTTGTCATTTAACTGGATCCACAACATAAGTGAATGAAGTTACTGTCTTTTACGCTAACGTATCGATGGCCAGGCCCCATTTCAAACATGCTCTCATTCATCATAGTCTTACAAAATTTATTCCCTCCCAGTAATCGGCAACGTTGCATTTTCATTTATCATGGGACGCATAAGAGTGTACAGCCCAAATGGCTCATCCGATTTTAAAAATTTAGATTGAAAACATCATATTTGGAGACAGTTTCCCCTCTTACATTTTGTTGTAACTCTGATAATAACAGAGTTACCCTATGTCAGAGGACTTTTGAGACACTCTAGAGAGGGTATTAATGAATCAGAACTATAAGAAATCATTCCTCATATCAGAATAAGAAAAAAAGAGTCCATATAGAGCTGTTAGGAAAAGTGCATAGTTTCAGAGTTAGGGCTACCCAAAGGCGTGGAAACCATAAGAGCTGTTAGGAAAAATGCATAGTTCCAGAGCTAGGACTGCCCAAAGGCGTGGAAAACATACATTTGAATATTTATTATTTGTAACATGAAAAAAAATGTGAACTAGCGGTTCGATATCAGCATGAGGGAAGTTACACATACGGCATGCAAAAGAATGCATATTTCAGCAATTTGCGATTGGTGTGCATGGGGTTTCCCATAGGGCATTATTGTCAGACATGTTCTGACTTAAAGATGGGTCCAACTCCAAAGTATACAAAGAGTAACCCTTGACATCAGTGAACCCGGAATGGGTCGGCGGGAAGTCAGAAGTGTTAGGGACCACCAGAAAGGTTTCTCATAGTCGGAATATTGATGCTACGATATATTTTTCACGTTTTTCTTTTTTTCACTTATATGCATGAAGAAGTACACCGACCTTCCATTGACTTCAAATGGTCTTCCTCACATGCACACATGTCTTGTAGAAAACAATGGGAATATCAATTCTTAGGCAATGGCATGTTTGCGATGCTCGGCTGTCCACCTACAGAATTGCCTAGTAACATACATTCACTAGTGTGACAGGAGCTTGGCTATAAGAGACCTCCCATGAATATTCATTTTATGAGTTTCAAGTATACTGTTTTCGTGGAAATCGGGTCTTTCGGTGTCAATTTATTTCCGCCGTAACTTTACTTGCAGCTATCCTCTTATTTCCGCCATAACTTTACTTGCAGCCACAATTCGTGCCTATGTTCTTCTGTCCCTATCTAATAGTATTATTTGACTATTATTATGTTCCGGAAATGTGGTCTTCCACTAACTGTGAATGTCCCCATTGCATTACAGATACTGGCTCTGGTCACCCCTACAATATGATCACTTTCGTCACAGTAGTCCTCATTAACTGGGCCCAATTATCTGCCCTCGCTCAACGTCTGTCAGGTATTTCACTTGATCACAATACTCACACATGAACTGGATACTGATGCCATGTGAGGTAGATATATATGATGGTCAACCGCAATATGTGTTCTACAATAATGCTCGAAAGTTTACATGCGATTTAGATACTGCTCACATTATTTTTTTGTCCGACCTTTAGGACAATAGTATGACAATAGGATGGACATAAGTACAATTTCTACAGGAAACAATCTTTTTCCTTTCAACTCCATCTCCTCCTCTCCTTTCAGGAACAAACATTGGAAATTACTACAAGGTAAGTATATTACCGACAGACAGATTAAACTCACTACTAATATTTACTCTGTAGTAATTTCCTATGTTTGTTCCTCAAAAGAGGAGATGGAATTGAAGGGGAAAAGATTGTTTCCAGTATTTATGTCCGTGTACACTTCTCTTCCTATAGTACTACGGAGTGATTACAAAGTCCTGTTACTCCCTATCGCGTGTCCACATATTCATAGATTCTCATCTTGTATTAATATGGGATCATAGCAGAGAACAACTTCAAAGTAGTATGATTATTCTTTACTATTTATTCCACAGTACCTATGTGTACACCATAATTTTCATAACAGAATATGATTCTCCTCCATGTACGATGTGAATGTCTCATATATTGCTTGTATCATGGCATAAATCCACGTCGAACAGCATCCTTAAGTTCGTCAACTGTCTCGTAACGTGTGGCAGCAATTTTTTGTTTAATGAACCTCCGTAACGCATTGTCGCAAGATGACAGATTAGGACTACGGGGTGACCACTCCAAAGTTGCAGGCAAATGGGACAGAACAACATCCAATCCATTTATCAGGAAATGCCTATAATTGAGATATTTTCTAACGGCAATAGCATAATGGACTGACGACCGAGCAGATATGAAATAAAACGTGCACGTAACATGGTGAGGTACACAATGTGATTCACATCACTGTCAAAGAAATATGGACCTACCAAGTACGTCGCAGACATTGCAGCCCAAATCATGACATGGTGGGCTGTGTTCTTCATAAAAATGTGGGTTTTCTTTACTCCAGAAACATTTCTAGTGTTTTCACTTCGATATACGGCACACTCGTCCGAGAAAAACACTTTTCCAGGTGAAGGAAGAGCTGTCAAGATATCGAGCATTCGCCCACAAGCCTACTGACGTTTTACCATGTCACTATCACTCAATTCATCTTCAAGGTTAAAATGCCTTTAAATGCAAATCCTTCTTCATATGTTTTTGTAATGTAGAGTATGGAACACCCAATTCCTGGGATCACTTACGAGTGGACTTTTTTGTCGAACATTCGACAGACGCCGCAGCCTCCAAACACTTTTCCAGTCGTGTTGGTGGTCGTCTTGAACGGGGCTTATCTTTTATGCAACCTGTTGCAGAGAGCTTTTTCTCCCACCGTCAAATGGTTTTGAAGAGTAAGGTTTCTGAAATCTTACAGTGAAATCGTGCTGAATATCTCTAATTGATTTTCCTATGTGGGGTCACGTCCCATTACAATTTGTTTCTCGAGCTCCTCCGTGGCTAAGCGGTTAGCGTACGCGCCTTTGGCGTGGGAGGCCCGGGTTCGATTCCCGGCGGGAGCTCATGTGGTTCGGATTCCACGTTAATCAGTAGGTCCACGTCTCATATAGCCTTGCTGCTGAACGGGACGTTAAACTCAAAGTCAACTCAACTCAACAATTTGTTACTCCATAGTGTAAGTGGACTCATCAGGCACACAACCAGAAGGGGGGCCTGGTTATCCCAAAACTTTTCGTGGCCCCTCCAGACCTTAACACAAAATGCTATTATTAATACAAAATACACAATTTAGCTATTGGTATGAGAATGTTTATTGACTTGTCCCTCCCCTTAACATATTCATGCCCCCCAAACCTCTGTGGCTGGTTGCGGGTCTGGGATTCATCAACCATCATTTAGATATAATATAGCCTATAGGAGGTAACGGGACTTTGTGATTACTCTGTATATTACAATTATACGCGCGGTCAATTACATGTCGGATATAGCTAGTTTGACAGCAGAAGGATAGTTCCTTCCTGGCCCTAAATATTTTGAGTTTCGTTTTTGCATTATCAATTTTCATGTTAGGAAATTTATTGCAAATAATTAATATAAAATTCAGGCTAGTTGATAGTTATGCCAACTTACTGTGCGTTACATTATAACTTACGTACAGTTTACTTTTTCGTTTCCTCAGTATAATTTTGTAGCCTTTATTTTCGTTTAGTGCAGTATGTTAATAACCGTAAAGAAAGCTATAATATTTTAGTTTGAAAACCTATTACTACAATTCTAGTATATTATATTATTTTTGTGTTTAATTTTGTAGTTGTTGTAACAAATTATTTCTTCTTTTAGTTTCAGATTCTGTATGTGTCACTGAATGTATACATTTTCCATCAGCTTTAATAAATGAAATGAACTAAAATATTATAACTAAAACAGAAATATATGTAATTAAAAGAAAATGAATAAATACTCAGAAATGTACCGTATTTCGCCTTTTAGTATTTTCCATTCTCATAACTTGAGCAATTATTTATAGGCAAGAAATCTGTAGTAAGCCGAGTACGCGAAGGCTGGCACAATACAAAGCAAAGTAAATAAAAAATATTTTAAAAAGTTCCCATAAATACGCCATTTTAAGCACATTAGATACAAGCCCGTATGCAGAGGGGTCTAGGGGGGCCGGGCCCCCATAAATTTTTGCTGCCCTCCTAAAATATTTACTGTAGGCTTGTAAATGAACTATAACATGGTGTTGAACTATAATATGGTTGGATCGGCCCCTTCCCCTAACTTCAGCCGGGCCCCCTTATATTTTCGGGCTAGCTACGGGCCTGATTAGATGTTACCATTTTTCATGTCTTCCTAATGGTCTTAGATGTCAAATAAGCGTGAAAAGCTTTATGATCTTTATGGGCCTTATGCAGAGTCGTTTTGTTTTATGATTAGCGTCATACTAAAGGCCTGACTACTGCAGGAAACATATGTTAGTCGAACTCTTTAGTATGGCACTAATTACGCGTCAGAACGACTCTGCATAAGGCCCTATGTTTATTGGTAACCATGTATGTAATTGGTAGTAGTATTCTACATTAGTATTCTACATTAAGATAATTTGGACGTGCATTGCTTGGCCCGTCTCATCTGTGTTATTACTGTTGTAGAATTCTCCAAAGCTTAGTCGTTTTCGATGTTAGTGATATGTAACGCACTTTTTCCAACACTGTACAAATGTGTTTTTGTATGTTTTTATTTCACATGTAGATTTGAAACATATGATAATCTGTCATAGTGTGATTTGAAAACCTACAACAATTGGCATCAGTGTTAACCTTGTAGTATCACGGAGTATGATAAAAATGTCCCCTGCCGATATTTGTATACCATAGTAAAATATTTCAGCGTTTTCTGTCCTTCAGTTTAAGACTTATAAGAGCGAATCAAGATAAATGATCCACCCTATTTATATCTTTATATGTGTGTGTATGTGATACTTATTTCTTGGTAACTACTGACCGGGCAACATCTACCAGTTCTGTCTGGCCTCTGTCAATATTGCCAACCAACTGAGAGTAAAGTATGGTGGTTACCAGTTAAAGTTTTAGTAGTAGATCTGCAATGATAAAGCTGGTTGTAATTTGAATATTGTGCTTTTGCTTTCTCTATGTAATCTTTGCCTAAACTACAAGGTAAAGTAACTCACCTTATACAGGGTGTTTCAAAACAACACCGACAACGTTTGGGAGGTGATTCCTGATACCGAGATAAGACAAAAAGTCTAGGTAGTTGGTGAGTACTTCAAATTATATGCCCGTAGCCAAACTCCCTCTATAATTTTTTTTTTTTTGCGCAAATACCTTAGGATTCTGAAACATGTGTTTTTGGATAGCGTACCTATTAGTTCCTAAGTGAAGTCTTCACCCGACTACGGTAGGTCCCATAGTTTAGCAGCTATGGACCTTTAAAGTTCAGTTTTTCATGTTTTCGGCAGCCTAGAACTCCGAAATGAAGCATTTATGCACTCAAGTTGGTCTGTAGTTTTTGTCTTATCTTGGTGTCAGGAATCACCTCCCAAACGTTGTCGGTGTTGCTTTGAAACTTCCTGTACACACTCTTCTAATACATTAACGTGTGTAAAATAATTGAAGTGTCACCACGGCATGGCGCGTCCTCAGGTTGTGGATTGAGGAGAAGGCCTCTAGACATAGAGGCCACCTGCGAATATACTGAATAAGCAGTCGCGGACAGACGACAAGAAATGGTCCTTCAGCTTGGAGGTTTGAGTGAGGCTAACAACCTCATCCTGTAGAAAAGGACACTTGTTCAGAAACATTCACAGAAACCTCGGACCAGGACTGATAACTTGGCAAAAGAAAATGGACATGGGATTCGGAACATAGAATATTAGAAGTCTCTATAGGGCAGGCGCATTAAAATCCGTAACGAATGAGTTAGAAAAATACAGGATTGACCTAGTAGGAGTTCAGGAATTTAGGTGTGAAGGAAATGGAACTGTGAATTCCGGAAATGTTACGTTCTTTTACGGGGAAGGAAATAAAAATCATCAATTAGGAACAAGGTTTTTAATTGACAAATGAACAATATCAGCAATTAAGCTGGTTGGATTTGTTACTGATAGGCTTTCTTTTAGTACTCTTAGGCCTGCTATACATTATAGGATAGATCCTAAGATATCTCTTACGATTTGTTCCAGAGTCAAAATCTCAACGTGTATAGCCTAAGATCGCACGTCATTTCCTGTGTTCTGAACGATCCTATAATATATATATATATATATATATATATATATATATATATATATATATATATATATATATATATATATATATATATATATATATATATATATATATATATATATATATATATATATATATATATATATTAGAGCACGCTCTATTTCGAAAAGAAAATTCGTAAGATTTCGATTTAAGCGACATGAGATGAGAGAAAGTGAAAACAAACAATTCCGGATGAGTTAATTTTAGCTGGAGACGAAAAATTGTGGAACAAGGTATATACACTCATTCTCTTTATCTGGAACAAGGAAGAATTGCTACAAGAGTGGAAAGAATCAATCATTGTTCCAATTCATAAGAAAGGCGACAAAACTGACTAATAATTATTGAGGCATTTCTCTTCTGTCAACGTCCTATAAAAGCCTTTCAAACATTCTATTAGCAAGATTGACCCCATACGCGGATGAAATTATTGGATATTATCAGTACAGATTTAGACGAACTCGATCAACTATCGACCAAATATTTGTTGTACCATTCGACAAATACTTGAAAAGAAGTGGAAATACAATACCCGGTACATCAACTATTTATTGATTTTAGAAAGGCTTATGACTCGGTTAGGAGACAAACATTGTAAACATTCTTACAGAATTTGGAATACTGAAAAAGATAATTAGATTAATCAAGATATGCTTAAATGAATCCCAAAGTAAAGTCCGGGTAGGAAAAGTTTTGTTCACGAGCTTTCACGACGAGAATGGCCCGAAACAACGAGATACGTTGTCATCATTATTATTCATCTTTGGCCTATGAGGAAAATCAAGGATAGCAACCAGGGTCTAGAGTTGAATAGTGTTCACCAGGTTACGTAGGCGTAAACTGATGATGTAAATTTACAGACGAAAACCATATTCACGAAGAAATTAAATGTCTACTAAAAGCAGGGAATTCGTGTTATTATTCAATTCAAAATCTCTTGTCATCACGAATTTTGTCGAGGAATTTGAAGCTTAAATTATATAAAACGACTAGCCTTTAGTTAGCTGGGGTCTCCGCCCCCAGAACCCCGCGTTTGCTCGGTCTACTGCCTCGCATCTCTTACGTATCAACCTTTGCATCAAGAGTGAATTTTGTGCATTTGCTTTTTAATTAGATTTCCTGAATTTGGCACAGCTGGGGGCTTCGCACCCTGACCCTCACGTTTACTCGGCATACGGCCTCGCACCTCTTAAATTCACAATTCTACCAAATTTCAAGTTTTATTTCCTATTTCAACTATCTAAAAGATAAGATTTTGTATCCCAAGAAAACACCCATTTAAATAACATGGCAATTTCTTCATCCCCTTTTAGACCCCTTAAAAACTAAAAATATTCACTTTTGGCTATTTTCCTGTAGGTTAGTCACGAAAGGCTACAATCATGCGAAATTTCATCATTCTAATCATGCCGGAAGTGCCTAAACATTTTGGGATGTAGAAGATGTCCCCTATAAATAACACGGGAAAGATTTTTCAGTTCCCCATAAAACCGCTCTAAAGTTGGAAATTTTTATTTTTAGCGATTTACTTAGTTAACGATAATGAAAACGTATAAGCATACAGAATTACAAGTTTTTATTCCAAGTACCTAAAATATGAGACTACATAAAGTCCAAAAAAGGTTTAAATAACATGGGGAATTTCTTCATCTCCCCTTGAGACCCCTTAAAAAATTAAAAATATTCACTTTTGGCAATTTTTCTGTCGGTTAGTCCCAAAAAGCTACAATCATGTCAAATTTAATCATTATAGCTCTACAGGAAGTGCCCAATAATTTGGGGGTGTAAAAGGTGTTCCATATAAATAACATGGGAAACATTTTTCAGCTCTCCATAAAACCATTCTACAATTAGAATTTTTTACTTTTACTTATTTACTTAGTTAACGCTAACGAAAACGTACAATCACACTTGGAATTTCAAGGTTTTATTCCAATCTTGCAGAAATAGGAATATAAAGTAGAAACTGGATGCTATTGGCTAAAAATAGAAGTTAATGAAGAGCTTTTGTGAACGCACCCGGATTCCATAGGCCATAGGGTTAGTTAGGTAAAATAATTGAAGTGAACCCAATAAAAAGAAAGAAACAAACAAATTGGCCAATTATCCGTAGGAAGAATTTTTGTGTACAGTTTTACTATACGGATCTACAGATTGTAAAATGTACAGAAAAAATTGGGCAAGTCTTTAATTTGCCCATTTTATGTAGAGAGCAGAATCCAACCAACCCCTATGGGGCTTCTAACCAGTTCCTACTTCTACTCCTATTACTACTACTACTACTACTGCTACTACTACTGCTACTACTACTACTACTACTTATACTAGGAATCCGTATAGTAAAACTCATTTTAAATGCTTATGGTGTTTCCTGTCTGCTGTGCAATGAACTCGTCATTGTAACAATATTGCAACAGATAAGAACAAGGACTTTCCTTTTAAGAACCCAATGGAACATTTTCTCAGAGCAAATATGATGTATGTACCAAATTTCACATAAGTAAATCCCCACGTTAAGCAGGTTTACATATCCAGACTCCTAACTATGAAAACATTTACGATCACTCCAACCCCAATCACTCAACAGATTTAACCTGTTGTATGTAAGTTATTAGGACTTAAAATCGAATGTAATTTATATGAAAAAGACTTTCATACATTGCAAGACTTGTAACGTCCAAATATTCACCACAAACTCATAGTCATACCGACATAAACAAACCCGAGTGTGGAGCAGAAAATCACTTTACACAAAAGCCAAAAGAGGTTCCGTCCAAGCATACGAAATGGTTAGTCGGCCCTCGTAGTCGAGTGTGCTAGCGCAGCATGCTAGTAGTGAAAATCGTCTTAGCCCTCCCCGCTGGTCGAGTGGCTAGCACGTGCGCCGTTGGTGTACGAGGTCCAGGGTTAGATTCTCGGTGCGAGAACCTTTGTGATTTTAACTGTCCTTGATATTTCTGTGTTCGTGTCTCTGTCGTTCTAGGTAATTGGAAAAGCAAGTAAAATTAGTAATAAGTAGTTGGAGTAAGTTACTGAGATACGTTCGGCGAGTCAGTTTACTTTCAAAAATAAAAAAAAAAAAAAAAAATAAAATGATCGAGCGGTTTGAGTCTATAGTCTTTTAATCAGAAGTTTATATGTTATACCCAGTAGAAAGTATTCGTTTTTTTCTCAAAGTGTGTTCCTATTTTGATCAGAGCACTGATGACATTTCTTTGAATAAGTCTTTGGCAATACTTTTCTTTCGAATTCGATTAGGACGGAACATTGTATGAATTCCAAATCTAAAATTCTTAGCTGAAAACAAAATATTAGGAAATGTTCATTGTTATCTTTTGAGGGAAATTTCTTAGGCCAACAGGGTCTCAAATTCTCCTCAAGTCACCCCTGAAAGCTTTTCTTAACAAATAGAATATTACATTTATTTCTCGTTCTGCGTTTTGAAATGGCAAAATCAACTTTAAAGAGAATTATAATACGTAAAAGCATTAAGAATTATAGAACTAATGAAGTAAATATTATTGTGTAAGTTATCGATTTCTAGTCGGATTAAAACTCGAATATTCGTTTGGATCGCACTTTAAAGTAAATCCTCTCTATACACAATTCTTACTGGAAAGGTATGTTTAATTACTTAATCAATATTTTTAATAATATATTTTATTGTAATATTTTTACTATTCAATGTTGTATACACTTCAATTTCCAAAGCCCTCTGGTGCTTGGGGTCTTGGGTTCAAACCCTGCTCCCGCCAAGTGAACTTTGTTGTGGACAAACACCGTGTGCGTGGGTTTTCTCGGGATTCTCCCGTTTCCTCCCACTTTCTTCATTCCACCATTCCATTCATCTCTCATCGTCACCGTCTCCTTTAGCCTAATCGGCATAAGCGTGGGACGTAAAACTCAAAAATTTCATTTCATTTCATTTTTCAATTTCCAAAGCAAAATCTCGCAAATGCATAGTGGACTAGTGAATATTACCAAATAAATTATCATTTAGTTTACGTAAATGCTGCATCGCCACATTTTAAACTTCGTATTTTGACTAATAATCATCATCAATCGTCATAGGTATTCTACCTTTATTGGCAGGTCACTTGCCGCAGCTGAGAAACTTCCATGCTCTCCGGCCCTCCGCTAACTTCTTCGTCTTCGCGTATGACCTTTCTGTTTTTATATCATCCATTAACTGTAGTCTCCTTCGCCCCCTCCCTCTCTTTCCCGCCACCATAGTGTCTACCCTCTAGGACGTCCCTCATGATACAATCTCTTCTTAGGCAATGCCTCAACCAGTTTCTATTCCTCTTCCTAATAATATCAAAAAGTGTTCTTTCCTCACCCACCATTTCTAACACTCTCTCATTCGTTTTCCGCTCGACCCAAATAATTCTTTCCATTCTTCTCCACACCCACATTTCGAAGGCTTCCAGTCGATTTTCATCACCTTGACGCAATGTCCACGTTTCCGCCCCATACAGTACAACACTCCACACGAAGCATTTTATGAGTCTTTTTCTCAACTCTTTATTGAAGGTCCCACAAAACAGACTTTTATTCCTCCTAAAGCTTCTTTCGCCATTCCAATCCTTGCTTTTATTTCAAGTTCGCACTTCATGTTATTACTAAGAATACTACCCAGATATCGAAAAATATTCACTTGTTCTATTTTCTCCCCTTATACTTTTGTATTTGACACAGACCCCTTCGTTCCAATCACCATGGCTTTTGTCTTTCTAACATTTATTTTCATCCCATATTCTTCAAAGCCTTTCCTATTTTTTTCTAACATTTTATTGATTTTGAAAAACGCATGATTCTTATTCCCTAGTAGTTTTCGTGTATGCAACTCAAAAGTTGCATTTAATTTGTGGTAGTTAGCATAGTAGTCACTGCCTTTTACAGTTTACGGATATGAACTTTGATACTGTACTCAAAATCTGAGATACATTCTCTCGTGGCTATATGTTAACGTACACGCTGGAGATGCACCCCTAGCGAGCAGACAAGTTAGTGAAGTTGAGTAAACGCATAATTGAAGATTTGTTTAAGCATTTGCTAATACGACTAGTTCGTGCCATTGTCCGTGTCTGTATAACCACTTCAATTGGAGCTGGCTTTTTAAAAGTTAACCCTTCATTTTTCCATCTTTTTTTTTTCGCTGTACAGTTTGCTGTCTGCCCCAATAATGTCTGGAAAACTTCAATGTAATGTTTGTACTTTATTTGAATAACGTAGCACATAGTGAACCAACTCATCTGTAACCTAACAGTAAAGTAATTGTAAGTGTTGACTTCCTGAGCTCCGTCACGGAATCGATATTTGAAAAACAAATAAGCGTGAAAGCACAGCTTTAGCGGGGAGTAGAAGCGCAAGCTCGAAATTTGAATTGAGAGTTTTTAAATATTTGGCCTTCGATTTGAACTTGATGCCAGAGATCGGGACCAGCAACAATCCATTTCTCGTATAATAGGCTAATACCTAGATTTTTTAAAAATAAGTCCGGTTTAACTGATAATTTTAGTGGTTTTCATAATATTTAAGCAGGTTTTCTTTTGGAAGCTATGTGTAATAATGCAATATGGAAGATTTCAATATGAGTGGAAAAATTAACATATGCTTGTGATCGTCGCTATCACTCCGGTCGAATTATTAAGCAAATAAACCTTAGAGAGCTACGGGCACGAGTGAGTATAACATTTAAACACGTTCAGAAAGGTTAGATGTGGTGTAGAGACCTGCACGGGCCGGGCTTGGGCGGGCCGACTCTGCTATTTCTTTGGGCCGGGCCGGGCTTGGGCGGGCTGACACTGTTATTTCTTTGGGCCGGGCCGGGCTTGGGCTGGCCGACACTGATTTCTCTTCAGGTCAGGCCGGGCTGGGGCCGATCAATTGCAATTCTTTAATAATTATTGATTGACTTTCTTTAAACGATAATTGGAATAAGCCAAACGTTGAAGAAGTGTGTCCTTGAAAAATGTTACGAAGAATGCACTAACTATTTACAGATTGTGTTGCTTAGCGGCTCCACTTTCACTATAGATGATTGCAGGCATTATGCGGTAAATTCAGCTCTGACCTTGACCTTCACTGAACTCAAAATATAACAAGAAGGGGTGGGAATGTTTTGCCTGTCGCTAAACAATATTGCCATCTTCACTTTATACTAAAAATCAATTAAGTTAGATTTTTGTTACAGGGTATGGAGTTTTTGTTCTCTCGATGACAGGCAAAGTTCTAGGAGGCAATGGTACCATTCGGTAGGCAAGCGTCAGGTTGTGAACCAGAGTTTAGAAAATGTTTCTGAGGGTTAGGTCAAATTTAGTACTAAATTTTGAGAAAGATTGGGGCTCGAGCTATTTTTTTTAAAAAATTATCGGGCCGGGGTCGGGCCAAAAACTTTTAAAATTTATCGGGCCTGGGCCGGGCTTGGGTCAAGAATTTTAAAAAACTTATCGGGCCGGGCCGGGCTCGGGCCGAAAATCCCCAAAACTTTTCGGGCCCGGGCTGGGCCGGGCCTAGCTACGTTCGGGTTGGATTGGGCTCGGGCTGAAAAATTCGGCCCGTGCAGGTCTCTAGTGTGGTGTGTTCCTGTCAGATAATATACACATACATAGTTATTGTCGCTAGATTCGTTGAATTAATAAATCTCTTATTTATGTGTGTGTGTGTGGTGGGGGGTTAAGGCATTATTGTCTCATTTTGAATTATTGCACCTTCAAACTTTACATCCTGTTGGCCTAACTTCACCCCCCCCCCCCAATATAGATTACCTAATTCGAACAGTGGTTACGTCTCAAACACTGTGAACATTAAACTCTTGTGCCCCATTTGGTCAATTTGTAGACTCAGTCAAATAACAGGACTTGCTGAACATTATGAAGAAATTCTCTTTAAGTTGGAAGAGATGAAGACTGAAGGTAATGCCAACACATCTTTAGGATCAGCAGCTGGGCTGTAGCGCTTTTTGAAAAAGGATCTACTTTTTTTGGGTTCATAATGGCTAAAGATATTATCAGCAGGTTGGAGCTTTTTAACAGGACACTTCAAAGCCCATTTCAAAATGGGAAGCAATGCAGCCCATAAATGAAGACATGAACTTGAATAATATGCTCAGTCACTGACCTTAAATTCATTACACTGTCTCGAAACATACAAGTCAATATCATCGCCCTGCAAATCTCATTAATTTTAATAAATTTTGACAACAGTAAAATAAATAGGAATTTTCGTGCCGCTGGAATAGAACCTGTTAGTACCCATCACTGATAGGATTTAGATACCCCAAATTGCAGCACTTTAATTCATGTCATGTGACATTTTGAATATTTGGAGAGCGGGTGGGGAATTTTCTTTAAATTCAGCTCACAATGTTGAGTGAAAGGTACTGTCCCCCTAGAAAATTTTTGGTGGGCACGCCTATGTAAAGGTGACATAATTTTTCTTTGGAAATGGTACAGACAAAGTGAAGAATGTTAAATTTTCGGAAAGAAAACGTACATTTGGAGAAAAATGGTAAATGTGGGAAGAATTATAAATTTGGGGAAAGAATGGTACATTTGGAGGAGAATAGAAAATTTGGGGGACAAAATGTCCCCTAAAGGCTTCTCAAATGACGCACCTGATTTTTAAAACACCTAATAATTTCTGTAAAAGTGGATTGTAGAATGGCGCAAGGAAGTATTCAGTAAAGCCTGTCTCAGACGGGACTAAAGTAAGGCTGCGATTCACGATCTAAAATTCACGACCTTACTTAACGATCGTGTGAGAAGTAACTTGTCCCTAGTCCAGGTTGAAATTTTCTGCTGTCCATATTTGAACCCTGACTTGGAAGAAATAGAAGCAGTTTCTATTTTCTTCCTGACTTGCATACAACTACCAATCAGAAAAGAGTAGCGCCTGAAGACATTCAACTTTATTTCTCGCTGTTATTTCAAAACAAGAGAAGTATTAACAGTATTAATAGGATCATACGAAAAATATGATTTTTTGCAGCACGATTTATATTATTTAAAAAAATGCAAGAATAAAGACCTTAGAGGAGGTATGCAGTAAAGGTATCCGCCCGAACACTACAGATGTGAACAAATGTAATTACATCTTTTAAAAGAATAAAAATAGGTGATTTAAGTATATTGTGCAATTTGTATACCAAAAAAATGTAACATGTTAAAAAAAGGCGTGCAGGTTTACTTTTGGCGCACCACTCGATATAATTGTTCAAAAATGAGTATTCTTTCACTATTGTAATTACCTTCTTATTGTTTTCTAAATGATTTATGCTGGGCGACATGAAAATATCCACATCAAAATTCAAGGGGGTATCATCAGCAATTGTTGAAAAAATATAATTCTTTTATTACGATTTGCCTATAAATACAGCGTCCGGATGCATGCATAAAAACTACAGGCCAAGAAATACAAAACATCCTACGCTAGGTCGCCACTAAAAAGCACAATGCACTAAAGAAAAATGCTATCTAACCGAGTCATAGGGATTTTTTGCCAAAAAAATACTTCTTCAAAGTTTGGACCCCCTGAGGCAATACCAGGACTGTGCACAAACCTCCAAAAATTTGGAAAAATACTACGTAGTACTAATTACTTGTGACAAATTCGAATTTCCTGTCTTCAATAGTAAGGGCGGAAAAAATTTTACCCATGTTGAGAGAGCATAAAAAAGCGCCCAAAAATTCCCTAAAATGCACCCTACAAATTTTAAAAAACATTCTGACACGTCCCTAATGATCGTAAAATTATGCTTTATACGTCGTTTTGTTGAGAATGGAGTAGCCTTTCAGATGGTATCATCCACATGTAACTCGGACATCCCTAAGGAGGGAAAAATTGAGGAAAATACGGATTTTTCATGAAAAATCCCTTTTTCCCGGTTTGAAGCGCTCTGCCGCGGAACTGTATAAACATAGAGATCCAGAAATTACTTTCAAAAATACTACTTAGTGTACTAATTGCTTGTACCAAATACCAATCTCCTATCTTCAACACTAAGGACGGGAAAAATGTTTTCCTCTTCTGCGAATATTCCCAGAATGTCCCAGAATACCTTATATAAATTTCAAAAATTTCTTGACACATCTCTAATAATCCTAGGATCACAATTCATACAACATTCTCTTCAGAATAGAGCAGGCTTCCAAATTGTATTACTCTCATGTCCCTCGGACGTCACTAAGGAGGGAAAAATTGAGGAAAATAGGGATTTTTGCTGAAAAATCCCTTTTTTCCGTTTTGGGGCCCTCTGGTGCGGTCCTGGGTAAACATACAGATCTGCAAATCACTTTCAAAAATACTACGTAGTGTACTAATTACTTGTGCCAAATACCAATTTCCTATCTTTACTAAGGACGGGGCGGAAAAACTATTTTCCTCTTCTGCGAATATTTTCGAAATTTCCCAAGGATACTATACAAACTTCAAAAATTTCCTGACACGTCCCTTATTATGGTAGGATCTCTTTAGAATAGAGTAGGCTCTTAGATGGTATCACCCGCATGTCCCCAGGACGTTCCTAAGGAGGTTACAAGTGAGGAAAATAGGGGTTTTTGCAGAAAAATCCCCTTTTCCCCGTTTTGGGGCCCTCTGGCGCGGCTCTGGGATAACAGAGATCTGGAAATCACTTTAAAAAATATTACTTATGGTACTAATTACTTGTGCCAAATACCAATCTCCTATCTTCAATACTAAGGGCGGGAAAAATATTTTCCTCTTCTGCGAATATTTCCGAAATTCCCCAAGGATACTATACAAACTTCAAAAATTTCCTGACACATCCCTAATTATTGTAGGATCATGATTCATACCTCGTTCTCTTCAGAATCGAGTTGGCTTTCAGAAACTACCACTCAAATGCCCCTATCATGTAGCCGAGCGGAGCAAGAATCGCGAAAGTGGGATTTTTGGTCAAAAATATCCCTTCTCTTACCCTTTTGTCCCTCTGAATCCCCCTTCTATGTTGACGAAGAGATCCGAAAAAATCTCATAAAAACTAATGGGTTCACTGATTACTTATGGAAAATGTTAGGATTCTAGGGTTAAAGAGAAGCTCACCAAAAAATGTTGAAGTTAGACCTCAGTAAAAAAAAGGTAATTTGTATTTTGATGACGTCATACCCCTTATGTTCTGACGCTAAGAAGCGTATAGACCCTTCCAAGGCTTTCTTGAATGCCTCCTCTCTTGGAAAATTAAAAAAAAAAGAAAAAACGGAACTAAATAACATTCTTAGTTCTCTCATAACCGAACCTTTAAGACACTACAATATCAGTCGAAAACGACAGAAAAAACTTAAAAGGGGTAAGGATCGTCTGAGACCCCTACATTCCCTCAGGATAAAAGAAATTGCATGGAAGTTTGTGTTAAGTTGTATCCTGGGTTCAGGCCTTAGTTGAGATCCGTGTGAGACGGGCTTAAGATTTCATCACGACCTGCAACATTGGAACCGGAAATAGTCTAAAATCATAGTTCCACTAATAAATATTTTTAAATGTAATTCATAATGTTATTATGTTTTCAGTAAAGAAAATTTAACTAAAATTTAATAATAAGAATTAAATAAATTTATTCAATATTTTGAAAAGAATTTGAGACATCATTTCCATCTTGAGTGTGTGTATTGACTATTGTTGTCTTTTCTAAGGAAGATCGTGGTCGATGTGATAGTAAGGTATGTTCGTTTTGTTGAAGTATTTTTGATTGGTGTCTTATCTAAGTGTTATTAACCGTATTTAGCTGTGCTGGCTTTTCACATAGAAAGTTCTGTAATTTTTCGTATGTATATTTTCTTTATTGACCATTATTGTTCTTGACATTATCTTCAGTTATTTCCAATGAAAGCATTACATTCACGTGGAATTTACACGGAACTAGTAATTTTACTGATTCGAATTAGTGTATTGAAAATATATGCGTATGTATCCAAGAAAAAAATTTGTAATTTAAATAATGGAATCAAAAGAGTAAAACGTATTTTTAATACGAACAAGAAGTCTGTAAACAAAGCTGCTGTTTAATTCGTTCTTAGATGCTGAACAGAGCTTAGGTACCCGCGCAATAGGTCCAGGAATATCGAAACTATCCTGAACATGCTGGACCTACTCTGCCGTACAGAGGCCAAGATCAATAAATGATAACCGATAAGGTAATAGTTAAGAACAGCTACTTCTCATCTCACGTGCACAAGGATACATCTTACTGTTGCACTACCTAAACACCCTAAGTACAAGGGCAAGAACTCAGTCTATTACCTACTTTTTAACATCCTAGATAGTCAATGAATAATTCCTGAAAGTATGGCGTTTCTCGTTCTTCCCTAAATGGGAAGTACGGCTCCTTAACTATAACCAATGATAATTTTTAATTTAACGTCCTATGGTTATGCCTTAGTCAAAGGGAAACATGTTTGTAAACTATTGTGGAATGATTGGTGGAAGGAAAAATGGGTAAACATTACAATACACGTTTCAGTTTGCGCATCGATAAGTAGGGCTACTTTAAAAAGGTATTGTAGTAGAGTACAGTAGAGTAAGATAGAATAAGTAGGATAGGAACGGGTTAGCTCAAGGTGAGGTAGATTTTTGACCCATTTTCATAAAATTATTAAGAGTTTACTTTCTCCTTTCTGAGTGTGTATACTAGCTGGAGCGGGCATTGTAAAGTTACCTCGCAAATACAGCGAGTGGTTGATCAATTTGAACCTACGAAAAATTTTGGGTAAGCGTTAGAAGACACGCTCCAGCTGCGCATCGATAGGTAGGCCCCTTTTAAAAAGTATAGTAGAGTAAGGTAAGATATAAATAAGTAGGATAAGGGTTAGGAACGGGTTAGCTTAGGGTTAAGTAAGTTTTGATCCATTTTCATAAGATTATTAGTGTGTAATTTCTAGTTTGAGTGAGTATACCTGCTGGAGCGGGCGTTGTAAATTTAACCCTTAAACTGCATACGAATGCAAAAGACCGTGCTGTTAACGCGACAAGCACTACTCTTTCAGTCAATCGAATCATTTCGAAGAATTGCATAAGCGTCATCAAGTTTGGAAACTAATTGGACTGATCTTGCACTAAAAGAAGTTTGAGAAGCACCCAAGCATATTAAACTTTAACCTTTGAAAGAAGAACAAATTAAATACTATACTATATAAGAAAAAAAAAAAAAAAGGATGACATTTTGTATCTCCTCCAACTCGTTTCATGACTCCAGAACCGAGTACCTTGTTTTCTCTTTCCGAGGCTTCTAACCCTCTTCGCTTCCTCATCTATATTTTGTGAAGTAAATAACACTGGAGATGTTATATGCGCAAGATTGGGGGAAATAATAAATATCAGCCGAAAAAAAAAACTTGCAGGTCAAGTTTCGACACACCACTCGAAATAATTGTTAAAAATTAATTTCTTACATTAATTTCCTTTTTATTGCCCTCCAAAAGATTCGTGCTGGGCGACGTGACAATATCTGAGTAAGCATAGATGTAGTTCAAGGAGGCCAGTACAAGTAATTACTTAAGAATCAGTTCTGTCGCGATTTCCGTATACATATAGTGTCCAGACAACTGCTGTAAGCACTACAGCGAAAAAAAAGGAACCTGTGCTAAATGGCCATCAAAAATGCAAAAGCTATATAACAAGAGTCAGGGGAGGGCGAAGATGGTGCATCGGAAGGGAGCAGGCACGTCAGCAACGGGACGTAAATGCCTGAGCGAAGGTAATGAAGACACGTGAGTTTTCGCAGTGATACAAGTTCCTATAGCGCTTATAATAGTCTCACACTAGTAATGCTAAAATTGTAGACATAAAATACAAATTCTGTATGCTGTGCAGAAGTTTTCCGCCGGCGGAAAATACTACCTGATACAATCACATTTCATATGCGCTCATTTTAACTGTTGTATAGCATTTGTAATGATCTTACCCTACGTAGTAATCCTCCATTTGTAAACATACAATACAGCTATATTACGTGCTTTTTATTTTGCCACAGGCAGAAATTTATTCCCTATAAACATGATTTTCGATCAGAGCATTGAATTTTGGGTCCAAAATGTGTGCTAAACTTTATCAGTACCGTAACAAGTTAGTTCATTTATTTATACATTGTTCTAGGCATTGCCGGAATCTATGGCTTTGAACCACTTACGTATGAGAAATAACATCCCTCTGCGGCAAGAACACTACCAAGGGAAGAAAGATAGCAACCAGGGATCAAATGATAGGCATCATCCCAGCATTTGTTTGGTGTGAATGAGGAGAAACCTCACTCAGGACAAGTTTTCAATTGAGTGTAGCGCTAGAAGTCAAACCTGAGACCACTCGCATCATAAGCGAGAGCATTTGCGTTTGCGCTACACGAGGCTACTGATTTATCGGTTATAAAAAAAGAGACAGGTAGTAATTGTTCTTGTTTGAGTGTATTCAGAACGCCGAAACATTATGCTAGGCTATTGTATAATTATTGTTTCGTACTATATTTTATTGTATTTCAGATATAGTATTATCTTTCGTTCGTTGATTGTATCTGGAGGCGGATTGGAATAGCATTTAATCTCTCTCCCAAATCCATCGATGGCTCCGAAACTGCTACTATGGCTTGTAATCAGTTGTAAAAGACCTCTTTTATGTATATGCCCACCATCTCTGATACGCCTGGCCTTACTCGGTTAGATGGTATTCATGGCCACCTAGCGTAAGTTGGTTCTTAGTGTTTTATGCCCTGTGGTTTCTATGCCATAACTCCACTGTTTTCATACTCATCACAATTACAAATAAGAAACTGCAATCACTAACAAGTAAGTTGGGAGAGAAATTAAATAAACCCGCGAACTGTTACGAAAATACTTCGGTGCCGCAGCTCTATAATTAATTTTTTTGTTATAATAGTAAATATTACTTAGTTCGTATTAGAGGGGCTTGCTTCCTTTAACATCTATACTATTTTACCTTAAACACAAACTTTTTGCTGAGGTATAGTGTCTGCTGCAGCACAATTGTTAGTTGGCGAAACTGTCACACGTATGTAGTTTTTTAAATGTGAATATATTGTTTTGCTCAGCAAATGATTTGTTTGTATTTAATTAGGCTATATACAAAGCAAAGCTTATCTTTATATTTAAAACTATTTACCTTGTCTCTTTGCCATGGACGTCAACTGTTTCACTTACTGCTCCTACTTTCTTTAAAGAGTATTTTGTTGTTGAGTGAATACCGAGAGAGTAACTTTTTAGTAATTTATCTTTCGTTAATTTGTTTGTGATAAATAAACTAAACATGAAGGGTAGTTTTGGTGTTTATTTATTGAATTGTATTGTTCCCCTCACTCCACTCAGAATGTTAACCACCACCAAGTTAACAGATTCCTCGAGATAGTGTTTTGTCTTGGTTGATAATGATTTACGGCGTAATGTTACCCGATATGTATTATCTATGTGTCGTGGTGGTTGAGTTTTGTCACGGGGACCCTTTTCAGAAATTGATATCAATGCGTGCGTGCAATAAAACTTGCATCCATCGCACCAATTGTTGTATCATTGCATGTCATTTGCTTCTAGATGGAGCATTGATCAGCAGCTCACCGTCCGTTTACTATGGAAACATATTTTAAAAAGGGGGAAACGCAGGGACAATTCAGGCAAAATATTCAAATAAGCCGTCATGTTCGGGTTTCTGATCAATACACAATACGAAAATGGATTAATAATTGAGAAAAATCGCTTGTGTAGCCGACAATAAACCTGGTCATAGTGAAAGAACTATACAAAACCCTGAAAACATTCAGAGGGTAAGACAGTCTGTCGACTAGTCAAGATGGCATGCGAAGGAACATGCTGCTTCTCTGCAGATGTCAGTGGGATCGGGGCGGAGTATTTTGCACGACGATCTGTTACCACCCATACAAGGTACAAGTTTTTCAAGTATTGTCAGAACGTCATTGAGAATTTAAGAAGACAGTTCTGTGAAGATCTTGCGCGGTTACAAAACTAAGAGAGGATTGTTGCTCAATTGATGTCTGATAAAGCCCATATTGAGCTGTATGGTGTTGTGATAAACAGATCTTACAGTATTGGAGTGATCAAAATCCTGAACAGTTGCATCAAGAACCCGTCCGTAGTGGAAGTGACAGCGGTATTGCAGTTATCGGAGTCGTAGGGTCGTATTTCTTTAAGGAGAAGCAAGACTGTGCGGTTAAATATTGATCTTCCTGGTGTCTACATGTAGCAGGATGGAGCTGCAGCACACATCGCTTGCCAGTTCATAGCTATTTTGCGTTGTATTTTGGAAACCACGTGATCCCCGATTTGGACACATTAGCTGGCCTTCCAGCTCACCGGATCTACCCGTATTATTTTATTTGGGGATATGTAAAGAGTAAGGTATTCAACAGTACCAGAGATTGCAACATTAAAACGAAGAATTCGTTAAGAATTGCATGCAGTTTAGAAAAATGTTTGTGCATGTGATTGAATCTCTGTCACATAGTCCGCAGGTGTTACAGTCGCAACGGGCGATATCTGCGTGAGATGATTTTTAACTAGTTATCATACTGGTAGTTGTTACCACTGTGGTATGTATGTTGTAAGAATTGTGTATGTGATAAGCCTTTCTGATGCATTTTGCATTAATAATACACAGTTTGCATGATTAGTGCGTTATTTCGTACATCTTTCAGATGGCAGCTGAACGTTGTCGAAACTTTTATAATAGTTTATAGGTCCCAAAGAAGTAATATTTAATAATTTACCTTTGTAGGCGTTAAACATGTAAGTCATCTGTGAATATAGAAATAGCGTAAAAAAAAAAAAAAAAGTTGGTTCATTACTAAGTAATTGTAATAAAAGTTAGCTTGTGATACTCAGCACGGGTTGATAACGTGTTTTCCTTTACTCATATCCAGCATCACAAACATGCGTGCTCCAACAAGCACTGCACGCGGACTCTACCTGAACCGTAATATATATAAAGTTAACTTGTAGTGACCAAGTAACGTTGAAGTTTTTCGCACTTTATATTGGCTACGTATAAAAGAGTAATAGAGAATTGGTGAAAGTTTAGAACAATTATTTCTAAAAGTGAAGTTACATGAAGCATTTAATATAGCTTTACTAAATCAAAATAGACCAAAATACCTGTAAGAATAGTATTGCCTAGAGAGATAATTCTCTTTTAATCATGTTGTGAAATGTGCTACAGTTACTGAGTAAGCTACGTATTTAAAATGTGTAACTGAAAAGGAAGTCTCTACAATCTGTATTGTTTTGTCACATTTGAAATTTAGTTCCTAAGACTCCCCCCCCCTCCCCCCCAAAAAAAAGTCGTTAAGAATTGGTGTGCTCGACCGATTTTAAACAAGTAGCCATATAACCTAATATAAGGAAGTGCCCAAAATAACGGAAATACTATTTGAACAAAAATTCAATATGATGCTTAGCTAATGAAACGTAGTTTCCCTGAGAAGCCCAACATAATGTATCGAAAGATAACAAAAGAGTACTACAAGATATAACCTTTTTTGAATGGAGATGTAATGGACATGAATACAGTTGAATTTTGTTTTTTGTTTCTAGCATAACCAACAAAATGCAGTTACAAGTGCGTGGTCAGGCGAAACATGTTCTAGATTGTGAAGAAAATGAGTCCATTGGACAAATCAAGGTAAGTTTGCAGTCAATAATTTTGCCAACTCATTGTATCCTGAGTTCCTGCTTCCTTATAGCCATTTAACCTTAGCAAGGTTATCACTGATCTTGAAAGTCAGGGAAGTCTGCTCTACTTAACAGAAGTTTTTATTATTATTATTATTAGCTGCCTATAGAAGATAAGGACACCTGAATGAATGAAAAATAAAAAATAAAAAAAAAAAATAATTTAGGTTTGATTTAGCAATACAGAAGCTTGAAGAGTGCCAAAAGGTATTAAAATTTCAAGCTTTGAAAAATGAAGAGCAAATTTAATCGAAAATTCAAGCGCTAGAAGTAAAGAAAATATGTTCCGATCGTTGGTTTTAGATAATCCAAGAGATAGGCCAAGTGTGTTAGTTAAAAGTTTGCTTTTTTTTTTTTTTTTTTTTTTTTTTTTTTTTTTTTTTTTTTTTTTTTTTTTTTTTTTTTTTAGAATGCGAGATATTACGAGGGATGATCAGAAAGTAAGATTACAAAGCCTGCAGTGAAAATTGTATATATTATTTCATACAGCCAACAAATAGTACATACATTAGGTTATTTTTTGACATAGTCTCCATATATCGTTGAGGCATTTGCCTCATCGTGGGATGAGTTTGAAGATTCCCTTCTGGTAAAAATCCTGTCCTTGCGTGTTCAGCCATGTTATCACGAAGTGTTTCACTTGGTCTGAAGCGAAGCGACAGACTTCTAGGTGCTCCTTGAGGTGCGGGAACAGGTGAAAGTCGCTTAGAGCGAGGTCAGGGTTGTAGAGTGGGTGGCTGATGTCCCAACGAATCTGCTTCAACAGCATGGTGGTCTTCTGGACTATATGCGGGCGCGCGTTGTCGTGAAGGAAAATGACGTACTTGGTGAGAAATTGGCCGTTTCTTTCTGATTGCGTGTTTCGCCTACATAAAGCGAATAACTGAGCGGACTTCTTCGCGATACCAGTTTTCCAAACAAGTTGCCATTTGTGTCTACCTACAACTAGCGACGTAAGTGGTGGGTGGCTGAAACTGCACAGCTGCCAACTCCATGTATTAAAATTATCACACATTCATCATTTCTCTAACAAACATAACTCCAGAAATATCGGCCTTGTAACCTTTCTGCGTCATAGATACCGTTGTGTGTATATATTTTTTTTTTTTTTTTTGTTTTATTGTATTTCAAATACAGGAAGTTTGACTCATAAGTATTTGCAGTAAAAATCAAGATTTCCCTATATTTAACAAATAAAAAGGGAGGCCACTAGGGAAGTGGAGGGTTTTTTTCTAAACCTAGCGACAAATTATCATGTTGTGGGTTAGGGGAAATCTGTTTCGTCAGGGAAATCAATATGAGAACTTGTATGAACCCTGCTTAGCGTGTAGTCGTAGATTTGATTCTTGAAATGGGCACATAATATTGTTTCCACAGCTTCGAGTGATGAGTTGGAACGTGTTTAAATTGACTTGATTGTAAGACTGAAATACGTTAGGAGTATTTTATTATCCATACTTAGCAAATCAGAATACCTAACTTGCATGCTACAATTATCAGATTAAATCAGTTTACGTAATGCGTCGTAATCCTTAAATCAGTTCAGACGTTTTTGTGTCGATCTGCGAATCTTTGTGCTTACGCTATTCACATCCCTTCTCTACATATTGGTCTCTTCACTTCAGTTGTAAATTTTTGGCTGCTGTTCTTTTTGAAAATTGAAGACTCGCTGTAGAAAACAATGTAAGTGTCAGAAACAAAAGTTACTGTAACAGTAGAGACAAGAAGTAGTACATTGTGCGCAAGCGTGGAAAAAAAAAAAAATAGAAAATACTATTACTTAGAACTACAACCTAGCATATAACCAAGTATGAAAGTCTAACTAAGGCATAAACGTATTCAAAAATTAAAATAAGTGAAACAGTTTCAGGTGGCACATTATTTTCTACAGCGAGTCTTCACTGATTGTAGACTGCGTTAAAGTGTACCATTAAAACAGTAAATTTTAGACACTAGAAATTAAGGAACAAAACACGGACATATTATATTCGGCAGTGAAACCTTTTAATAGTACGTGGAAGTAGGTGTATATTTTATTTCTTAATTTTCATGGAAAGTAGTGAGTGAAGTTACCAAAGCAAAATGAAATGAACGCGATAAAGTAAATAAAAATAAAGTTATGTGATGAGATATTTACATGCATAAAAGAACAGCTGTGTACAGTTTTAAAACAGCATTCCTATAATTTCGCATACGTCGTGACATCGTAGAAGTGTAGGTATGAATGACAAAATTAAATGTCATTGTGTCAGATTATAAGTTGATTGAAGTGCACACCATGCACTTCTTACTTTCATCTGTAATCTATCAGAAAGTGTTCATCAATGCTGTCGTCGTTTCTTTCTTCCATTATATATATATCATAAAATCAGGTAATATTAGAAAATATTGTGTGTGCATCATTTTCTGTTCCGTACTAATTTTACTGATTGAACTGGCAATATTCATCCTTCATTGGATGTTTCGTCGAAACATGAAAAATCACATCGACAAGATACATATATGCCAGCCCTGTCCAGCGCAACGCCCGTTGCACGTTTTCCTTTCTCCTACTGAAACCAATTTAAATTTGCTGACATTATAGTTCATGGCAATCATTTTTGAATTTATATTGTAGTAGTATAGTTCTACTACTTCCGGTTTTAGTGAAGAGATGTGGATGAAGGTGGTATCACTTCTTAAAACTCTGAATCTATTCCAAACAACAGCTTCTCGCCATCTCTTACCGTTTTGCGTTTATGGAAATCACAGATAAAGCTGGATTTTTTAATTTCCAACACTTTCGATTAGGCTAGAGGGTTATCTTAGTAGATTAAAACCTATTCTTAGGATGCCGAATCGAATTAAAAACAAAATCGCTTCTCTTACCATTTTCTCTATAAAGATAGTATTAAAACTGGTTAACGTTTCTTTTCTATGGCATTCATCGTTGGAATAGTAGTAAATTTTCCGAGTTTAGTAGATAGATGCGGGCAAATATGATTTTTTTTCCCTTGAGACAGTGACTCGAGTTAAAGAAAGAAATCACTATATGTTGCGATTTTTGTTCTATGTTAATCACCGTTGAAATCAGAAATTTATTTTCTATCACTTTCTATTTTAATAGAATATTAACGCATGAGATGGAACATGTTCTTTGGATGGTGCTGATCAATTCCAAAGAACGGCTTGTCGCTGTTTAACTGTTAACGTTTCTTTTCTATGGCATTCATAGTTGACTAGAAGGTTAAGATTATACCGAACCTATTCTGTAAACGCCAAGTCATTAAAAAAGAAAAATTCTCGATGTATTCTGCCGTTATTGCTCTGATACCTTTCGAGAAACACGCGGACATAGATGTTCAGTAAGAGTTCTCATAGCATAGTTTAGAAGTCTAAAATTCAATTGAGAAGGAATATTTTCCTCAGTAGGACTTACTAGTTTTGAGATGGCCTCAGTTCTTTCCCAGTTTACCGTCTAAGTTTACAACGTCATAACTGATTTTATCAAGGCTTATTTGGAAGTAGGGAACATAGCGACAACACAAACTATTTCGCTAAGTATTAGGCAGTGAGAATAGGTCGCATTACAAACATTTTTAATTAATAAATGACCTCACCTTGGTGCCTTGTGAGCATTTTGAAGCATCGATATTTTCACTATCTAAGGCGATTTAACGAAAGGAATTGACGTATGCTGCTAAATAATTAAAATTAACGATTTTGCTTCGATCAAAATTAGAAACAAATTGACAATTCAAAACCACGTAGAAATTTCTGTGAAGAAGAGAAGATACTGTTATTAAGGTCACCGAGAGAGAGGCTAATCATGAACATCGTGGTGATAGCTAAGAGAGAAGAGTTTCTGTAGAAACGGACACGAACATTAAGATGTTGCTGCCATGTAATACATGTTCAGAAGAGTTTTGTCAACCGAAGTGGAGAAAGCACATCGGACGCTTTTGCGGAAAACTTGGCGCGGCAACAAGGCAACACGAACTCCTTCAAATCTCAGTTCGTTTAATTTGATCCTAGTATAAATGTTAAAAATTGACTTTTACAGTTTCGAGGAAGATTGGGAAATCTGTTGAAACGGTATAGGACAGTTTTAACATGACGCATGTAATGGTAAGTTTTGACTTTTTATGTAAGCTTATGACATTCACGACTGATAAAAGTTGAAAAAGGTGTTTCGAAAGGGTTTTGGTCTACCAAAACTCCTTTGTATTTATTACCATGTTCGTCCGTTACGGGGGAGGGGGACCTCCATGATTGGATCACTAAATTTTCGCTAGATTTAGAGGATCAAAATTTGGGAAAGAGTTCTTGGGTGGAAGTGATAGAAATAAACCATTTCTGGTTTCAATTTTGATCACTGTAGAAAAAGATCTATAATAGATAGCGAGAAGCTGTTTCCTGTAATTGATTAAATGTCTCAAGAATATATTTCATTCCATTCTTAACTTCACTAAAACCGGAAGTGATATGAGTCCATTACAAGTTTCCAGTTTCATTATTAATGTACATACAGCAGGAAAAATTAGATAAGGAGAAGCGTCTTCTTTGAAATCAATTAAGTTTTAAGAATAGGTACTATCTCTTTCAACTGTTCCAACTGGAAGTTACGGAAATGAACCACTTTAGATTTTAACGGCGGATAACGAGAAGCTGTTTTCTGCAGTCAAGCGTCTAAACAATATATTCCATCTCCATTAAAACCGGAAGTGGTAAATATTTACTTCCGATTTCAGTATTGAGTAAATGTCACACCATTCAAACCAAACTGTTTAACGTGGTGCACAGGTGACACTGGCTTGTTTTCCTCAAATGATGTCGAAAAACGTTCTATTAGGATGAGCATCGTGAAAAGAACTGCACTGAAACTTGTTGTATAGTTAAATTCAGTCACCCGGTTTATTTTCACATAAAAAATTAAGAACATTGTGGCATTTGGGATCTCGTAAAGATTACATTGACATTGCGTTTGTACTTGGATTCAATGTCCAGTGTGTATATACGAGTTCACCCTTTGTAATTTTTAATTTGAAAACTCTACTTCTATTCCTGTACTCAGGTTCAAAAGATTTCTTGTTACAATGATTTTAGAGAGTGAGGGTCATTTAATTAAGCCGGCTGAATTCATTTAATTATGCAAGTTAGAGTAGACAAGGAACTTCGAATCAGCACGAATAAGATATCAGCTTAGATTAATTGCTGATGCATGCTATACGATACATGATGTATCTTGTGTCACGAAGTGCATAGTTTAATCAAATAATTTGTGTGCGCTAACACTTTTGTCGGTGGGTTTTGAAAGATATTAAACTGAAG
This sequence comes from Thermobia domestica, assembly GCF_964235325.1. NCBI lineage: Eukaryota > Metazoa > Arthropoda > Insecta > Zygentoma > Lepismatidae > Thermobia > Thermobia domestica. The sequence goes on from NC_137454.1 coordinate 374,395,338, forward strand.
CGATATTTGAAGGTTCCCATATTTCTGTGGATCCTTCTGAGAGAGGAAAAATTTAACCAAAGTTCTTAAACGAACTTGGCTTGTTGGAAGTGTACAGTGGGCAGGTGATAAGACTTACTAGTTTCAACGTTGTTCTTCTTGTGAGTAAAAAGTCAAACCAATTTCGTTATTCACTTTTCAGTAATTCGAGGATCTCTGAAGAATACAAAGGGGACTTGAAACCTACTTTTATCCAGTTTGCAGTTTTGAGAAGTTGCTCTTTCTCTCTCACTTACTCAAAAAGGTTCCACAGTAAAGCAGTAACCTTCGACAAAGTATCAGCGAATACTGAAACCATTGGTTCCTTCTATTTGAGTACTGTTATTTTTAGAGAAAGCAGTGTTCAGTGTAGTTTTTTGTAATTTGATCATTTATTTTGTTTTATTATTTACAGGGAAAAATAGCAGAATTGGAGAATGTTCCGGCAGACAATTTGAATTTATTCTGTGCAGGAAAGCCATTAGACGATGAAGAATTACTTGTATCAAGCTTAGAATGCTTCAGCATTGATGTTACTGTTCCATTGAAAGGAGGTACGTGTTATTTTTGTCAGGATTTATTCTAGATTTTTTGTAGCAATTGTGAAATAAGGATAGCAAATATATTTACTAACCCTTTTAAATTTCTCGAATTATACAAATGATACGGTCAATATATATAATTCAGCGTATTTCAAAAATATCTGATGGATTTCTCTTTAATAATTCTAAAACTATTAACGTTAGCAGCTTGTAATATTTGCATTACATTTAGCTCAGAAGCTCTTTTATATATAACCATTGGATGTCCATAGTTTGATGCGATATATATTGAGTAAAATAGAAAGTGCATTAGAAGGCAGAGTGCGAAATAACAAAGTGGGAGTTGACAAGATTGTAAAAGAAAATACCTCTTCGCATTCAACAAAGTTCACATTTGACCATCCACATTTATTAAACTATTTAAGACAGGAATATCGCTAAGCACTATGGTTCATTCCAGATAAGTTGATCCAAGGTCAAAATAAATTCTTTCCCCACCACGCTTACACATAACGAGCTCTGTTCTTTTGAAATTGGACGAAAATGGTCTTGAACGTCAGTATCCTCTTCATGCATCTGGCCGGAATTGAAAAGTTTTGCAGTACTTTATGCACAGTTAAATAACTGTCAACAAGTAATTTTCTTCATGGTTAATTTGCAATTACTGCTCTATCCAGCGATCATTGCGAAGCAAGATCTCTTTGTGGAGATTGTCGCGGAATTTAGTCAGCCATACTTCTACTTTGAAATTCACATCATATCTCTCCTTGCCACAAGAGTGCCTCGTTTGCAGATGTTAATATTTGTGTATCTCCTTCAGATAAACGTACTTGATAAAGGCACGCTGTTCAAATTTGGTAATGTTCATAATCTTGGCAGCCTTCGTTGTTGTACACATTCTGAAGAAAATATTTCTGATTTGTTTATCCGGATATGGTTTTGCTGATTATAGAAGATTCAAATAACCTTTTGAGTGGATACAAAAAATAACACACTTGAAAAAAAAGGCACACTAAAGAAAAAAATCCAGAGCGATTTTGTTCATTATAATTATAGTTCTAGAATTTCGAGAACAAATCTTTTTCTACTTCAATGAATATATTAAAATATTGTATGTCCGTGAGTTATTCAGCTGTGGGGGTTACCCGTCACATTACATAAATGTTACAGCATGGGTCACGTGCGCACTACTCGGCTTCCAAGGCAAAGGAACATGTGAGTTACGTTCGGTACAACTAGACGATGCTTCGGCCTTAAAACTAGCGTGGGTTAAATTACTCATATGGTAGTTCGGTTAAACAAATTTCAAACTAGTAATTTTTAGTATAAAAATCTTATGTAAAGCGACCAAAGAAGGGTCAAAGCGTGCAAGAAAACAATTATTTTAAGTTGTAAGTAAATGATTTATAAATAATAATATATTTCATTCCAAATTAAGGAAATTTCCAATACACAATATTGACTTAGATGAAAATTGTGACATTTACGGTGCTGACAGTCTTGGAGTAAATATATTATGTTTACAGCAGTCCCATCTAAGGAGAGGAGTTAACAGATGTTCTAAAAGAAATGTAAATGTTGAATTTCCTTAATATAACTATATATATATATATGTGTGTGTGTGTGTGTGTGTGTGCAGTATACCCTGATCTAATTCTGAATTTTATTTCACAGGCAAAGTCCACGGTTCTTTGGCTCGTGCAGGCAAAGTAAAAGGCCAGACCCCTAGGGTAAGTTTTCCTTTTGAAAATTTTACTTTAATTTATCCTTTATTAAAGAAAAATTATTAGGTTTTAATGGATAGTTGTTCACATCTTCACGTAGTGGCACTGCGCTTGCTCAGTTTAGAGGTTAATAGGAAGGTAAATGAATCTTGTAGTGTACTGATAGTGGTCGTCAGTGAGATCTGGGCCGTACTTCACCTTGAAGCTTTGTAAAGTCTTGAGTTCCACCATTATTCTTCAAGAACTTTGCAGTTCGATGTTACGCTACTGCAAATTTGTAGACTTTGCGAGGTGACAGTTGTATGTTGAAGCATGAAGTTTGGCGCTATAAACATTGCAGCTATTTGCTTTTCATGTGATCAAAATATAAGATAATGAGAAAAAGCTGTTTTGGTTTATTAATAAAACAAGTTTTTTAAACATTTGAACAAAAAAGGAATTTGAAGTTATGGATGTTATTGAAACAAGCTGCAAGTTTTTTTTATTTTTTTTTTATGGAACAATAATAACACTGCCCAACATGATTTTTACCTCCGGGAAAATAATAGGTGATTTTGAATGATTTTGGTGCGTAGAAAACTAAAATGATAACAATTTTTGCACATCACGTCACAGTTCTGAGATATATTTCGCTCATATATGTAATTAATGAAATGAAGAACGTAAAGTAAGCCCAGTTAACTGTCAAGAATCGAAGAGTGAAAGTTTAAGATACTTTGCCATAAGTTCATGAAGTCTCTCAGATCCCTCTTATCTCTTTTTTTCAAATAGATAATAACTATAAGCAGTGTTGCCAACAACTTTGACAATAATGTCACTAAACGTACTACGAAAAGTCGTTAGAAACCTTAATCATAATGGAAATAATGCTAGTTTATTCGCTGTACATTTTAAAAGTCGCTAAATCCCTAGTTTAACAATGAAAAGCGAAATAAATCTTGTCTCTAAAATATGTTATAAAATCGCAAGATCCCTAAATTAGCAACACTAATTGGAAACCCTTTAGGTTATAAACATTTCATTTATTTGGTCACTCGCGCTGCATATCACTATGTATTTTCGTTCCTATAGCCCAGAATCTTCGACAGGGTGCTGAGTTAGCAGCTTGACGGTTCTGTAAAAGCGTCTTGGATACAGAAAAGAAGAAAATTACGAAAGATTGGTTAGAATTCTACAAAAACATGGGTTGCAGTTGTCCTTCAAATTCACTTCCTTTCACATCTTGACTTTCCCCTGACAATTTAGATGTTAGTGATGAACAAGGGAAAAGGTTTCATTAAGACATTTCCAGGCTGGAGGAGAGAGACCAGGATCGTGCAATGATGGGAGACTATTGTTAGTTTCCTCTTCGCGAGAATAAACAGGATTACAAGAGGCAGCACAAACGCAACCTTTTGTAGCGAAGGTAAGAGGAAGGGGTCCGGACCCTCTCCGAAATTATGACTTTTGTCTAAATTTAGCCTAATTTTAGGGGCAATTTGAGGACGCCATTGTTACGAATGATTGCATGAATATCATTTTACATTAGTAAGCTGATCTAGAAAGAGATACATGATTTTGTGTGTGTTAAAACCTTATAGGCGTGACCATGTAACAATCTGTATCGAAACTTTTTAATCTACGTATAATACAGTAGGACCTCGATTATCCGACACAATTTCCGAGCTATTTCTCAGCCCCAGTTCAACGGATCTGTTTCAAATTTTGAGGAACATTACTAGATAGCAATAGAAACTTACTCTCCAAATTTACTGTAAATCGGTTGAATAGGCGCTACAAATACCAAAACTGTATCTGATCGAGTTTGTACTGTTTATAATGCGAATAATAAATCTGTTCATATCTTTTGAACCTGACGTGACAGGGCTTTCTTATGGTGATTTTCGAAATCAGCGTTGACAGTTTCCTTAAGAATCACTTATTTTGATCGCGGAGGTATAAAAAAAGTTTCTATTTGTTGGGCAGTGTAATAATTGTTCAATAACTACGCCACGCAATAAGTTGCCTTAACCATAGTGTGTAGTAGTTCTCATGCATTTTCCGATGCTGTCAGGTGAGTTGAATACAATGTTGAAATTTCGAAAATTGCCGTGAAAGAAAAAGGCGTGAAATTAGTATTTTTTTTTTTTTTAAATGCAATGAAATGGAATATGACTTAACTCGAAATATTGTAAAACTTTTTTTTTTTTTTTTAAATATAAAAAGAGCTGCTTATTACCTTTATTTTAATACTGTGTTCTGGGGGTGTAGAATTCTCTAATATGTGATGTGATGTGATGTTGAATAAAGGGTGATCCAGTCAATATCATCCTTACGTAGAGAAGAAAAGTAGGCTTGGTTTATAGAAGTATTTAACGATGGAAGGTAATGCTGTATCTAACAGATGGAACAAATAAATGCAACTCTGACTCTACAGCCTATGAAGGATTATGGTTGGCAAGATATAGCAAAGCACGTTCAGCTGGGTGAGCAAAGCTCTCAGATGCCATAATCTGGCTTTGTGAACCGGAATTCGCTACCTCTTAAATCACATAGTTCCTTAATTTTTCATTATAAAGGGTCAATACCGGAGTGTTAGTGATCCCACTGGGAATAGAACCAGGGACAATGAATTCCGAAGTTGCCATGGGCTAACAATTCGGTTACGCAGAAGCTCAATAATTTTTTAAGAAACTTGAGGTTCTACTTTTTTTTTCTGTCTACTTGCAATTACAGACTGCAAATACTGTTTATAATGCGAGAAAACACGAAGCTAATGTTAGTCACCGGTTGCACCATTATCTGGGAAACACTAATGCACTCCTCGTAACACCTGAATATTAATCACTGGAGTATTATTTGCTTCAGTCGTTAGACAAATGGGGGAGGGGGGTTGATGCCCTGAAAGGTGACTCGCGGACTGGACGACTTACATAGTTCACGCTCCGCTGAGTAGTTCTAACACCTTGGTATCGTTAAAGACATCGATTCTGACATTCCTGCTTATCGGACTATTTCTGATTTTTCAGGTGCATATTACTTCATATCGCCTTTCTCTTTATAGTCTCAAAATCAGACATACTTTTTATGGTTTAATGGTTAAAATTGAGTAACATCGTATGAGTGTTAAAACTTCTCTTGATTTAGCGCTGTTTGTTTGATTGTAGAAGTTTTTTTACGTTCCATTTCAGCACAAAAATGAGGTGGTTCCTCAATTCGGCGAAGCTCAGCTAACTTCACGTTGCGAATTGTAGCAAATTAAAGGTGGTACCTGTAGGTTGACAGTAATGTCGAGGGGTAGTTTTCAAGGATTGATTTCCGCATATTTTCTAGAGATTAAAATCAAATCAACTTACTTCCTGTTCATTAGCTCAGTTGACTTACCTTCGGCAGTGACGACTTGAAGTCTTTGACATCCCTATGTTGAGCATATACAAGCTACTACCGGGAAATCGAGAAAAGGGTTCCCTAAGGTACTATTACAGTTCAAAGATTGTCATATTGAAAAGAATTGCCACTTAGCAATTTTTAACCATTTCTCTCCTCTTCCACTTACATTCATGTTGGTAAAAAGCTATTTTTATGCTTTTTCTGTTATTCGTTCAGAACAAATCATTAAACTCTTTAATAGGTGAGTGGAATGAAATGAATTCAGTTAGTAATACGGTACCAGTTTTTGAATGTATAGAACAAAATTTCTGAGCATTTAAACGTTTGTGAGAAGGACTCTTAAAATTTGGGTAATATGCTGAGTGAAAAAAAATAAAACATCCAAATTATATTATATACGTATATTTCTAGGTGATTTTCACTTAGACGAAAATTGCCTTTAATCCCATTTCTTGTGACATTGCTAAAGTCTCTTTACTACCTTCTCAAACGCTGTTTGGAATTTTCGTGAATTAAGTCAAAAATCGTTAACAATATTAGAAATGGAAGGTAAACCATCTCGTGTACACTAAAACACTGTTGAATAAATAGTTCCAGTTTCTTTTGTAAGAACCCAGAAGTGTGTTCATAATAGTCATGTAATAGCCGGGCATTCAAATTTGTATACTGTAGGAAGGAAACTAAAGTAATGGCATTTTGTAAACATAAAATGGTCTGTCTTCTAAAAATCAGTATTCTTCGTTTCTGCTTTGATATATAATACATGAGCGTACAATAATAGAGGGTATCTATCGGTTTCGAAAGTCATGAAAAAGTCACGAAATCAGAAAACGGTCATGAAAGTCAAGAAAAAGTCTCGAAATTTAGCTTTTGGGTCACGAATTTTTTTATCTGTGCAAATATAAATGTAGATAGGAAAATTTTGTTTTATAAAACGTCAAAATTCACCACCAAAAATGACTCTGGTCGGCTTTAGTTGCTACCAAATTGGAAACCTCGCTTCTATGGCATGCATGAAAATTCGGCCCAATTCGCAGCCATTCACTCTTGAGAATTAACTAAATTTTATGGTTTGGGAAGGAAAAGGTCACGAAATTTCATTTGGGAATTTTAGTAGACACCCTGTAATACTAACATCCAACACAGATCTGTGCTATTACGCACAGACATATTCGACAATTAACTGCGGAACAATTTGTAGATGTCGCTTATCTAAATGTTTAGCACGACAGAAGTACATGTGTTCCCAGAATCTCCGTGGAGGTACTGGGTCTCAGATAAAATATTTAGCACCGGTTCAGATTCCTCTTAAGGAATGGATGAATCAAGTGATTTCATTACTTCTTTACATCAAAAGTGCATAGTTCCAGAAGTTACACTTTCGATTCCAAAAAGTGTGGTTACTAGCACGACCGTGTTAATGCGTGGTCACGATGGTCGCGGTATCAACAGTAGAATTACATGTTTTACGTTTAAAATTTAGTAGTCGTACAAGTCCGCACACTGGTTTCTCCAGCGTCCATAATATGCTCTTCAGACGACACTGGCCGCTAGGCAAAGAAATAATAAATCGATGAATCTTCGACGGTTCTTACCTTGCTTATCTCTTTATTTACTCAGTTTTAACTTTCAGATATCTGGAAAAAAAAAAGAAAAAGAAAAAAAAAAAAGAAATGTTAGCATATTTCTTGGGACCATATTAGGTATTCTGCCTTTTGGCAGGTCCTGGGACTAATGAGATTGATTTTTATCAATTTTAGATTAGGGCCTGGAAATGTTTCTTCCACTTTTGTCGGTCTCCAGCTTCCTCTTTTAACTCCCAATATTTTCTCCTATCTTCCAAATCATCGATCAGCTGTGTTCATCTTCCTATTCCTCGCTTGCCTTCTATGGCGGTGTGAAGAAGACAATTTCTTCCCAAGATATGTCCAATGCAGTTGGCCTTTCTACGAAGAATGGTGGCTAGAAGTGTCCTCTTCTCTCCTATCCGTTTTAAAACATCTTCGTTTGTTGCTCTCTCTGTCCATTTTATCTTCTCAATCTTCCTCCAACACCACATTTCGAAGCTCTCTAATATTTCTTCTCTAACTTCCGTGATGTCCAAGTCTCTGAACCATACAGTCCAATGCTCCATGTATAGCACTCGACCAACTTCTTAAGACCAATATTGAGCCTGCTAGTTAAGAGGGATCTTTTCTTGTTGAATGCTTCTTTATCTGTGGCAATTCTTGACCTAATCTCTTTGGTGCAGTAAGCGTCTCTCGTCAAAATACTTCCCAGATACTTCAAATTATCGACCTCTTCAAGTTCTCCTTGTTCTACTCTGATCCGTAAGGGCGTGTTTCCACGGGATATTCTAATGACTTTCAACTTTTCGATGTTAATTTCCATTCCATACAGTTTTCCAGTGTCAACTATTTTGCCAATCATCTCCTGTAGTCTTCACGTCTTGGCACCTTACCGAAAACAAATTATGCCACTGATTCATTCGTCCTGTAAGATTAATTCTAATTTACGAAATTAAATCTTTAGCGTCCAATAAATAATAATAATAATAAACTCGAAGCTTCCAATAGTAATAATAAACTCGAACTCAGTTTGTGTTCAAAAATAACGAGAGGTTCCTATCAATGAACCAATGAATCCATAGTGGAGATATGCATAGTTCTTATCCCATTATAAAGAAATCTCATGCTGCCCATTACAAAGAATTAGCTGCATGCTGTTTCGGTGTGGGAGACCGGGTTAGGTTCCTGATTAGAGTCCATGTTCAGATCCCACATTCAGCAGTAGACCCACATCTCATGTAGCCTCGGTCTGATGAGGTGGTACATGTAGCTGTAACGCTGTAGCATCTTTATTGAACATACAAAGAATACAGTTCATAAAATAATTTGAGGTAAGAGTGGTATTTAGAGGGACTTAAATGAGATAGTTTTCAGTTCATAGAATGCTCTCTATTTTCCACTGCACCCCGCATACCCTGTTAACCGTGCTTCGTGAACAAGAATGTCGGGTAAAACCGAAATATTAAAGAAATTAGTATAAACCAATATTTATGATTGATTTTACTAATTTGTAATTTCAGTACATTTAAGAGGGGCAGTTTATATGGTAATGTGCGAGTTCTAGTCTTCACCGAACGTAGTTAGGCAAAGTTGCTAAGCCAGTAAATCTGTTCAGTCTTCTAAACCACTATTAAGAAAGGTATAGTACGTACAACTAAAGCACTCTGATTGCTGTTGGCCCACAGACAGTTGTTGTTTACTGACATTGTAAGTGATAAAAATTAATACATGTTATCCAATAATACTGCAATCAAGTATATTTAAAAAAAATAGAAATATTATAGTTAAACATGCACAGTGATTATGGCGCCAATTCAACTGTGTGTGTGTTCTGCTTTCATTTCTGGAATGAATGACATGAACTGTTGTCCCGCGAATGTTGTGAAACTTAACAAGCGAACTTTAAAGTAGTGGTGAAAAGCAGCTTGTGGTGTATATATATTTAATAAGTTCTTATTGAAATGATCTTTCGGTTTTTTTTTTTTTTTTTTTTTTTTTTTTTTTTTTTTCGAGCTTTTCTTGTTTCCTTTTGCTACATATACTCCACACAATACAGAATTTGTCAAAATGGACGTTTATAACATGCTCCTTCCTGTGCGAAAGTAGACGAACAATTTAGTTGATCTCGGCTTAGAAGTAAGCCGGAACAGATAATAGGATACGAATAGAATAAGATTTAGAATTAGAAACACTACGTGAAAAAAAAAAAAAAGGTAATTACGATTAACAAATATCGCATATATCAGTCAATGTAAAACATTCATGCATGTAATGTCTGGGAATAATATTTTTAGTAGAACTTGTCAGCATGTTAAATTTCGAACATTTTCTGTTCTGGATGAGAGATGTACTTTCCAAATCATGTAACTATGTATTTACTTATTTGTTTAATTTTATTTCAGGTTGAAAAGCAAGAAAAGAAGAAGAAAAAGACTGGTCGTGCTAAGCGCCGAATCCAATACAACAGACGATTCGTCAACATTGTTCAAGGATTTGGCCGAAGGAGAGGGCCAAATGCAAATTCATAAACGGCTAATATGTTGAAAGTATCTCTTGAAATAAAGATCGTTTCGAACGAAATAAGAGTTTTAAATTTTCCATTCAAAACATAAATTTAAGGAAATTCAATAGGGTAATGTTAATTGGTGGGGAATTGGGGAACTCTTTAAATTTGACATGAAAAATTTCTGGATGTGATTGCAAAAGGCGTTGGAAACGATCTTTTCATTCCTGGTGCACTTATAAAAAGAGTAACTTTGTATAAAGGAAACAAATAAAACATAAGACAACAGAATTATGGTTTCTATATTTCATTCTCCAAAAATACAACAGTGTTCTGCTTTGGGATAAATATATGCATACCTTCTGCCCTCCCCGTCACATTTTTTAAAATTTTAATTAATAAATTAAAGAATTTAGGAAGTAAGTCAGATGGCATATAAAAAATATTTTTAAATATACTAATAAATATCATAAAATATTATCACTAATAAATACTTGAAGTTTCGTTTAAATATCCCAAATGTTTGTGCACACAATCTGGCATCGATAGTAGTCGGACTCTCCAATTACTGCACTATATGAAAGGCCTTGAAAACAAAATAACTATTATACTCATTTTTATCAGACTTCAGAAAAGGTTGTTATATATTAACTAGTCCACTATTGCAAAAGGTGTGACCAGAAAAGTTCTGGTACGTATCGTATTACTGCCTGGTGTGGTCGTCACCCTTCGGCATTCCTATTTCCAAATTCTGTTGCCACCGTTAGTAGCAATATTGGGAGTAATTTTCAGAGTTCACGTATTTCTATTGCCGTTTTCGACTTTACTTCAACTAAGTCAAACTGTGCCCCCTTGAGGCTATACTTCAAACTGAGGGAGTCAATGCCATATCCGGCGAGTAGGGAGTGTTCCATTATAATAATGTTTTTACATATCAGAAATTGTCCGACAGATTTAGCCTTATGGATCGGTGCGTTATTATGGTGCAGAATCGATCTATTTTTTCACAGTAGGTCTCTTCCTTGTCACTTTTTTCGCGACGTCTGGTCAAAATTTCGATGCAGTAGTGCTTCATTTGAATGTCCTTCCAGTAGAAACTCACCCATGTCAAAAATACCGTAAACTTTGTGTATGACGTATGTGTCGCATTCTGTTTAGGAGAACCGGAGCATTTCCACTATGTGGATTGAAGCTATCTCCGGTTGGTCCTAGATAAAAATCCATTTACCGTCGAAGGTGGTTACAGATTGCAATAAGTGAGATTCATTTACGATGCGTTGTAACATGTCTGCACAAATAGATTTTCATCATGCTTAATTCTTCTGTAATAATCGGTTTAAAAGATTTTCTGTGTTCAACCACTGAATGCACATTTCATCTTCGACCACTTCTGATCACCTTACGTATTCGACGTTTGTGTCATAGCTGAAGACCGCGGCCTACCTGAACGACAATTGTCATCAACTTTCCTCTCTTTTGAGAACCATAATGTCACTGAAAGTCTTGTATTCTGAACACACAAGTACCACGGTGAGTATTTGGAATGTTTCAGATTGCTACTTTAAGTTTCAGAGGTGATGTTAATTCCTTTTTCCACATTCAGACTAGCCATTTCCCATTACAGTGCGGTTACGTGTATTTACGAAATAACGTCTCACTTGAAACTACTCAAGTCAGACGAATCCAAATTTGTATCAGATGGAGAGAAGAAATGGTGCTTCAACTCAACACGAGACAATGTATTGCAACTGCCTCCTGTTCTGAAATATAAATTCAGTACGTTTTGACCACACCTTGTATGTTTTTAAATAAAAAATATGGATACCTGCACTCTGCTTTAGGTCCAGCCGGCAAAAAGGTAACAAATGATTCCGAACATGACTACTGTACGAGTCGAAATATTAGTATAAACTAAAAGAAGACCACGGATGCAGCTGTAAACTTTATTTTATTAATATAAGGATGCAGTCCATAGCGACTAAAGAAACTGAAGATTCCTTGTGCAATAATGCAGTTGTACACTTTTGCTGACATATTTCCAACACACACACAAAGAAAAAATGAATCAAATAGCTTACAGACATCATTTGTAGTTTATCTATAAGATTCAGTTTTGTGTTGAATGTGATCTTAGTAAGGTTTTCACACTTCGAGTGTTAACGAAGGGGAAGAAAGAAAAAATCCTTTACAGAAGGAATAATTTTAGTTACTAAAAACCAGGGATGTATTCATAACAGCAGTCTAATGTTACAGCGAATGCTCCCTTTTTGTTAGACAGGGCGTTCTAGATTGATCATAATACAAGTGTTTTGTCGTTGAGCTCAAGTTATCTACTGGTATTCCAAGAATAAGTATAGTAAACTTAGTTACTCGTACAGGAATCTTTGGTATGTAATGGCACATATTCTGTGAATTCAGAGTTAATAAACAGAATACTTCATCATATTTATGGTTCCTGTCCAAATGTGGTTATTTCTTGTACTGTCGAATCCCATAAATTCTTAGCACATAAAAGTTTGTTTCTTAATATAAACGTGTGGACATCAATGCCGAAGTCCAAAGAGTAAATAAATACCATTATAATTCATTGCAGCAGAATTGCCGGATTTTTAGAAAAATGAAAGATCGGACGATTTTTAGGTGACAGAAAATGAAAATACGCAATATTCTGACTTAGCATTTTAAAAAGTGAGTGAGTGGAGTTAGTTTTGGTATAGAACACTTATAAGTAGTTGCAAGAGCCCAGCGAAAATTTTACGCACTACGCATGCATTACCGTGGAGATAAGACATTATGCACTCGTGATCTTAATTGTTGCTGGTGGCGGATGTAATTGTTTGAGCGTATATGCCGCCCTTGTAAATCTTTGCTGGAGTCTTGTAGACTCCATGTATATAGGGTTGCCAGATGTCCCTGTTTTCGTTCTTCAGATTGGAAAATAATCAACCTGAAAGAGCTAGTATGTCTCACTTAAAAACGGAAGGTTTTTAGAAAATTTGTGTAGCCAATTAATTTTACTAAACAAAAAACTTCAAGTTTGAAAATCATATTCATTCTTTCCGTTCTATTGGTGGTTTAGCTTCCAGAGGGGCAAAAGAAAATTAAAAATATTCAAGAGGGACATTTGTTATGACAATTTCTTGAATATCATTTTCATTGGAAAAGAAAGTTTCCTCCCGGATGACTAACTACTAGTTATTTTATACTTCAATCAGTAACGTAGGACTGCTTCAGTCTTGAAATTTTAATCAACAATGGTGATACTGCATTCAGTCACTACATGTTAACCGCATTTAAACTATTTCATCGTGTCTGCCGTCTTCGGACGAACAATTTCGCAATCAAGCGTTTTATCGAGTCCAGTGGGTGTAGAGTGAAGTTTTCTTTGTTAGTTTATAGTGAAATCAAATTTTTCAGGTTAAAATTCCGTAACAACTTAGTCTAGCACAAGAAATAACAGTTAAACATATAATGGTATGTCTCTTGTTTAATTTTGATACTGGATTTCCTTTCTGCCAAACTTTTGGACAGCCTGCGTAAATCTTTAGAGATTTCCTTTTTGTTTATTCTAAATTTAACGTAAATGTATTTTTTTCTTGCTAAATTTGTATTTCTTTTAGAATAGTGTTTCTGACTCAGGTGATGATACAACAAAGAAAAAAGTATCTCTTCAATCATAAATGGGAGAGTGTGTAATTCACACAATATTTAGGACCTGTTAAACAAAAAAAAAAGAGTTCGGAATAAGGGACGTGTGCATTTTCACATTCTTTATACATCCCTTGTGAGACTTCATTTGTGTTAACTGTGTAGAATGAACTGGAAAAATGTGATTGGTAATCTGGAAAAGACAGGTAATTAATTGATTATGACCAAATGAGTAGGAACCCATATCTTATACAGGGTGTTTCAAACGCCCACGCCGACAACGTTTGGGAGGTGATTCGTGACACCAAAATAAGACAAAAAGTATAGACTAACCTGGGTGCACAAATGCTTACTGTTTGGTTTATACTTTGTTTTATCTTGGTGTCAGAAATCACCTCCCAAAGGTTGTCGATATATATATATTTTTTTTCAAACACCATGTATTTAGTTTGAGATTAGTGTCCCGGTTTTTCGTTTACTAAATCTGTTAACCCTACACGTACAGATGGTGATCAGAAAAATGGAAACACCTGTAGTAGGCAACACGTCAGATGTATGGGTTGGCAGTGGTGTCGTGGCGCCCGCAGCGCCGGACCGCTGGTGGTGATGTGTTAGGTCGGTCCCATACTACGTCAGGCGCAGTGGAACAGCAGTGTCCAGTGGCTGCAGCAGACGGAGGTAGTGTAAAATGGGAGACACCTCAGATTTTCAAAGAGGGCAAATTGTTGGTGCGCGGTTATGTGGAGTGAGTGTGACGGCAGTGGCTACTGTGTTAGGTGTGTCGCGTGGGACAGTGTCGAAGGTGATGACGGCCTACACAACACACGGGAAAACCACATCGGGGAAGCGGAACAGTGGGCGGAAGAAAATCATGAGTGACAGGTCACGCCGGGTATTAGAGCGCATTGTCACGCAGAACCGTCGTGTCACTGCTCAGGAAGTGACGGAGGAACTCAATCAGCACCTTCCCCACCCTGTTTCGACAATCACAGTCCGCCGCGAATTACATGACATGAACTTACGGGGTCGTGTTGCACGGGCCAAACCGCTCATCAGGGACCATAACGCTTTCGCACGCCGCAAATGGTGCCGCGACCAATGCAACTTGGTCCGTTGAGGACTGGAAACGTGTGATATGGTCGGATGAGTCATCCTTCACCCTATTCCCAACCACGGGCCGTGTTGTTTGTGTGGAGAACGCCCAAAGAAACTTATGATCTGCAGTGTCTCCGCCCAACTGTGAAACATGGCGGCGGCTCGGTGATGCTGTGGGCCGCCATATCATGGTTTTCATTGAATCCTGTGGTCACACTTAGCGGACGAATCACTGCCAACGATTATGTCGCAATTTTAGGAGGCCACTTGCATCCTATGATCCGGATGTTGTTCCCGGACAATGACGCCATCTTCCAGGATGATAATGCACCCATTCACACAGCTGGCGTTGTTGCAGCGTGGTTTGAGGAACATCGGGATGAAGTTCAACACCTCCCCTGGCCCGCCCAATCCCCAGATCTCAACATAATTGAACAGCTGTGGTCCGTCTTGGAAACACGACTCCGGCGACGATTTCCACCTCCATCCTCTCACAGAACTGGCCGATGCCCTGCACGAGGAATGCTGTAAAATTCCACTTGCTACCATTCACGACCTCTATGCCTCCATCCCACGTCGCATCAAGGCTGTTCTGAAGGCGAAAGGTGGCCCGACACCATATTAATCTGGTAAGTTGCAATTTCGTTCAGGTGTTTCCATTTTTCTGATCACCATCTTACAACGAGATACTTTGTATAAATTGATAATTACTTGTATTTTTGGGCAGAAAGTGCTTCTACATAAGCACTATACCAGATATAATGTTAATTTAATAATAACAAAAGAAGAATGTTTTTAATATATGTAAGAAACATACATTATAATATAATTAGTTGCTATGTTGTTGATAGATACCTAACAAACATGTACGATTGCAATACAGTCTATGTACATATTCGTTCAAAGAGAATCAACGAATAAAATTGTTTAAAACGTATCATCGTTTTGTAATTTCAATATAAAAGGTGAGAATACTAGTAAATGTAATCACGGAAGATATTTTAATGTGTAAACAAATACTACCACTCAAGATCTACTTATATTATTAGCCAAACCAGGTTGATGACTACCTTTGGTGAGTCGTTGTAAAAATTTTGGTTTACCTCACCCGGGATTCTTGTAAATTCATATCCCGAAGTAAAGTAAGGGTGAATTTACTTCTGTAATAAGGTTAATGACTACAAACTTGACAAGACTTAGAAGTGGTAGAATAATCACAAGAGAAATGAACGGTGAGGCAATGGAGAAAGGAACCAGTGATAGTGATAACGGTGAACGAAGTGTAGCACCAGGAATGACATTAGAAGACCGAATTTTATTAGTCTTACAGCGGCAAGAACAAAGCCGAAAAGACGATATGGAAGCCATGAAGCAGGAATTAAAACAGACGATGGAGCAGAAGTCCGAGGAATCCAACAGACAATATGAAGAATTAAAGCAGACGATGGAGCAGAAGTCCGAGGAATCCAACAAACAATATGAGGAATTAAGTAGACGAATGGAGCAGAAGTCAGAAGAGACGAAACAATTTATTATTCAGGCAATGAATGACATCACCTCGCAGTTTGATGAAAAGTTAAAAAGAATATCTGAGGATTGCCAGGATAATCAAAACCATCTAATCCAAGAAGTCAGTGGTGTAAAAAGGGATTTGGAAGTAATAGAATCTTCTGTACAGCAACAAAAGATTCAGGTCACGGATAACTCCAACCAGATACGTGTGAATACACAGTTGATAGCTACCTTACAAGAGAAAATCAGGACACTACAGATCAAGGACAACACATACCACAACAACATGGATAATGATCGTGTAGAATTCCCTTGTTCACAAGAGATGACTTCGCCTTCACCCGTAACTGATGAGGACATTATTTTGGAAGAAATTCATCCGAGGAGTACAGACGGGCGGAAAAGAGATGGTGCAACTACACATCACGCCATAGGTAGGAATTGTCACTCAACAAGAACACGGAATGATAAAAGGAAGGTAAAGTTAAGCGTAAAGATGAGTGAAATACGTGCTATGAGTAAGTTCAGTGGTAAATGTAATGAGAATGCTACTTTCCTAGAAAAATTTCAGGACGAGTGCAATATAATGTGTATAGATAGATCACAATATATGAAACTAATCCCTCATTTATTACTCCCACCATGTTCTTTATGGTTTAAAGCAGTACGAGATCACGTTAGTACGTATGAGGAATTCAAAGCAGCGCTAATCGCAAATTACGAAAATGACTTTTTGCTTGCAAATAGAGATGCCACGATTAGAAACCAACATTTCAATCCTCGTTTGCACAAATCTATTGTCGAGTTTGTTGTAAATACATACAACGAATTAAAAGTCGTAAATCCATTGCAATCGGAATCTAGAATCATAGCATCAATTCGAAATTTGTTACCGTTTAAGTTACAACAGATCCTGTTTTCTACCCAGTGTATGAGTTTTAACCATTTATTAATGCTTGTTCAATGTTATGAAACTCAATACCATGCTCTGAATCAACAAGCAGGAATAGGCAAAAGTAAAAATAATTCAGATCATTTTGTACCTGTTCGGAATCTAAATATCCGTAGTGTGAACGATACGGAACACAACCTAAACCGAGTAAATTCAAGCAATCAGAACGAGCAAAATAGGCAGAGCTATGTAGGGAATCCGCCTAACCTAATTAGTCGTGGCAATCCTTATGTAAGACCATATACCCAAAATAGGTTCAGAAATAGACGAAATACATGGCGAAATTCCAGGAATACAGTAAACTACGTGGATAGACGTAATCGGGGGTTAAGAGATGGCACTTCGCATCAAAATCCAGATATTGATGCAATTCCTGTACAGAACAGTAATACGGGACATAATCATGATTGTGCTGTACAATGTACTTTATTGGAACCATACACGAGTATGAATTTAAACTAATTGCAGCTGATGTGGTAGGGGTTAAACCCATATCAGCTATAGATTCTCATGAACATTTATCTTCAAATTTATGCGATAACGTCAAACTCATGTCAGCTATTGATTCTTATGAACATTTATCTTCCAACTTACATGTTCATGTTAATGATGAAAACGACCTTTTACATGACGTATCTGTAAATAATTATTCGGAAATAGCAGTTAATAGATGCCAGTACCAATTTATGCCTGTAGTAAATCGTTATTGGTCCAAAGATGATACTGTCAATGATGGTTTTGATGTTGAAGAAAATTTTGTATTTTTAAAATCATACAGTACAGCTAAAATACCTGTCAAAATCAATGGGTTAAACACAGAAGCTTTACTTGACACAGGAGCAAACGCCTCTTTATTATCATATTCGCTATGGAAAGCAATTACTAGCAATTATTCGAATCCTAAGTTACAAAAGGCTGAGAATCTTATTATAGTTGATTTTACCGGTAAACATAAAAAGAGAGTAGCTGGAATTACTCGTGTGACAATAGCTATTCAAGGTTTTGAAATATCAATCCCTATTCTAGTAATAAAAGAACTGAATGAAAAATTAATTACGGGTTTAGATTTATTATCTCAATTGCGTGTCATGCTCGATTTTAGAAACCAAACGTTGACTATACCTGGCATACCTCAGGAAATCGTTCAGAAACTGCTTCCAAAATTAGATGATATTGCTTGTCAATATAATAATGTTCCTTATGTATTGAATAATGTTTCTGTTAGTTCAGAAAGTGGTAAATTAAATGATCAACGAACGAAAGACACACAAAATTTGATGGATTCAAAAGACGATGTATTGTTTTCTGAGCGTGTTAAGTCACTCGAAAGTAGTCTTGATTTTACAGATAATACAGTAAAAGCTGACTTTAAGGATATCCTATACAAACATAAAAATGTCTTTTCAGAACGTCCTGGGCGTTGCAAGGATTTTGTTTATTCTTTTAAGGTTAAAACAGACAAACCCATTGTAACCAAGCCTTATATAATTCCATATAGATACAGGGAAAATGTACATAACGGTTCTGATATGATTTTCCCTGTGGAACGACATTTTGATGTCAAGTTAGAAGATTCAACAATCGTAGATTCTTCCAATTTAGTGAATATGGTAAAAATCCGAAGACATAACAAATTTTTGAAACGTAATTCTCAAGTAGAGTCTTTGCAAGAAGGAAAATATCGGATCAAGGTCAATGACTTAGTTTTTGTTAAACAACATCCACAAAGTAATATGTTGTTAAAGAAGATTTACAAATTTTGTGACATTTTCTCAGGTCCTTATTTATGTTTTAAGGAAATAAACCCTAAAGTTTTTGAATTGTTGAACGCTAAAACGGGTACGTCAATTGGACTTCGTAATATAGATGAGTTGAAGGTTTGGAAACCTACCCAGTATACAAAAGAAAAATGGATGCGTCTAGTGAAAAAGTTAGTCGCGCCTGACATTCTTGCTCAAATACATAAGAATGAAGGAGACTAAGAAAAAAAATAAAAAATAATAAAAGGGTATCTTCTGTTTGTGTAGAAATAGATTTATTTTCTTCCTTTTGTTCGCTCGAACGTAGGTTGCGTTTAATTCTTGATTTTTATTCAATTTAATTTTCTTTGATTTTCATTAACCAACGATAATTTTCCAATGATTTTAATTCTTTCTTATTAATGTGAAGGATTATAATTTAATTCATGATTGATTAAACACAAAAATTGTTTACATTATATTGTGTTGAAACTTTATTGTCAAAAATAAGTATTAATGGAATAAAAGATTTAGTATAAATGTATTCATGTAAAGGAAACTAAATAATGTTATATATACATACGAGGGTCGATCAAAATGTATAGGACATAATTAATGGAATATTGTTCTTATGAACGGACCAGTGGTTCTTAAATATAAAAACCAAGCTCCCTTGTAACTTTTATATTCAGTCCCATCGTCGGGCGACATTTTTATACAACGAGATACTTTGTATAAATTGATAATTACTTGTATTTTTGGGCAGAAAGTGCTTCTACATAAGCACTATACCAGATATAATGTTAATTTAATAATAACAAAAGAAGAATGTTTTTAATATATGTAAGAAACATACATTATAATATAATTAGTTGCTATGTTGTTGTTGATAGATACCTAACAAACATGTACGATTGCAATACAGTCTATGTACATATTCGTTCAAAGAGAATCAACGAATAAAATTGTTTAAAACGTATCATCGTTTTGTAATTTCAATATAAAAGGTGAGAATACTAGTAAATGTAATCACGGAAGATATTTTAATGTGTAAACAAATACTACCACTCAAGATCTACTTATATTATTAGCCGAACCAGGTTGATGACTACCTTTGGTGAGTCGTTGTAATCTGTATATATTACATAAGAGTTAGGCTGTTAGTCCTAGTCTCACATAATCTCGGTGCTAAAATGGACGCTAAGCTGAAATCAAATCAACGAAGTATTACGCAAATGTTTTTTGCCTTCTAATTGTGTCTTGTAACATTTCCACGTATATAAGGTAAAAGCACCAGTGGCCGTCACTGCACAAATACCCGTCGTTTACGCACTAAAATCCTTAAAATAAGAGAAGCACATGCGATTAAAAGGACAGATATACACTACTAGCTTCGTTACATCCTTTCTCACAGTCACGCAACGTGAACAACAGAACCCTCGGTCGAGGAATGCTTGTATGAAAACGTAAGCGAATAAGCGTTTTTGGTCATTTATCAATTGCGAGACTAGTTTTTACTAATCTGAGTGATTGAACATTAGATATAATATCCATAGAATGTTTTTCGTGCCAGATTTTATATCTACGAGCAATTTTACTGTTAATGGAAGTGGCGACTACTGGATCACATTTTACGTAGTTGTACTAGAGTTCGCCTCACCTGACGCCTATAGATCATATTTTGTATATTAAAGGAACCAATAATCGTCACGGGAATAAACAGTCAATACAAGGTTCGGCCGCTTTAATAAAACTGAATTTTGCTCTATATCCAGAGTGCAAAATCCCGGGGGCTTGGGGAACTCCCACTAAATATTTTTGGAAGAAAATTCCATCCGCTAGAAACCTCCTGGGGGAGGGGAGAATAAAGTGAAATAATGTCAGAAGTTTGCCAAATAATTACAGTAATTCATATTTAATTAACGCGTATTTCATATCTAATGGGTCAGCAAGTGCTTGGTCACCCAATAAATGCTTTTGAAGATCATTCCCTCGCCAAATTAAAAAAAGCCATTAATAGTTGAGAACAACAAAGCTCGAGTGCTACGACATTACCTTTTGACATCAATTAATTTTGACAAAACAGTCTGCAATGGGTGCAAAACGCATGCACACATTTTATTTTTAAATTAAAATATTTTCCGACCGTATATTTTACAAGAAGTACAGTGATGCAAGTTTTCCTCTTCTGAATTTCTCAATGAAACACACATCTTTCAGGCATTACTAACAGTCACCATTAAGATAATTCTATATCACTGTGGATGTGTATGAAAGTGGATATTTTAATTCAAAAACAATACTGAAAAGATTGGGCCTTATGCAGAGTCGTTGTGACGTATGATTAGCGTCATACTAAACGTCTGACTATTACAAGAAACATGTTAGTCGAACTTTTTAGTATGACACTAATCACGCATCAAAACGACTGCATAAGACCTTATTCTTAAAAGCAATGCTAGATGGAAAAGAACATTGCGTCAAATATATACAATGCATTCAACTCAGTATTGTACACACTTTTTATCTTTACCATCTTGAAATCTTTTAGATAATAAATGATGGAAAATATGATCGTAAAAGCCCTAAGTAACAGCCGGTTCCTAAAATGTAGTTAACGAAAGCGGGCTTCTGACAGTTCGACAGAGCACGTTGTGTAGTCTGGCGTTGTTGCTAAAGGCTCTGCAACCACAGAGGCGACAGCTCCGATGATATACTTAAGACGTTTAACAAATCATAATTCTATAATCGCAATAGCGTAACAGGAAGATATGATTTATTATTATTACTTGTAAGTGGCGTGCGCAAGGACTGGGTTTCAGGTTTCATCCCCCTCTCAATAAAACATTATTTGAAAAATGAACTCTTACTAAATTATGATTTTATATACATGTATAAAATCATAATTTAGAGATGAGCCTGAGAGAGTATGAGATTGAGTGTTTTAGTTCATCCTCCCATTGATGAATCTACAAGAAAACCAAAGAATAGATTAATAAAATTGTTTTTTCATTAAGTTTACACAAAATCCAGAACTTCTGTTGTCTTACGTGATGTAAAACAGGAGATTATTCAATATGAAACCTTCGCATTTGCCTGCATGTGACAAAATCAGTCCCTATATTTTACCAATTGGGATAGGTTCTGTACTTTTACGTGTCGAGTTGGTCTAGCATTTGCTATTTGAGTGATTAACATTTACCATATTTCGTCAAGCCATACTATCCTCTCAGGTTCGACATTAACCATCTCCCTCCAAAAAAAAAAAAAAAAAGCGTATAACAATGATATCTTCCTTCCTAAAATTTTCTTATACAGAAACCATATATTTTTAAAATTAATTAGAGCAGAATTGTCTTACCATTCGTCAATAAACTATCTTTCCGTTACGAATCAAGGAGAGAATTTAAAGTTGGATATTTCTCTTTTTTTTTTTTTTTTTTGTTGGTGTTTATAAATATGAGGTCGAATTCCAACCTTAGTGAAGTCTCTATGGTTCATTTTCTCGTAACATTTTTTAACCGATATTGTAAGTGATACCTTAAAAGTATCGTTTGTGACTCCGAAATACTCTGTAATGCGCGAAGTTCGTCCACTGACTCAACAAATTCGAACTGCGCTTGAGCATCGGGAAGAATACTTAAGGTTACTCTTCCCTCCCCTCCTCCTTTGCTTCTCCAAGTGTTTCTCTTTTTCGCCACCAGATGTCAAGTTTTTCATCTAGTTATCACTGCTAGAGCCTCTGGAAAGAACTGAAAGATCGTAGCGCTCAGTTTGAATGTGTCTTAAGAAATCTCCTATGACTGAAATATCCACATTTGAACTGAGAGGGAAAGAGGAATCCAACAGTTTTTTTTTTTTTTTTTTTTTTTTTTTTCGTGCACCTCTAGTCTGTCAAATCAGTCTATGTTTACAAGCCGTGTTCAGATGCAGGGAAAAATCTCAACCATTGATGGGTAACATATATTTTTCTACAGACAGGAGCAGAATTTTTGAAAGAAAAGAGAGAATTGTGTAGCAGAAAAAGGTCATTCGCATCGGATTTCGTTTGTGGGATTCTCCATAACTCGCGTTGACAATTTTTTTATATGTTTATCACTAGAGACCGGATGTTTAGGCACTAAAAACTTAGAAAATAGGCAGGCAAATAGGCACTAAAAATTTAAGAAAATAGGCAGTAAAATAGGCACTAAAATGTAGCTCGAAATAATGAAGATAAATACTCAATACCATTAAAAAAATAGATTCAAGTCATAAATAATGCTCAAAGAATATAGAAACATACTTTTTTGTCAATATCTTCTTTTATTGTATATATAAAAACGAAGCTTGTTATGCATTCCATATATACTGGGTGAACCTGGAAGATGTGCACATACTTCGGGAGGTGATTTGTGACATCAAAAGAATAAAAAAAGTCCTCTTGCATGTTGTGGAATTCCGCGTCGTATACGAGTGACAGGGGGGCCAACTTGAAATCGAAAATCGAACCCTGACAATTGGAGCAAGACATAAAAGTGTGCACATACTTTGGGAGGTGATTCGTGACATTCAAGAGGGCTTTTTGTTTTCTTTTCATGTCACGAATCACCTCCCAACATATGTGCACATCTATCTGTTCCATTCCAATTGTCAGGATTCGATTTTCGATTCCAAGTTGGCACTCCTGTCACTCGTACACGACGCGGAATTCCACATGCAACAGGACTTTTTGTCTTCTTTTTCATGTCACGAATCACCTCCCAATGTATGTGCCCATCTATCTGTTTTATTCCAATTGTCAAGATTCGATTTTCGATTCCAAGTTGGCATCACTATCACCCGCACACGACAAGGAATTCGACAAACTACAAGAGAACTTTTTGTCTTCTTTTGATATCATTAATCACCTCGGAAGTATGTGCCCATCTTTGAAGTTTACCCTGTGTATATATTGTAACGTACCACGTGCTTGTGATTACAAACACCTAATATACGTATATATGTATGTGTTGTTTATGTTATATAAATAATATATTTTCCCAATGAAGGCTTATTTTGAAGAAAATACATAGAATAGGCAACATTAGGCACTAAAACAATTATTTAGGCAGTAAAGGTCGAAATAGGCAAAATAGGCAAAATAAAATTGGCTTAAATCGAAACTATAATTCCCTATATAAACTTTAAAACGTTATTTTTAATCATATCTTTAATATTAAAGAATAGGCATTTTGCCTAACATCCGGTCTCTATTTATCACATAAAGCTCTTTTCTTTTCTTTTCTATTATTACCAGAATATGAGATAAATAACATAAATAGTTCTTTGTATACAGAAAGCTAACAAACAATACTAATACAACATTCCTTTTAGTGGTATATCTAGAGAGTCTTCCGCATTCTCTTTCCAAGAAAATAAGGTTGAAACTTGAAAAACATATTCAGTCGATTGTTATAAAATATACCATGGGTATAGCCAACGATCTGTAGAAGGTGATAGAGGAGGCCTTTGTTCTTGCGGGCTCTTGGCGAGTTAGCGCCGTATGGCCTTATTATTTGGATTGGAGACACTGACTCCAAACATATTTTACATTTTACACACACACACGCATATATATAAATTGTGTGTGTCACAAATAATTAAATATGGCAGATAAAGTTGATTGTTTATTTAGCAATGGTGGCCTCCAACAATGAAACGGACAACAATGTTTGAAATCGACATGCAGCATTCCCTAGATGCTCCAATCACAAATGGGTGTACAAAGTTTGGTCAGTTTCTGGTAGAAAGTATGGCAGATAAAAATTCTTTATTTAACAATAGTGGTCTCCAACAATGAAACGGACAACAATGTGTGAAATCGACATGTAGCACGACCTAGATATTTCAATCGTAAATAGTTGTGCAAAGTTTGATCAGTTTCTGGTACAAAGTATGGCAGATACAGTTGATTGTTTATTTAAAAATGCTGGCCTCTAACAATAAAACTAACAGCAATATATGAAATCGACATGTACCATTCCCTAGATATTTCAATTTTAAATAGATACGCCATGTTTGGTCAGTTTCTGTTTGGAAGACCGGAAGATGCAATTGATTCTCTCTTTCAAAAATGATAGTCCCAACAATGAAAGTAGCAAATACGTGAAATCGACATGCAGCATTCCCTAGATGTTCCAATCATAAATAGATGTGCAATGTAATCAGTTTCTGGTAGAAAGTATGGCAGATGAAGTTGATTGTTTAACAATAGTGGCCTCTAACTATGAAACTAACAATATGTGAAATCGACACGTACAATTCCTTAGGTTTTGTAACGTCCATTAACCAGACTATATCCGTTTTTGCTTAGTTTTTGAATTATTCATTTTCTTTTGATTGTTTTAATTTTATTAGTTGTAATGTTAACATTGGTGACGGTGGCGCCACCTACTGTGTTAGACACAAACTATTTGGACGTGAAAAATAACCTTAAAACAGTATGTACTAAAACGACTATTTAAAAAGAAGATATTTATGTCACAACAGAAGCAACTATTGGCAAAATATTCAACCCTAAACTACCGGCTACAGCGCAGTGAGTGACGTTTGGTTGCCTAGAAAAAGCGTGAAAGAATAGTGCAAGGATTGTGAACTAGAGTTTTTCTGTTTCAAGTGTGTCCTCGGAAAATACGTAAAACATACTACCCTTCCTTTGCTTTGAGAAAAGAAGTGAATGATCTCGGCTGCGTTGCCAATTTGTCATTCAGTCATTTGGTCTTGACGTGTGAAGGTCGTAGACTATTTAGAATGGCTAACATGACAGTTCACAGCGAAGTGCGTCAATGTGTCAACCCTGTCCATAATCAACTATTGAAGGATCTCGGTCACAGCAACTTGTTCTTCTCCTTTCAAGGGGGGTACGGGAAAATACAATCGACAGCAGCGCCAGTGGGCACACTTGAAATAGAAAGGCTCTACCTTCTTTTGTTTCGTTTACAACGCGTGTAGCTATCTGTGAGAGGCCAGCTTTCCTTAACTGCATTGTAGATTGTGGTCATTACGGTCAACATTATGGTTTAAAAAGAGTATTGGTAATGATCAGTATAAAGAAAATGTATTTTAATAGTGGTGGTGGTCTGTTGTGGTACCATAAGCGAAAATTCATTTTTGCACATACATTCTACAACAATTGAAATAGCTGTGATGACAAGGATACGGACTATTATTCATTAACTGGAATCTAAAAAAAAAAAAATAATTCCAAAAGTAATCAAATAATGCCTCGTTATCGACAACCAATTTTACTTCAATGTCTGTGCCTCGATCGTATTGTCTCTGATTGGACGAAAACTCTCTATCTTCTAAATAGTTATAGTAGCATGTATCAATGGCCCTTATTGTATGACAGTAATGTCGTTCAGAATCAATTGAAATTATGGCGCCAATATTTCACCGTTCTTCCAACTAGAATTCGTTCTGAGATAATGCGTCAAATTTTTCAAGAGAGTAGTAGAAGATACAAAAATATGGTTTACCATCCTACTGAACGTGTTTCTACATTTAACTTGTACGTACTTCAAATTCTTATTTCATCAGATATGAGAACTCTTAAAATACCATTCTTCCAGTGTTTCAACAAAGATGATCAGAATTCTCTCTTTGCACTTCTAAAAACAGAAGGGACAGGATTGACCTGTTTGTATTTGTCGTGCGATGATTTCATGTGGCACCTACCACCCTTTACGGATCCTGATAACTTGTTGCTTACGTCTGTTTTTCAAGAACTAAAAGAACTTCAAGTTTTGAGTTTAAAGCATGTGTGTAATGATAACATACTAAAAATAATTGGATCAAGATGTACAAAGTTAAAGATTCTGGATGTATCACGCTCTGAGAAAGTGACTGATATAGGTGTAATTTTATTATTGGGAAGTCCGTTTGATCCGAATAACATCTTCGACGAACAAGAAGACTCAACAATATGTCAAGGAAATTCTTTATGTCAAACTTTGATGTTTCTCAATTTTAAGAATACAGGGATAACAACTTTGGGCGCAACTAAAATCTTGAAATATGCCAACAACTTAGAATTTTTCCATCATTCAACAATTGGTTCTGCACTAGAAATGATTTCGAACCAACTATTTCAGAATATTGTAACTTGTTCCAGTGGTTCAATGTTAAGAAACCTTTACGAAAAATTCCTCTGGCCAATCCACAAACAATTTAAACTTAAATATGTAAGTGGCTACATTGAAAGTACTCGTCAGCTTAAATTGTTAATTGCGTCTTGCCCAATATTAACAAATCTTTCTTTAACTATTCTCAAAGATACATGGTTCAGGGTTGATTGTCTGCCTTTTCTAACGTCTTTACGTCTTAAATATTTTTCCAACGACAATTTTTGCATTTCTCACTTTTATAATTATATTGCACATAAAGGTTATATCTTGCGCGAACTTGTCTTACACTGTATGTACGATCCAATGAGTGTAAACTTAACAGATATTGTGAAATATTGTGTGAATTTGCAAGTTCTTATACTACGTTTTACTGCTATAGATTGGCACCAAAATGGCGAAAGCATTCCGATCCTTCCTAATCTAGAATTAGTAAAAATAGGTCGACTAGTATCAGAGAATGCAATCTATCAAATTCTTTCCATTACACCGAATTTAAGAAGATTTCATCTTGATCACTGCATGGACAAAAGCGTTAATATATTACAACACCTAATTCAAATAGATATTTCGCCACACTTGGAATGTTTCTACGTGAAATGTCGACATATTTTGAACAACCAAGAAGATGTGATAAAGTTTCTGAAGCAAAATGATCACATTCGTTGTATTGGGAATTTTTCAGGAATTATACGCGCTTGTGAAGAAAAATACTGGTTATTACGACTTGGTTTGGGCAACAATTTGGACCTAGAGATATTAAGATATTCGCATTGGGAAAATTCAACTTGCATTCCTAGAACATTTATAGAGTAACAATGTGTCATCTGTTTCAATAAATGTATTTTTAAGACGTAATGCTAGGCATATAAAATAATAAATCCAAAAAGTAATTCTCGTTTAAACAATTTGTCCTCAGAATAAAAATATACCAATTTTCCTTGTACTTTTATAACTGTTTATCAACATTCTTGTATCATGTGAATATACTAGTTTATTTCATTTTACAGAAACTATTAGAAAACAAGATTTTTATTATTCATGACTGTATTTCTTAGAATTACTTTAATACTTCCGACCGGAACAAGGGTGAATGAAGTTTTGTGATCGTGAAACTAAAATCATTATCGGGAATTAACAGATTTACAGATTTCATGGGCCCTGTGTGCTGAAAGAGTTATTTTAAATTGTTTGTCTGACTTCTTGTCGTTGGTATTATCCAATTGTAAAGACCACACCGAAAAACGTATCGTGACCACATACCAGTGATGCTATGTATTATTATAAAGGCAAACGAAAGATTTTATTTTTGTTTTGAATTGACATTTGCATCGTCTTTCAGTTTACCAATTGCGATCGCAACCAACAATAGTTATTTTTTTTTATTTTCCAAGTGAATCACACTTTTTGCATCATGAATTCAGAATTATTATTATTATTGTTCTGGTTTATTAACGACAGTTATCCACAAACATAATGCACTTCCTTGTTTCATCTGAATTTCCACAATTCTCCCCCGTACACATTTTTATATGCATCTATTCTTGAGTGTTCATTACATTTGCATTTGCAAAATCCTTTGGTCTGTCTCCTTCTGTGTTTCGTTATTATTTACCTTTTCGTACATGTTTATCTTCTCTTGTATTATCCCGTTCCCAAGTCGCCTTCTCTCTCATTTTCTGTAATACCTATTCCGTCACCAATGGTTCTAAGCCTTTTTCTCACGGTACCCTACTATTTCTGCAGCCTCATGCATATAATTCTAATGTTCGCTCATTTCACGCCAGTACCTGCAATTTCCCTTTGCACGATTGAGTAATTGTTTTCGAATTTTCGTATGAGGTGATTTTTTTTTAGTTCATTTTAAAAAGTTCTTGTCTTTCACTTTTATCTGGCCGCATTTTTCAGTTGCAGATAACCACTCTGGCCATAACAAGATTGCAATTACTGTAGATGTGAGTCCCAGGGAAAATCTTTGTGTTTTTTTTTAAGATATTAAATATAGTCAGCAATCTACAGTGGATTTCCATGTATATCTTCTCGTGTGTTGAACTAAATGTTCCCATTTATTATTAAATTAGTCTCTCAGTTTCATTTCATTCATCTGAACCATATTTGTCCTCCATATTATAATTCCTCTCCTTTCAAAATCTCATTCATTTTTCCCATTATATAATTATGCACGCACCCTTCCTCTCCCTGTCCATGATTTCTTCTACTTTATATATAAAAAAACTTAATATACTTCCGTTTTCTAAAATTTAACTTCACTAGTTATCTTCCCATTCGTATTTCCTCTATTTGCCTACTTTTTAGTTTTTCTTTCCTCAGATTTTTTGTACAATTGTTCCCTTTGTTAGTTCTGCTTCCTCCTGCAATTCCTTATTAGGATCACACTAGTGAGCCTCATTTCAAAAAACCTCGTCTCGTTTACTACCTTGTGTGCAAAGACAACATTTGTACAAAATTTCATGATTAAATGGCTAATATCGAAGGCCTATTGATCAGTGTATCAGTGAATGAGTTGGTGAATTTACTCTTTGACATAAATATAGATTACAAAACCTGAATTAATGGGTAAATCATTCCTCGAGATCGTACTTTACTCGAGAAGACAAAAAAAAAAAAAAAAAAAAAAAACACGAGCAAGTGTAAAATATGTCTATGCATAAAGGTGTAGTGAAAAAATATATAACTGCAGTGGTTGGCTACTCTGTAAAGATACAGATGAAAGTACAGTAGCGAGTCTAAGAGCCCGAGTGGAGGAGAGCTTATCCCCTTTTTTGCAATTAAAAATAATTATACACACTGCCGGACTGGTCAAAGACGTTGGTAAATTATGAAATGGTATAGTGTTTATAAAAACGATCAACGAAAAAGAAAGATAGAAATAAGCATTGGATCACTTCGCATCACCGTAGAATTCCGCCGCCTACTAAATATGTATTACCTGTGGAGTAATTTAGTGTTGGAATCTCATGAACGACATTAATAAAGATATTAAATTTGAACTGGAAGACTAACAACATGTAGAAGTAGCTCGACTTAAAAGTAAGAAGTCAGTTAAGCAGCTTCCAACTCAGTCACTGATTCGTGTTTTCAGTTTACCTAAGCGCAATGGCATCATGCAGCTGGTTCGTCCGAACCGGTTGCTAAAATTGACTTTCCATCTATAAACTTAGTAGTTACAACAACAACAAAAAAAAGTGTCTAGTAAATATTTTTTGGCTGTGAGCGTTACATTTCCTACATAATCTAATGAATTGAAATATAATTCTGCTGATGTGCAGATACCTGTTCAGTTTCCAGTCAAAAATCTAAATTTTGTGGTGCGCTAATACAAACTGATGTGAAGTGGATCCCGTCATGTTTTTTTGTGTTTTGCCACTCAGACAGGCGTGTATTACCTTTATAAAATAGAAACCGTTTTTCAGCAATTTTTTTTTAGTGACAGGGAATTGAAGGGTTGGATGCAAGAACCAGGTAAGTCCACTTTAGAGATTTTTCCGGAGCTGTCTGCTGCTTGCTCTAACTTCACGATGAACACTGTGTGTAGGTATACATATACCACATTGACTTGATTCCTAGACTTCCGTTGTAAGCGCTGCTATCCGCTGAAGGAATTCCACTCTCTTTCTCTCGCTTAGCAACAGCTGAACCCTTATTAGCTCAACACGAGGGTGTGTGAGGGTGTGACCTTTAGTTCACATTTTTGCCACGGCTCAAGATATTTTGGCAGCACAGTGCCTCATTTGCATTTATAATCACCGGATCCACATGATTCTTGCATATGTAGAGTGATTTTTTCCCAATGTGGAAATCTCAAATTCGCTTAAAAAATGGACCTACCTGGTTCTTGCATCCAACCCTTCAATTGATATGCACAAATTCTCAGATTGTCTTAATATTTATGGAGCTTCACCCTTGTACGGTCAACGACAAAAGTTATTTCCGTTTGTTGAAATTAGTTTCGTAAATAAATTCAGAATGAAAGAACAATTTGAGTACAGTTTTCAGTAAATTAAGAAGAATGTAATTTTCTGTACGTTCTAGCCATAACAACGTTATTCCCAAAATATTTTTTCCAAACGAAAAGAACTTTTGTTGCTAACTGTACAATGGAACGTAAAAAAAGTACCAGTTTTTGAAGCCTAACTGTATACATGTTTACTTTTTTCTCGGTATATGTCTATTGCATTTGATCAGACCTTTCTGAAACATTTATTTTCTCGTTTTTTTCTTTTTTTGTATTTATATTTTTAGTTTCACAAGAGGCAATCTCTAAAGCACTCGCATTCTACAGTACTTTTCGCCCGGCAACAAGTGAAATATGCGACCTAGTCGACTTTGCTGGTCGATATGATCGAATAATCTACCCCAGAAAATTGAACTTCATTCAATTTAGTCGATTAGTTACTTTAGACCAGCAGGCGATTCAGTCAAAGTTAGTGATGAGCGCAAGAGTCTTGGTCTTGTAGGTTTTGCAAGAGTCTTGCATGCAAGACCAAGACCAAGACCAAGATCAGGAATCCTGATGCAAGAACAAGACCAAGACCAAGACTCTTGCGCAAGAGTCTTGCACATTCACTGGTACTACTTGAGTGGAGTCTTTTTTATAGAATGTAAAAATGGGAAAAATCATTACTTCTTTCACTTGAATTTCTTGGCTTCAGTAAAAATACCGCTGGAGCGAATCTGTTCCCAGTAGTTTATGCAATCTGTGTGAGTCGATCTGCCCCTGTAGCATATAGCTACAGTATGTCGTTTTCTGAATCGGTTGTTCGCGTTTTCTGTAGTTATTACTCGTTCTCAAGCCATACAGGTGCCATTTAATCAAAGCTTGTTGCATACAAAGAAATATGTAATTGGTGCTGGATTACGATGTATTCCTGCGATTTTAAAGAATGAGGATTAAGTATCGTGAAATCAGACACTATTCTAGAGATGTGTGTTATCTGGAGTAAGCTTAAACCTTTGGCCTTCGAGCTGGTAAAGTTTGTAGGCTCGTCCTGGGATAAAGCAAAAGAGGGATTTATTTTTCATCCCTCAGTTGCTTTGCCTCAGACAGTCTGCTGATGAATCGCCCCAAACGTCCAGCAAGAAGAAATTTGTAAAATGAAAAACGCAAGTGGCGAGCTCAAAGAATAAATTTAACGCTTATTTCGAAGTTGTTGCGGGAAGTGGAGATCATCCCTATGGTTATGCAAACTATGCAAAAAAAAAAAAAAAAAAAAATCGAAATAAGTGACAATAAAAATGAAAAACAGAAATACTTCATATTTTATCAGTGCATAAGGACGAAGCGCAGGAACTATTTTCATTAAAGCAGCTGCAAACTGAAAATATTACAGATTTCTTTATATGGTTTGATTATAATCAATATTATTTTAATTTTTTCTCTCCTTTTTGGTCGACATTGCTAAACATATTATCACAATCATCATCATCATAGAAATTCTGACATTATTGTATGTCACCTGCTGCAACTGAGAAGTTTTGATGTACGGTGGTCCTCAGCTATTCTCTTCATCAGAACGTATAGCAATTTTCTGTTTTAATACTTTTCTTCAACTACAGCCTCTTTGATAGGTGCATTTTCAATTAATTGATTGATTGAACTTCAACTTTTTTCTACTCCGAGGCTAAATGAGATAGGACCACTTGCTATAGTGGAATCCGAACCACTACTCGGGTTTGTACTGAAGGTATAAGGAATGCAGAGAAAACTAAATACATGGAAGTGCGTCGGGACCGTAATACGGCAAATTGTGGAGGCGTTAAAATATTAAATAATGCTTTTGATAAAGTGGATACTTTCAAATATTTAGGATCAATATTAACAGACGAAAATCATATTCACGAAGAAATTAAATGTCGACTAAAAGCAGGGAATTCGTGTTACTATTCGGTTCAAAATCTCTTGTCGTCGCGAATTCTGTCGAGGAATTTGAAGCTTAAAATATATAAAACGATAATCATGCCTGTTGTTCTGTATGGTTGCGAAACATGGTCGCTTACTCTGAGGGAAGAACATAGACTGGAAGTATTTGAGAACAGGATCCTGAGAAGAATATTCGGACCCAAGAGGAACGAGAATGGGGAATGGCGGAAGCTTCATAACGAGGAACTACATAGTTTATACGGTTTACCAAACATTGTTAGGGTCGTCAAGTCTAGGAGGCTTAGGTGGGCAGGTCATGTAGCTAGAATGGAAGAAAGTAGAAACGCTTTCAAAGTCTTGACTGGTAGACCCATAGGAAAACGACCATTAGGAAGACCTAGGCGCAGATGGGAGGACAATATTAAGATGGATCTCGCAGAGATAGGAATACAAAGTAGAAACTGGATGCAATTAGCTAAGGATAGAAGTCAGTGGAGAGCTTTTGTGAACGCGGCACTGAACCTCTGGGTTCCATAAGCCATAGAGTTAGTTAGTTTTAGTTAGTTACAGTCTCCTTTTTCTCTCTCTCTCTTCCCTTTCACCATACCCTCTAGCACGTCCCTCATTATATAGTTTCTCCTCAGCCAATGTCCCAATACATGTCTTAATACATCTTTCATGAAAAAAGTTTCTTCTGTTTCACATGTGAAACCTCTTAGAAGAATATAGTAAGTAATGATCCAAATCAAAAGTTTTAAATAATATTCTTAAAAATAGCGATACGAGTGGGAACGCAAGCACATTTTCAAATGGTGGTTATTTCAATTACTAACAACTAACTCCAGAAAAGCGTGTGTTGTAAATACAACGCGGCGATAGCCACAAAACGGAGTTTTATTGAATTGTAATACACGCAGAATTCGTCACTAGTCATGCTAGTATCTAGTAACGTATTCGAATCCCTTCTGCATGATTCAATTTATGTAGGCTATAATGTTCACAATTTCCCAAAACATAGAAATATTTATTTATTTATATATTAAAAAGAAAAACAATAAAATCGTTTAAAAGATTGTAAATAAACCTGAAGATAAAAATTACAGCAAAAAAAAGTAAAACATGCGTTATGTAACGAAGACATAAGACTCCTCCTCCCTCCTTATACTTCGTAACGCAAGACTGAACCCCCTACACCCTTTGCCATGTTACGTAATATGTGGACGACTCCTTACCTCCAGTACAAACCCGAGTAGTGCTTCGGATTCCACTATAGCAAGTGGTCCTATCTCATTTAGCCTCGGAGTAGAAAAAATTTGAAGTTCAATCAATCAATTAATTGAAAATGCACATATCAAAGAGGCTGTTTAATGCATATATTTTAGTGCGTACGATTTTATGCAGCATAGTTAATGTATAGACATATTTTACTTATCTATTACTGTACACTTTTTAAAAAGATTATGCTATTTCTTGGTTTTATGCCAAATATCAATGTAAATTCATATGTTGATATATATTTCCTTAGATTAAAGTACAAAATTTGCTGGTTTTTTTTTTACAAATTTACAGTAAATTTATAAGAAAATGTGATATTTTTATTGATAAAAATGTAATTTTACACCATTACATATTAGTAATTGTACTTTATAGGTGTAAATTGATTTACATAGAGGTTTGGCAAACAGATTGCCACTTATATATATATATATATATATATATATATATATATATATATATATATATATATATATATATATATATATATATATATATATATATATATATATATATATATATAATTTACCTATGAAAATTTTTTACAGTATTTATTCCTTTCTGCAATCATTCAACTTGTGGCCTTTCTTACACTTACCGTCAGTTTAATGTGGCTATTGTCATCAGGGACGTTCACAGCAATTTATTTCGGGGAATTCAAATTCAATTAGTATAAATTATATTAAAATTTGTAAAATTACTACTTAAATTAGGCTAAATTTACAGAAAAGTCGAGATTTCGATTGTTCAAGCCCCCCAGGATCCACCTCCTGCGTACGTCTCTGACTGTCTTTAATCTAGAGTTGGCAACTCTGGAAAATAAAAAACCGGCACCCCCTTTAAATTCCCTTTGATATAGGTCTAAGTGTAAAGTATCTCTGTTCGGATCCATCCATTGGAAGGAAATGTACTATTGTGAACAAAAGTACATTAGCACCTGTATTCTGAATATCCTTAGTACATTCACTAATAATCTTTATAGATACATTCCGCTAAAAATGAGAAACTGAAGTCGGCATTGATCATTTTATTGTATTTACCAGTAACTGTCACTTCTTTAAAATTATCAAAACAGATGAACAAAAGTTTATTAATCTTTACGTGACAATTTTGGATTTGGAATATTAAATTTATTCTTATACTTATACTTCAACTACAGGAAATTGCTTTAAGAAGTCCTTTTTCACCCCCAAAAAATGTATAAAATTCTTTACAAGTAAATTTGAATTTTTTCCTGATACAGTCCCTGTTATCTCTTTAAAATTATCTAAACATATGAACAAAATATAATAATCGTTGATAGATGGTAAAAGGTGACAGTTTTGGATTTACAGAATGAAAGTTACTTTTTAAATCTATACTTCGAACTAGATGAAATTGCTTCGAACTAGACACAAATTTTTAAAAAACGGTCATAAAGGGACTGATAAGAAGTTTGTACCGATCACCGGCTTTAATCAAAATAACAGCAACATTTCCGTCCAGGCCGGTGAAAAACCGGCTAAGTGGCAACCTTGCTTTAATCTTCAGTAGATGTACTAACAATTGCTTTTAAGTTTTCTAGAGAATTATAAACCTTGCCTCATATGATTAAAATAATACGAACTTCAACAAGCCGTATTTCCACCAGCGGTTGTGCTCGATATGACGACCCTGACTATAAACTATACCCCAACACCGAAGTTTTCTTTGGAGTAGGCTTCTGTTCAGAGAAATCTGATCAAGTTTAGACCACTCCCCCTTGCAAACTTTCCACAAGCCAGTCAATGTGCGTGGGCGTCGTAAGGAAATCGCTCGCTTCAAACACCTGAAAGCACTAAAGCCCATTGGTGAACCGTCAGGCGACTTGACAGGGATGTCTGAATATGGGATAGCATGGATTCCAGTTTCAAGCGCTTTGCGGATCACGTATGCTACAATTGTTCGAGCCGTGTGGCTGGCTACTTTGTCTTGATGAATGAAGACTTTAGACACCTCAGCTTCATACAACGACGGAATATGCTGCCGGTATAATTGCTCCAGAACGTGTTGTTGATAGTATTCTGTGTTAATTTTAACATTTCGTGCATCTTTATGCAGGGGAAGTTTCCCTTTATGGCGAAAACCTGCAACCATCATGAAGCTCGGGGAAAACTTTCGCGACACGTGCGGACTCAATTGGCATGGTCCTTGGCATCCTTTGGATGATAGTAAATTGCTCGAACACGCTTGGAGTTTGACAAATAGATCCAGGCCTTTCTAACGTGACCACATATTTCCATTTGTCACCCGCTAAATACCGTTCATAGAGCCGTTTGCAATCGACTCTGCATTCCCGGATGTGTTTGGCTGTGAGTGTGTGAACACATGGCTGATGCTTCACTTGCAGGCGTAAATCCTGGCTGATTATTCTCTGTACAGTTGATTTGGATCTTCTAACACTCATGGCAATGTTTCTTTGTGGTAGCGGATTCTCCTGGGCCACCAACTTGTGGACGTGTCGAATCACATCCATTGTACGTTTGGGACGTGCTGTGCATCCACTTACTCTGGCTGTGCAGTTTTGTTGCGTTTGAGTACATTGGCAATAAACTTCTTGGAAATGATGAAACCCTTGGACGAACACTGTTTCACAATTGCACTGCAGCTGTATGCTGTATCCGATGTCGGAAAGAGCGGTCAATTTTGGAGGCATTTTACACTCGGAGCACTTCACTTCCTGCTACCGAATTTTCCACACAACTGGTTTCTGATGCTCTTCTACCTGTACTGTCTGTGTGATTGTAGCACCCCTGGCGGACGTTCTACTTCGTTTCAATAAATGTGGACCGACATTTTATGATAATAATAATAATAATAATAAAATGCCGAATCTTAAGCAGTGACACGTGTCTGGGTGTCCTTCCAGAAGAGGGGGGTCAGTAATATTTCGAGAAGGGGGGGTCAGTAATATGAAATACTGTGGTCATCACACCAGCGGCTTGATCATTATAAACGTTTTTACTGCAACATATATTGGTTCGTTTAGCAAGAATTTCGTAACGGGGAGGGGGGCGTGACATGAAATTCTGAAGGCCCAGGAGCTCGCTCAATCTAAACTACTTTACTATCAACATATATTGGTTTGTTAGGACAGTAAAATGAGGATATGTTAGTAAGTATTTTAATAACAAACTATGAAGAAATCTCGAGTAAAATAATAAAAAAACGTTGAAAAAGATTATAAACTATTTACGTCCTTCCTCTGTTTATTCAAATATACCAATTTTCCTTTCTTTATAAAAAGTACATATTCACAATTATAAACAATACATACTCAATAATGTCTTGTAAAGTATTTTACAATATCTGCGTTCCTTTCTTTGTTGAATTAAATGTTAACAGAACTTTCTTTCCACATAAATTTTTGTTTTTATTATTCCCCCCAACTACTTACTGTCTGTTCCAAATGACAGGTCAAAAGAGCAGTAGAAAATTGTTTTTGAAATAACATGTTCGATACTGTAAGGATGCGATGAAAAATTATGATTTAAAATAAAGTCAACGCAGTTACACAACGGCACTATGCTTTCGGAAGCTTGAAATCTCCCTGACTAGTAGCAGAAATTCTGACAATTTCGTAACTTTTCTAGAAATTGCAAATTCCCTGACTCTCCCAGGATATCTCGCTCACATCGCCACTATGTATTGCAAGTAATACAAATCTCTTCATAAGAAAGATTAATCAAAAGCTTCCTGTAGTTTATTTTTAACGCTGATCCTTCTTTTTCTAATTTCATTTTGTTTCATCCTTCCTTAATTTTTTTCATTTCCGGTCTCGAAGGATCTGGACCCCCTTCTACGTGCCTACACACGGTTACTTTAGTAATTAGTGAATATGCACCTCGATAACACGTAATTGCAAGTGCGCCTCGATTACATATGCTATTGTTGGAAATATTGAGCCTTATGCAGAGTCTTTCTGATCTGTGATTAGTGTTATACTAAAGAGTCCGACCAACATATGTTTCCTGCAATAGTCACGCTTTTAGTATGACGCTAATCATACTTCAAAACGACTCTGCATAAGGCGGAATATATTTTGAACACATGGGGCCTTATGCAAAGTCATTATGATGTGTGATTAGTGTCATACTAAAGAGCTCGACTAACACATGTTTCATGCAGTAGTCAGTTCTTTAGTGTGATGCTAATCATACTTCAAAACGACCCTCCATAAGGCCTATGGAACCTAATTAGGTAGTTCTTTGCGTCTGAATTCTGTGTTTTAGTTTGCGATAGTCGGATTAGCAGTTCTAATTAATTATTGCTTTATTTGCATTGCGATTCGGAAATTTTGTGTTGACTCTTACCAAATGAGACCGTATTACGTTATAAGTGTCAATGTAGTCTCTGAGAAGAAAGACGATTAATATATTCATTAATGTTACTGGCGGTAAGTGGATTTTGTGTTATTTCAATGTTGATTATGATATTTGATGGTAATATTTAAATAGTTGCCTATTATAATATGAGTGATTAATATAGGTGATAATTATGCATGAGAACAAACTTATTGAAAATATAAGTGTAAATTATGATGGTCGTTTGAGACAGATTAATTTTCTGGTACTTTTAAGTGCAAGGCAGTTTGTGGGTTGCAATAATACCGTATTAGTGAACATATGAAAGGTATACGAATAAGTTAGTGCGGTCTTCTGCAGTGAGAAATAACCCCATAATTCGTACAAGTGCATTATGTTCACCAAATTAATGTGCAATTGTAGTTCTTAGTGAGGTACAAGCTTATAATTCGTGTTTGTAAAAGTTTTTGCCCGTAGAGAGAGAGAGAGAGAGTTCTTTCACCTGCCTGATATGATCTTGGTTAGGAAATTTATGCTCACAGAAATAGCTATCCATCGTCAAGCACGATTGCTGTCTAACCAAGTCTGAGCAGGAATGCAGCAGGGGGGACGAGTGCTAGCGAGGGGGTGCATCCATTGGGAGCAGGCGCGTCAGCGACGGGGAGGGTATACACATACACGAGGATAGTCTAACAGCACACTTACGCATACAATACTTTCGCTTTCACTCAAAATTCATTTTTATATGCTGTGGACTGACAGTAATTACTTATCATCCTTCGCGGGGGCTCAGTGGTAGAGCGTTCACCTCTGGTGCTTGGGGTCCCGGGTTCGATCCCAGCCTCCGCCAAGTGAACTTTGTGGTGGACAAACACCGTGCTCGTGGGTTTTCTCGGGGTTCTCCCGTTTCCTCCCACTTTCTTCATTCCGCCATTTCACCCATCTCTCATCATCACCGTCTCCTTTAGCTTAATCGGGATAAACGTAAGACGTAAAACTTAAAGATTTAATTTCATTTTTCATTCCTTCTCGAAAAATATTTCACATCGTATTTTACCTATAAATTTTCTATTTGGTAAAACCATGTGCTCGAGTGAACCCACGACTTGTAATGTAGTACTTTCAAGTGTAGAAATGCGTGTTGTTGGTATTATTTTGAGTGGAGGCCTCCTGACCTCAGACGTATGGCGTGAGGAGGAAATTAGCTCTCAGCATTGAAAGAGGTAGTTGAACGTTTGAATGTGATGGATGTAACATTACGATTGTAAATTTTAAAGCAACCTCTGTTCGTGAAGAAAGCCAATTATCACGTTTTGTAGAGCGGCGCGGATTATTAAAATTGAGCAGGTGGTGTGACAAATATAGGAAGGCATTGAAGGTAAAGAAATGGATGAACAAGTGCATTTTCAAACGTGAACATCGTGTTAATTTCGTGAAATGTCATTGGCAAAAGTCGGGAATGAAAAGTACTTTGTTCTTGGACATAATGTTGTTTTTGGAGGTCTCATTATTTATAGTGAATTAGTGCAAAATTAGAAAAGATAAACTTAATGTTTTTAGCGCCTTCCTTGTTTATACTCATACTCACCATCACTGACTCGCCTGCTCCTCTGGGGCCGCGGTGGCTCAGTGGTAGAGCGTTCACCTCTGGTGCTTGGGGTCCCGGGTTCGATCCCAGCCCCCGCCAAGTGAACTTTGTGGTGGACAAACACCGCGTGCGTGGGTTTTCTCGGGGTGCTCCCGTTTCCTCCCACTTTGTTCATTCCACCATTTCACTCATTACTCATCATCACTGTCTCCTTTAGCCTAACCGGCATAACCGTGGGAGGTAAAACAAAGATTTTCGCCTGCTCCTCACTACCGCTCCGCGCCCCCTTTTCCCTCCTGCGCTCGTGCTCTAACTCTTAAATAGCATGCGTGGTTTTTATTGACCACCTAGCAAAAGTTGGCTTTTGTTCGGTTTGTTTTACACTTTACTTTTTATAGCATATTTTCGGACGAAATATTTACACGCAAAACGGTAAAGTCCTCTTGAAATGAATGTGCACCGAGGATTTTTTAAGAAACACTTTCTAAGGTAATGACAATGAATTTCCTCATAAATGACAAAAATTTCACATTTTTCAACCGGAAAACACTGGACCTACTTTGCGACACAGAGTTTGTGTGTATTATGTAGCGATGTAGCAAACTTTTTAAAGTTATTTGAGAAGATTGATTGCCACAGTTTTACCCTACAAGTTCCAAAAATACATGAGAATGAGTAATGGGTTACGACAAAATTGTTCCAAGGAGGACTTCTATCTCAGTTAATAAAATGTGTATACACTTACTCAACAATGTTGTCAGAAAAAGAAAAAGGTTTACAATACCCAGTTTGTATTCTTACGTAGACCCGAGTTATTACACTTGATTAATTTTAACAAAATGGGTCCAAACTTCCCTAACCTTAAGATATCCCGGCCCTATTTTACTCTACTATACCTTTTAACCGCTTAACTTAAGACCACTTATTATTGCGTTTTTTTTTTTTTTCCCTAAAATTATGATCACGAATATATTCATGCAAAGGGAAAAGATCTGAATATAAATTTAAAAGGCGTTTCCTTATGTTCGCCATTCGCAGCTGACTATATGGGTGTCCGCTAGATATGGGTATAATAATAATAATAATAATAATAAATTTTATTGCAGACACATCTGAGAACATCAGATGTATTACAATCGTCAGAAATAGAAGTTGAAAATTTTAGTTACATATATAACATACCATAATATACCATAATGTAAACAAAGATCACTACATAACAGACGCGAATATTGTAACTATCAATTTTGAGTTCAAAAAATTCTTCAACACTATATATACAATTATTAATAAGTAATTTCTGTACTTCTTTTTTAAAAGCCAGAAATGGAAGTTCTCTTAGAGATATAGGTAGAAAATTATAAAATTTAACTGACATATAGTAAAAGGTCTTTTGTGTCTTACTATATTCACATCTAAATAATCCTAAACAGTTCCTGTTTCTAGTTTGATAAGTATGAGAGTACCCTAACTCATTGTAAATATGATTGTTTTCCTTAATGTAAAGCAAACATTGGTATATGAAAATTGCAGGTACTGTCATAATTCCTAATTTAACGAAGCTTGACCTACAATGTGCACGACTAGGGAGACCGAGCATTAATCTTACACATATCTTTTGTATTTTCAATAGGCTTTTAATGGAGGACTAATGACCCCAAAGTATCGTTCCATAACTTAAATGACTGTGAATTTGCGCATAATAAACAGTTTTAAGTACCTTTAAACTTACGCACAATCTCAATCTACGAATTAGATAAACTCCTTTACTAGCTCTAGATTCTACCTTAAGGATATGGTCGTCCCAGTTCAAATGATTATCAATTAAAAACCCCAAAAAAGGAGCGGAATATTTTTTAAGTTCTGCATTCGAATTTTTGTTATTGTAGGTAAGCACCAAGTCTTTGATCTTATCAGAGTTAATACAAAGCAAGTTGGAAGTACACCAGTCTTTAATAATATCTGAGGTGATGTTTAATATAGACTGAACTGAGTCTTTTTGTCGTGAGTTAACACAAATATTGAGATCATCAGCAAATAAATAACTATTAACGAAGGGTGAAGCGACGTTGTATGGGAGGTCATTGATATAAATAATAAAAAGAATCGGACCAAGAATAGATCCCTGAGGTACTCCGTATCTGACAGGCAGCAGATTAGACTCTTCCCCTTCATAAACAACTCTCTGATATCGTCCATTTAAATACGAATGAAGAAGTGACAGAGCTGCGTTATCAAAACCATAGAATTCTAGTTTTTGCAACAAAATAGCATGAGACACCGTATCAAATGCTTTCGATAGATCATATAGTTTTACATGAACAAAGTTTTTACTGTCCAACCCAGAAATACAATTTACCAAAAATGAGACAGCAGCCTTAACAGTTCCTAGTCCTGATCTATAACCAAATTGAGAATTACTAAATAAATTATTATGTTCAAAATAGTCAACAATCTGCTCATTCAAAACAATCTCAAAAACTTTAGATATAACTGGAACCAGTGAAATTGGTCTATAGTTATCAAGAGAAGACTTATTTCCTTTTTTCATTATAGGTACTACTTTCACTAATTTAAAGCATTCAGGAAAATAACAGTCTAATATACAAGAGTTTATAATGTGAGTTAAAGTTTCCTTTATGAAATGTACTCCATATTTTAACATAATAGGACTCAGATTATAAATATCCTCACATCTACTGCTACTCATTTTAATAATCGCTTTCTCAATATCTTTTACTTCAATTGGATGAAAATTAAACGTAGTGGTAGGTTTAGACAATTTATTTAAATAAAAACCTGAATCATTATTATGAGGATATGATGAAACTTCCCTCAGTATCTCTTCAATTTTGTTAACAAAAAAGTTATTAAATTGAGAGGCATTCAGGTGGTTATCAGAGATTTTTATGTTATTGTATATAGGATAACTTTCTTTTTTTTTTACGATATTCCACATTGCTTTAGACTTATTGCCAGAGTTGTTGATGGTATTATCATTAACCTTAATTCTAGTTTCTCTCACTAGTTTATATAACTTTTTCTTACTAATTTTATATAAATTCTTTATGACACTTGAGCCAGTACTACTATAATAGTCGTAATAAAATTCACATTTTGCTTTGAGACTATCAATTTCTTTACTCTTAACTCTAGTAAGTTTCGGTTTAGTTGGCTTGCCAATAACGTATTTTACAGGAAACGCACTTTCAGTTGAGAACGACATTACAGACATAAAAAATTCTAGTTTATCCATAACATCTTGCAAGGAGCTATACATAAAGTTCCAGTCAACTGATGATAGTACCTCTTGAAATCTTGTTATGTTTTCTTCTCTCATTAAGCCAACCCTTAACCTGCATTTATTGTTACTAGTCTTATCTGTTACATTGAGAAAATTCACCTCAGATTTAAGTAAAACCGCCCAGTGATCAGAGACAGCAGGTTTTACGATTGAACTATCAATAGACCTGTCGATTACAGTGATTATATTGTCAATACAACTACCACCTCCAAATTTAGGCCTGGTAATATCAGTAGTAACAATAGCTAGATTGAATGAAGAGAACACATTATTTAACGTAATACTTTCTATGTTGTTTTCCAACTTAAAATCAACATTAAAATCCCCACATAAAATAATATTGGAGTTAAAAGTATTTAAATGCTCTAGAAGATTGTTCATTCTGTCAATAAATAACTTAAAATCTTTACATTCAACATTTGGTCTGTATACAGCTGCAACAATAGTGTTAATATCAGGCAAGTATGATGCTGTAACCTCAAACACTATTTCAATAGACATGGTATTTACACTAAGGATAGGCCTATGAGAATATATATTTTTAATAAAGATAGCACATCCCCCATGTTTCCTTAATGGTCTACAGTAGCAGTTACTCAATTCATATCTCCTGAGGAC
Source organism: Thermobia domestica (assembly GCF_964235325.1). NCBI lineage: Eukaryota > Metazoa > Arthropoda > Insecta > Zygentoma > Lepismatidae > Thermobia > Thermobia domestica. The sequence goes on from NC_137454.1 coordinate 374,439,140, forward strand.
GTAAAAATTAATTTCCCTAGGATGAAGCCAATGCTCAACAATACATACAAAATCAACATTCAGATTAGAAACATAATCTTCAACTATAGCAAATTTATTAGCTAATCCTTGGATATTCCATGAAAAAGTTACTACTTCATTAGGCCTAGATTGATTACTAATATTACTACTTTCTATATGTACAGACGTACTGAATGAATTTACATTTTGATCTAGATCTATCCTAAAAAAGAATTGGTTTTAACATTCAGAGGAATAGGGTCAGATTCACATTTAGCATTTCTGTTAACTGCCTCTAAGATCTTATCACTAACAAATCTTTTACCCAATCTATTAAGATGAAATCCGTGGACAGTATGAAATTTGCTCCCCAAGTTACTGATATCTATGTAGGTGACATTTCTAAAGTGTTTACAGATTTTATACATTTCATTATTTGCTTTGTCTACCTCTTTATTGATTATGGACCACGACGGTAAATCGTGCCGTCGAGGTACAGAAAAGACACACACTAGCCTGGCATTTCTAAGTTCATACAATTTCTTTCTCAAAGAAGACAAAAGATCCTTAGTTTCATTTTTAGCAACGTCGTTGGTTCCTGCAAGTAGAACTGGAATATCCGTTACATTCTGTACCAACATCTGCTGTCACATCGGAGAATTTAGCCCCGGGTTTAACCATACTTGCAATTTTGTGATGACTATGTGTCAAGATATTGGAGTAAACACCTCTTCCCTGACTGTCAGAATATAAACAGATTTTCATAGGTCGAGTTTTGCAGTTTGACTTCATCTTCTTTATCTCACTACTTGGCCGTTGTACCGTATTTCCATCTTCTTCTGCTTCAATAGGCAAATCTGATAATGGGTCAAATCTGTTTTTTAAGGGTGGAAAATTGACACTATTAACCTTAAATTTAGTGTTTTTTGAGGCTTTGTAAGGGACAGTTTCCCATCGTCTAGGGTTTACTGACTTTTGGTGTGCAGTCATGTTTTCACTCCTTTCTTGAGATATACATATTGTATTCTTCCTTAACTCTTCATTCTCATTTTTCAGAGCTCTTATGTCATTTTCTAATATCTCAATAATTTTCAGGAGAGATGCTTCACTATTCTTATTAGTATCGTCCGTCACCAACCTATTATTTTGAGCTTCCGTCTTACACTTTGGACAAAACCACTGCTCTTTTTCAGCTGGTAAATCATTTTCATCAACTCCGGCACAACGAAAATGATTCCATTTATCACAATTATCACAAATGATACCATTCCTTACTATTCTACAACATTTCGCACACTTAATATCTAAAACAATTCGACTCTTAGGAGATAGTGAACAAGACGTGTCTTGACTAGTGGGGGCCATATTAGTAGGTTCTGGCTACCTGTATTCACTGTAAACTAGGCAAAAAGCATAACAGTACACATTTAAGTTTTAAGATCCTTTATCTTGGGAACCACTAAATTGGATTTTAATGAAACCTCTTTTATTTTGGAGTTTAAAGGCTGCAGAGTTCACTCAATTTTTCCCATATTTCTTCTATAGTAAACTTTTAGTACTGTAACACTTCAAAAATTATAATGTTATTCTTACGAGATAAACGCTTATCAATAAAATTATACCGTATTTATAGGAAACTATGTCGTATCTTTCCAAAATTGCGGATAATATTCACTGAGTGCTCGTACACAATATACCAAGTTTTCATTTCGATTCATATTCAGTTAACTTCATAAAAAAAAAAATAAATAAATAAATAAATAAAATAAAAAAAAATCACCGCTCACAAATGTAAACAATGGGTCTGCGTCATCCACCAGAAACACATTTTCTTACTAATTTTCTTGTTTAAAACATAATATATAATAAATCCATTGCTTTATAGTGTTCACCAAATATTCATAGGAAAAACAAACATAAGCTCAAAACTCAATAACACACAAAACCACCCAAAAATCAGCTTAATTATTACACCGAAGCACACACCGTCACATACTGGCCGCCATCAAGGGCACCGATTTCTCTATATTTTTTAGAGGAAGGGGGGGGGGGCACTCAGACGCAGAATGTGTATGTATGAGGATGTTAAAACAAATTGCATTTAAATTATGCCAAATATTGTATGAGGGTCCCACATGAGGTTTCGGGAAGGAAGGGGGGGGGGCAAGATCGGCACTCTAACGGTTAAGATTCATGTAACTATTTTCGGCTAATATTTTGCATTGGAGACAAATGCTTATTGACGAAATGACGGAACTGAAATAGCATATCTACATTGTACCGAGAAATCTGTTATTTGTCTTTGAATTTTTTTTTGTCAGTGAATTTTCAAAAAGAATACAAAAATTCGTAGTAGATTGAATGGAATATCTACTTATACTGTACTCATTTCCCCCACTGTTTCGTTTTCTCAGGATGCTAGTGTAATTTGGTAATGTTTATTGTGGAACGCAAATATTCGGGATTTTAATATTTCTTGCGGGAAAATTTAAATCTCAATTTTGATCAGCTTGTAGTTCAAATAAATTGAACGAACTGAATAAAACATTGTAAAAGATTCGTTGTCGCTTCATGTACACAAAAAGTGTTCAAAACAGTAACACTAACAATAAGATACATCTGCTTTTATTACGAACGAATATATTCGTGGTTTTGAAATCGGTGATTTTCAAGTGCCTAATTCAAGCCTAGATTTTAGACAGTTTTAGTAATGTATGTTTCCACGTACCTCTGCTTTCAACGTAAAAAAAAAAAAAAAAAAAAAAAAAAAAAAAAAAAAAAAAAAAAACTTTTGCGAAGAAAATTATAAGTTAAGTGGTTAAAGTGGTACTCCTTATCGATGCGCAGCTAGAGCATGAAGTTTACCATCGAAAGAAAAGAAAAAATATTTTTCAACAATTTCGTAATGAATATTTCGAACGGAATACTTTCGAAACTAATATAACAATTTTCATATCAAAATATTTCAAGCATAAAAACCTTGGAATATTACAGTGAACTAAGCAAAATAATCATCAAAAAAATCTGGCCAGGCAGAGAGAGAGAGTGACATGAAAATCACTAAAACAGCGTTTCCCAACCTTTTTCAACTTGCGGCACACTTCAGGGTAACTTGAATTCTCGCGGCACACATATTATTATTATTATTATTATTATTATTATTATTATTATTATTATTATTATTATTATTATTATTATTATTATTATTTGAAAATATAAAATACTGTAGTATTTTTTTCTGATTACTGACATCCTTCTCACAGAGAAGAAAGCTAGACCACTGTTTTTTCCCCCGTGGTAAATCATTATGCTTATTTTTCATTTTAATTTAAAAATAGAAAACAATTACAATCAGATATAGGGCTCAAGTTGTAAAAAATACACTTTTTTTTTTCGAAAACTGTATCCAACCTTTCATTAAGAAGGAGGATCACTAAATAACGAACGAACAAACGAATCTCTTTTACTTTTAAAACACAAATATAGGCAATTCGTATGCATGTTTACTTTGCCGGAAGGATTGAATAATATTTTAAAATTTCAAGTTACGAAATAGTCTGCAACAATAAAGAAGCAATAATGGTCATAACAATGATAACAAATACTTTTTTTCAAAATTAGAAATGTACAGAAAAATGTTCTACAGAAAAGTAACACAGTATGAAACTTTAAATTTTAGATTCATAGTAGTAATTTGAAATACAAATATATCTTTTTCTGTATGTCTTGCAATTTGATTTTTATAGAATTAATAATTTTGTTCCGATTTCCTCGCGGCACACCAGCGACCCATTCGCGGCACACCGGTTGGGAAACGCTGCACTAAAATGATGTGTGTTTGTCAGTTCTCTACGTGGCCAAGTTGTTAGCGTACGGAGTTTCCACGCTGTACATCAGGGTTCAAGTATTGCCCACATTAACTATTTTTTTTTTTTTTTCATTCGTGAAAACATTGAGGGGGACAGTGACTCAGTGGTAGAGCGCTCACCTCTGGTGCGTGGGGTCCCTGGTTAAATCCCCAACCAAGGAAGTTTATTGTGGGCAGCATCGTGTCTGTGGTTTTTCTCTGGATACTCTCGTTTCGTCCCACAGTCTCATTCCACCAATTATTCCATCATCGTTCACGTACCGTAATCATCTGTCACCCTTTGCCTAAGACGCATAATCGGGGGACGTTAAACTGAAATATTTATATTAACATCAAAAATTAGTGTTAAAGTAATGGCAGTTATATACCATATTATATAAAGTAACAATTTTGCTGAAGACTTTCTGCTACAGAGTTGAAACATATATTAGGAAAATTTATAGTTTGCGTTTAAAGTAGCTTTCAGAAGATCGATTCTAACATTGAGTGCAAAAATAACTCTTGCTGATAGAACAGTGTTATTAGAATATAAATTTATATTTCAGTAAATTTGTAGAAGATTCCTATGTGATCAAGAATCAGGGTTTGTCCAAGTGGGCCCAGCCCGAAAAAACCCGGTGGGTTTTTTCGGGTTGGACCCACCTGAAAAAAACCACTTTAAAACCCACCTGGGTTTTTGACCTATTTGTTAGTATATCATTGATACAACTAAGGTGATCACATTGTAAGTGATTTTTATAAGATTTTAGACTTTCCTTGGGCGAATTAGAGGCTTTCACGTTAAGGCATACAACAACATTCAACATAAGACCTTTATAAAGTTCTGAATGCACTAAATGAATTTAAAAAAAAAAAAAAAAAACTACCTTACCTTGGGATAGTTATAGAACAAATTAATGTATGGATTATGCTTATAGCCAGTTTGAAGTAAAATAAGCAATCTTGTACTTTAGAAAATATTTTTCGTGAATAGTATGCTCGTCGACTTGGCGACACCGAGGGACATTATCACTCATACGTTTGACGGGTTTAAGGTCATAGGTGCCGGTACTAATAGTACATATGTAAATACATTAGTAAAACTATGAGTATTATTTCTTACCTTTGATGTAAAACACAAGATTCTTCAACTAAAATTTGGTTTTCCAACAATAACAGTTTAATTCAGTCATTTGTTGCTACTCTTCAAATAAGCATTCTGTAGAGTCAACACTAGCAATAGTGTAAAAATTCTTGTCAAATTTAAAAAGCTTAATGCTCGGGGTTCCGAAGACTATGTAACGCTTACTATTTCAAGTGCTGAGTTCAAATTTCCGTACTAGTGGGAGTTTTGATGTACACGCCGTGAAAGAAGTGCTCGCGAAATTCCCTAATTAAACGCAGATGGATCGGAAATGAATATTTCAACAATAAAACTATTTATTTTACGCTTAAGCCTGTCATACGTCCCGTAAAAAAAGAGGAATGTCCCGTTTTTGGGCCCGACTGTCGCGCGTCCCCGTAAATTTAGTCGGGACAGGGAAATGTCCCGTATTTTAACTCCGTTCCATTTCTGCTATCAATATCAGCTTATTCGAAAAGTGAAAAACAAAAAATTCTGACATTGGCTAAGAATCCTGTAATTAGTGAGTGAACAGTACGCTGTTGCATGTAACAGTTTCGAGGAAGTTATAACACCACCCTGTTCGACTTGATAGCGAGCGAAATTTGCGATGCTACTTTTTCCATTGCACTTGATGGAAACTCAGATATTCTCCGGACCACACACACATTATATATATAATATATATATGTAATATATATATGTAATATATATATATATATATATATATATATATATATATATATATATATATATATAATCTAAAATATGGCTTTGAGTATTTCTACATTTACAAACTCAGGGAAGATGACTAACCTTTTCTTCAGCAACACATTAGATAAGCTAACAAGAATTATAATCTTTATCAGAGGCTAGGGGCACAGAATTGTGCTTTGGTCCAGGTCTTAGAAAAATGTAAATCTGGTCCTGACAATTACACACGATACAATGAGAAAAATCAGCTTTTCATCAGATTAAACTGACGAACGTAATTTTGGCAAAATACAGCCATGTAAATAAATATTGCTAAACGCGCGAAAAATATTGAAAGTAGATTGTACCACTGATTTAATAATTTGCATATTGTTTTCCTGTAAAGCATTTTTATGGCACATCTTAAATTTTTAGGCATCTTCAGTCTGTACAACTAATTGCAGGGTACGAAGAGAGAAAAGCAGCTGCTGCTTAGTGAACTTTCGCCTATTATATTATTGAAAAAAAAATAAACAAAATGAAATCTTTTAGTTTTAGTCTCACGGTTATGCCTGTTATGCTCAAGGTGACGGTGATGATGAGAAATGAATGAAATGACGGAATGAAGAAAGTGGGAGGAAACGTGAGAATCCCGAGAAAACCCACGCACAAGGTGTTTGTCCACCACAAAGCTTACTTGGCGCGAACTGAGATCGAACTAAGAACCCCATGCACTAGAGGTGAACGCTCTACCACTGAGTCACCGCGGCCTATTATACTTTTGTTCATAACCAGACTGCAGTTCATTGCATTGTGTTGGAAAGTTGAGGAAGGGGGGGATCTGAGGTGTCCCGTATTCTCATGGAGAAAATATTTCAGGTTTATTTACGCTGCAAGATGTTAATTTCATATAAGACATTTTAAAACATTTATTTATTTCATACAACATGAACTGTATCTTTGTTTTAAATTAATAGACCCCTTTTGGTATTCATATTTGGCGAACGTCGGTCAGGCTTCTGGATGACTTGATCTACATTTGTTCGGTTGTCTGCCGAGCTCCTTCGTGACTATGCGGTTAGTGTACGCGTCTTCGGCGTGGGACCCGGGTTTGCTTCCAGGGAGCTCGTGTGGTTCTGATTCCACGTTAATCAGTAGATCCCGTCTCATATAGCCTCGCTGCTGAAAGGGACGTTAAACACAAAATCAACTCAACTCGTTTGTCTGCCTCTATCACACACACTACAGGGTACAACTTTCGGCCTTCTAAGTTAAAATTTTTAGAGTACAAGCACGAGACACTCTAAATTTCCTGTATAGATTTTGGCGGAATACCAATGTAAAATATTAAAATGGAGGCCATTTTTTTCAAAACAGCGAGTATCCACGCTACGAGGCGCAATTTTCAGTCTTTTAAGCTGAAATTTTGACGGTGGAAGCACGAGATAAGCTAAATTTGCTGTATAGATTTTCTCGGCGATCGAATGTAAAATTTGAAAATGGCGGCCACTTTTATCAAAACAGCAGTAAGTAGAAAATTATTGCAAGTTGTGACAATGACAAGCTTGAAATATAAATCACATTTTAACACTTTTACCCCAAAGACATTGAAATATTTCGAAAAAACCCGATTAAACCCGAAAAAACCCATATGGGCCCAGGTGGGTTGGGCTTTTTCAAAAAAACCCGGGTTTTTTCAAACCCTGTCAAGAATCACAGCTGAAACTGTGTTTTTCTTCAAATCTACTCTTAAAGTTTACTACATTCTTATGTATTACACAAATATTCTTGTTCTCAAGTTATCTAGTCACGAAGGAAACCAGGTAATATATTCGGACGTATCGTAATAGAGGAAATTAAGTAACTGGAGGATTGGGTTTAAAACATACATTTTGATCATATCACATTCAGAAAAAATAACCAACTCATTGATTGGCAGGGTTGGCAAAAACCATGGTTTTTATTAAAAAAAACAAAAAAACCTTTTTTTTTTTGGTTTAAGCCAGGTTTTTATGGTTTAAATGATTTGCTCTATATATTCATATTATACATGGACAGAAATAAGTTTGTTTCGCCTTGATGTTATTATGCAACAACCGGGTTATGCTGGAAGGGGTCACATAAGCTTAAAGCGGAATAAAAGCCGCTTCTCGAGTTACATCCGAGCAAATTGTCCTCCATTTGAACTCAGAACCAGGACTAATTGGCCACAAATGCGATACTTCTGCCGACTCACTCACGAAGGAAATCTGATAAAAAATACGTTGTACTGATCTTTACATGCTTCTTAATATAACTGTCAAGAGTCATTTCAGAAGGACAAAAAGATAAACAGTTGCACAAGTGAAACCATTACACAGAATTACATATGAACAATTTCAAAGTACTACGGTGTACAGAAGAACTAATTTAGTTCAAGTTAGTTAACAACGACTTTTATTGGTCCAAATTAAAGAAATACACCGACTTAATCTGCATATCAACACGAAAAGTGAATAAAGATACGAATTATTTGAGTCCACTTTGGCTCAGACTCATTTATACATAAATAGATACCAAAGATACTTATTTCACTAAATGCCTCTCGTGGGGTCTGTATGACCCCCACACACACATACACACACACAAAGTACGGCATTTTCGATGTATTTTATCAATAGTAAACATTGAAACGTAACAATATTTAGAATTTTTCTTCGATTGCAATTACATAATAATAACAACTACAAAAAAATCACAAAATAAACATTTATAAACTTGTAAAAGAAAGTTGCTTTTGTAGTATAATCTTTTTGAGTAATGAATAGGGAATTTAGGTCTGAATATAATACGAATAATATGCGGGAGTGAAAGGTGATAATCCATAAATGTGTGTTCATCAAGATTTTACAAACACTTACACTTTTACGAACATTTTTTTGCTTTTGGTTTAAACCAGTTGATTTTTTTGAAAAAACCACCTTGGTTTAAACCAGCCAACCCTGTTGATTGGTATTTGAATTACGGTATACTTTATCTCATTCCTGTGTATTATTATTATTATTATTATTATTATTATTATTATTATTATTATTGAGAAATATTCTGCATTTTGGCAAGTGCTGGGACTAATGAATATTTTTTTCTTCTTAATTTTCAGTTTGGGCCTCGAAATGTTTCTTCCATGTTTCTCGATTTCAGCTTCCTCTTTTAACTCCCAATATTTTCTTCTATTTTTCAAATCACCTATCACTTGTGTTCTTCTTCTTCCTTTCTTCGCTTTCCTCCCATCTTTTCTTCTATACAGGGGCGTATCCAGGGAGGGGGCGATCATGGCGATCGGCCCCCTCAGGAGAAGAAACTTTCTTATTTTATATATAAATAAAACCCATCCCAGAGTTTAGAGCTCGTAAAAGTAGCTCTAAGTAGCAGTATTATAATCCACTGCCACTGCTTCTATGGCGGTATGAAGAAGACAGTTTATTCGCAAGATGTGTCCAATGCAATTGGCCTTTCTACAAAGGATGGTGGCTAGAAGCGTCCTCTTCTCTCCTATCCGTTTTAAAACGTCTTCGTTTGTTACTCGTTCTGTCCATTTTATCTTCTCCGTCTTCCTCTAACACCACATCCCGAAGCTTTCTAAATATTTCTTCTCTAACTTCCGTAATGTCCATAATGTCCGTAATGTCCAAGTCTGAACCATAAAGTCCAACGTTCCATATATAACACTTGACCAATTTCTTCCTTCGTCCAATATTAAGGCTGCTAGTTGAGAGTGACATTTGTTGTTGAATGCTTTTTTGGGTATGACAATTCTTGACCTGATCTCTCTCTGGTGCAATACGCGTCTTTCGTCAAAATACTTCCCAGATATCATTCCTGTCAAGGGAAAATATTATATTAAAGTTCCCCTTCTTGACTCATGGTCTGGACAATGGAAAGAATACATTTGGGAATAAGCTTACCAAAAGATGTGAATATGCAAAAATTGAAACTTGCTGAGATTTCCACTCCTATCATACAGTTTTGGATGTGAGTTTTAATGCAGTTTTGAAACACCTTACCGACTACGTTGCTGTTAAGTAAATTCCATATAATTTGTATCAACGTAAAAGAAAATTGTTGCTTTGGTTAATCGTATCTTCTTTTCTTCAGTCATTTATCTTCATGCATCTAGATTGCATACTAGTGAATTACTTCACTGCGTGACACTTAAGAATGTACTACGTAACATTTCTGGATATTGTTCACTTTGTCATTTGAACACTCTAATGTGTTTTTCTTTCTGTGTGAGTAGGTATTTTCGTTTGCATATTTTTCAAAACATATGTAGTAAAGCTATTAAAGCTACATAGTAAAATAATAGCTTTACTATTTTAATTTACTATTATTTGTTTGATGTCATTATTTGGCAATATCTTGAATATGTATTAATTTTTCTACTACTCTTCAATATTTCTTCCAAATAGAAGAAAGAAAAAAAAAGTGTGGTAAGATTCGAACTCTAATCTGCCACGTGGAAATTCCTTACACTAACCACTTGTTCACGCCTACAACTGACAGACACATTTCATTTTAGTGATTTTTGTTGTCCTCTGTGTAGTATCTTTATTCTGTGTCTTTAAATGTTACCCTCTTGCTTTCTCTTGACTCGGGTCTAAGGATAACTTTTATTTTATATATATATATATCTTTTTGTTTCTTTATTGATGGTATTACCAAATTACGGTAGATCGCAGTAAGTCTCTCATTTGGTGACTTTTCATACCAATGTATTCCACATCTTATTATTTACATTTAAAAAAATCAAATATCGTATCCATTTGGGTAGGTGACACTACTTTTCTGTTTCGAAGGATGGTGCGGTACAACGTAGTATGTGCTCCAATTGTATACATTGAGCCTGCATACTCGAAGTGTACTTTACACTTTTGAGCACAGCCGAACTTACAGTATAATTAAGGTATGGTGGATTGATATTCGTCATCAACATGCAAAGAACAATTTAGTGAATTTTCATATGGTTATACCTAAGACTCTGAAAGTTTTAGTTCTTCATACAGAGAGGGAAAGTTTAAATATATTGAATTTGACTCAGGCTGATATGGTGGATTTTTTTTTTTTTTTTTTCAAACCAGTATAGTGATATCCTTATATACTCAAACGCTGAGCACCAGAGGAGCACAGAATTCAGCCACTAAAATAGGCAAATTGAAAATCTTAAAGAGACCTTTATCTAGAAGCGAACAGAAAATTGTAAATTATGACAATGATGTTACTTTCATACATAAATCTCATTTCACATTTTGTCCATAAAGAAACTTAAGAGAATAATAATAATAATAATAATAATAATAATAATAATAATAATAATAATAATAATAATAATAATAATAATAATAATATAATAATAAACAAAAAATCTACATGCGCCCAGATAGATTTGACTTTTTTATTTATTTATTTATTTATCTATTTATTTATTTATTACAAACCCCGGCTATACTATTCATTTCTCAATTTACATATGATTCAGGAAACTAAAGCTTTTCTAGATTTAAATGCAAATTTGGCTATCTTCTGTCCTTTGCGTGGGAAAAGTGGAGTAACAGCTGCATGGTGTAAATTCATATAATGAATGAGTGTCACTTAGAGAGCTTATAACAGTAATGCAGGGTAGTGTTGTTGCTGCTTTAATTAAAAGTACATTCATGGTTGCACAGCGAATATTTTATGCTTTGAAAATACATTATTCTTGTATTGTGAACTGTGTAAGTGATTGGTGAGAAACTGGAAAATTCAGTGAAGTAAAATTCGATGAGCGCAAGAAAGCGGACAGATTAGAGTTTCCTTGCCTCAGTTGGAAGCTGAATCGATTCTGTGAAACACCTCGTTCTCTCCTACTGCTATTGTTCTGATATCTGTCGACAGACAGACAGAGAAACGGACATAATCGTTCTATAAAACCTTCCTTATTGACGGTCATTTGAAACCGAAAATACTATATCTCTGCCAATTTTGGTTACAACGAATGAATTAGAGCCGTGATTGAACCTATGTTATGGGCACTAAATTCATATGAGAAAACTTTTTTTTATACCGCTTTTTCCATCTGGGGATTAACATTCAAACCGAAAATGGGAGATTCAGGTGATAAACCCTGAGAAGGGCTCTATTCTTGTGAAGTTGAATCCATATATAAAAACCATTTCTTACCATCTTTCACCGTTTTTGCTCTGTGATGGTTAACATTGAAACCAAAAATGTCAGATTTCGATCGCTTTCGGTTGGTATACAAGTGTAACGACGGAAATGGAATGTATCCTTGGGGCACTATATTAATATCAAAAATCCAATTGTCATTCTTTATTACCGCTGTTCTGTGAGTTTAATATTGAACCTGGAAGTTGCAGTTAATTTAAACCAAATCTGCGCTTTCGCTCTTGATGCTAGCTGTCCCGGATTCGATTCCCGTTGAGGACACTTGGTCGGAAAGGTTTAAAAGCTTTTTTCAAGCCAGACATTTAAGTGAAATTTTTTTGCTGGCTTTACCTCGTTCATACTAGGCAAATCCCGAGATAGTATCTAACACATGGGTCCCGGGCCGCTTTCTCACTTCCCCGGCTAGTATAATGGCCGAAGGATGTGACAGGCTTAATAATAATAATAATAAAAAAAAATCCATAGATATCGAAAGCCCATAAATATAATCCCTAATCCTAATCCTAAATTTCAATCAGATCTGGCTTCAGAGGAATGATAAGAGAGAAAGACTCTATTCTGAAGATACTGAGTCTTATATAAAAACTGTTTCTTGCTATCTTTTACCGCTTTTGTTTTATGGATGTTAAACCAAAAAATGGCTCATTTCGACTGATGGTGGTATATAGATATAACGATGGGGATGGAAGCTACTGTTGGGACGCTGATTCCATATCAGAAAACTGTTTCTCGATGTGTCTTACCGTTTTTTGTTCTCATACCTGTCGACAGACGACCAAACATATCTAACTTGGATACTTACTTATAGCATAGTTAGGAGTCCGGAGTCCGGATACTTACCTATAGCATAGTTCGGATTGCCAACAGATGGTTAATGAAAACTTCAGAAATAGCGTATAAAAAAACTAGTAGCTGAATTGGAAGTTGGAGGTGGGAGTCTGGCAATCACAATTTTATTTTAACATCGTTTTTATATCATAGGAACTTTTTTTTTTCTCTCATTTAAGTGCATCAGAAGTGTATAAAAATAGTCGGCCGGCATTCAATTTTAATACGTTTAGTACGAATACTTAATAATTTGTTGATTAGCAGTGGTTACACAGAAAGATGTAAAGAAATCCTACAGCACTAATATTCATTTCTAAATGTGGATTCCCGGTGGGGATGCTTGGTCGAAAAAGTGTAACAGCTTTTTCAGGTCAACCACGTGAGAGAGAGGTTTTCCTCATTCACACCAGGCAAATGTCGGTATGGTAGCTAACATAATGGTCCCAGACCGCTTCCTTCCTTCCCAGTTCCATGTGCAATGTGATCGCTGAGGGACGTCATCTGTCGTACACGATGGGCTAGCATGGCCATAGTTGCCGAAACCCCAGGAATATAATTCCTAAATCCTAATCCAAGTGTGGTCTAATTATGGCATATGCCTATTGCTGAAACAATGACCATATTTTCGAAGTTAGAAGGCACAAGACGTGAGTGACATTCCTTTATTTGAACGGCTCACGGGAAGACAGGGTAAGTGCCATCTCGATCGAAATTGAGTTATTAGGTGAAATGGGTTATTATCGGATCACAGAACAGTATGTGGATAGTTGAAGTTGGAAATGCACCTCCATATGGTTTGTGACAACAATGCATTGCAGCGGATTGTTGAATTCCTCCCCCCCCCAGTTTACTCAGAAGTTAAAAAATATCGCTTTTACCATTATCTTCCGCTGAGCCGCTAATTTATTATAAGATTGTTTGGCAATTACAGTCAGTGACATGTTACGACAGTAATTTACAATATTAGAGTCATAAGTGTAGTTTATACACTGCTTCGATGCTCCAGGGAAGGGCAAAGGTCTCTTTCTCTTTCCCCGATTACAAACATGCGCAATTTCCTATTCAGTGCTTACTGGTCCATAATTCTGCCCAGAGAAAAATAATAATAATGATAATAAATAAAATAAAATAAAATAGAGAACTACAGGCTTTAAATTAAGTGTTGTCATAGTTAATTAATTATTATTAGAGCCCGGATTTCCATGCACAAACCCCAAAATATGCACGAAAAATATAAAAAAATATCCATTTAAAAAATTTAACATATGCACTAAAATATACACTAAGAAAATAAAATGTCAGTTTCTTACAAAAATATCTTAATGATCTCTGTTGCAATGAACTATTAACATCTTCCTTGGGTGTTCTTCTGTTAGTTCTCTGTGTTTATCAGTGAGAAACGTTTTGAAGGTCGAAAACTTTCTTTCTACATCAGCAGAAGTCACTGGTACGTATGAAAAACATCAAATGTCTTCCTGTGTTACGTTCTCTTCCAATTTCATTTTTTCAGCATTAAGTACATTTGCAATGGCACAGATTGTTTTGTACCCAGGATTTTTGCCTAATATCTTGCAAAGTTTATCTGACGCTATTTTTGCAAGATCATGAGTTGTTTCATTGGACAAAGTCTGCGATAATTCGCTCAACAAGGAGAGTGAATGCTGCAAAGCATTCTTATGGGATTCCAACTGTCTGGTAATTTCAGGTATTCTCGAGAAGTTGATTGTGTATGTACTTAATTTTGTTCTTAATGCCATTTGTAGAGAAACATTTTTGAGATAAATAGCGGCTGCAGCATCGGGCTGCATTAGTGAGCCTACAGCTGTGTTCACTTGATTTAAGTTATCTGCATAATAAGATACAGCTTCTAGCAACGAGTTCCACTGGTTGAGAAGGTGTTGGAACATTTTTCGCAACTTCGCGAAAGATACGTACTTGCGATGGAGCTTTCACAAATATATATAGCGCGTCTACTTCCAGATATTGGCATCTGATTGTTTCTGCTGTGGAATGAAGACCATGTGCAAGACAAGTCAGGTGGACTAATTTAGGATAGGATACAACACTTTCTCCTATTATTCTATGCAACATTTTATTCTACATCTGCGTTTACAAAGTGAGTCAGTTCACTTTAAATATAACTTACTTTCTTGCAATATACTCTGAAATATGCTAGTACGCAGCAATAAAATTCGGAGATATGCAGTATCCTGCAAAGTTTACGAAATATGTATGCACATCGAAATTCACTCAAAATATGCACTTATATGCACCATCACATGCGTCTCAAATGAATTCTTGCAAGTTCGGCGGAAAGAAGACAACATTTTCCATTCGTTCCTGCATTTTACTATAAACATGCATTTTGCATATAAATCCGGGCTGTAATTATTAATAATTAAATTTATTTTAAATAAATAATACTTAAAATTGTTTATCATTGGGATTTCGTATAATACACATAACAAATTATAATTAAAATAATCTGCTATTGTTGTTGCCTTCATTACATTGCTTTTTATTTATTTATTTTCTTATCGCAGAAATGTGTACAAGCTTAAGATCACAATGGCGCTGAAAGGTATTAGTTTACAACATACACTCCACCGAAGACTGAACAGTATTCCTGGTTTCTGGTACAAGTAAGTAGAAAACTTCTATATTATAGTTAAAAATGATGACAAGATCAAGACAAGATCTTTGTTTTTGAAAGGTAAACTTTCATTTTGTTTTACCCCAACTGATCTGCGACAGGTATAATTATATGTATATATATGTGTGTGTGTACGCGTATGCCGTAACATACAGGGTGATTGAATACAAACTCCCATTAAAATTCTTGTAATTAATTTTTCCAATTTTTACAAGAAATGAATATGAGAAGAAAGAATATAGGGTGGAGTTTTATTTAAAATTCGATATAGGCACTACCATTTTCCACCAGCTTTTCAAGCCGCTTGGGAACTGCATCAGTTAATTTTACCAGAAACTCTTGTAGGATGGAAGATGCAATGTGTCCTTTGTACTCTTCAAGTTCTTCCAAAGTCATTGGTTTGATGGCGTAGACTTGTTACTATAACCAACCCCAAAGAAATAGGTCGCAGAGTGCTAAGTCGTGGCTTCTGGCTAGCCACTCATGCGAATCACAACGATCCATCCATCTCCCAGGGAAGCAGGATCTGGAAAAACACTTTTTTTAAAGAAAGAAAAAGGACAGTGGGTTTTATTGGACAAAATTGGGTCTTCTTAAATAATATACATTCATTTAAAGTCATATTCCTAGTTAAAATACCATTAAGTGTTCATATAGTATTGTATTCATGAAACTGTGGAATTCTCTTGTCGTACAAAGGGAACCTGTGAAGCCCTATCCGCGTTTCATGAGACATGCATTAGCACTCGCTTACATTTCGATTTCTAGAAAAAAGGAAGTAGACAGTTTTGTAGAGCAACAAAGAGGTATGTAATTTATAAATATAGAATAGAACTCCTATTACACTCATAATTCAAATCCGTGGGCCAGCCGCCCTAACCGAAGATTCCTTTAGTTTCCCCTCAAGGAACGTCAGGTAAATACTGAGATAGTACGTCAAAGTTGAAAAAAAAAACTGTTTTATTAAATGATTTTTTTAAAGGGGACACCGTGGCTCAGTGGTAGAGCGTTCACCTCGGTGCGTGGTGTCCCTGATTCGATCCCAGTTCACACCAAGTGGGCTTTGTGGTGGACAAACACCGTGTTCGTGAGTTTTCTCGGGGTTCTCTCGTTTCCTCCTACTTTATTCATTCCACTTTTTCCATTCATTTCTAATCATTACCGTCTTCTTTAGTTTAGCCGGCATAATTGTGGGACTTAAAACTCAAAGATTTCATTTGAATTTCTTAAAAGTTAAAAGTTCGGCTTTTTTGAGGGGGGGGACGGGAGAACTGAAGTGTTGGAAACTTTTTTAAACATCTTTTTCAGTTGTCAATTTGCTTCCTTACAACAGTTCTTACGATTAAATGATCTTTGTAATATAGATAACGGTACTGTATACGTCACACATTCCACCAGATACGCAAGAAAAATTCGGAAGTTTCCCGATCCTCTTTAATGGAACTCTTGTTTCCACTGTTTCTAGCATATTCCTCTATATTTCAGGCCCACCTCTGATATCGCACCATTTCGGAGATATACAGGGTTAACCACAAGACATGACATACACTTTAAGGTATGAAAGTAGAGGTGGACAGATCATGGGTGACCCTGAGGCACATTGATATACTGGAAACAGTCATCAGCATAGTCGTAGCGTAGTTAAAGTGGCAGGTGAAATTATCCCAACCATTACAAGGAGCAATATTTATTTCTTGCAACTGTTGGACAGGACACATGGTTGTCGGGATATAGTCCACACTGGGCACAACATTGTTAGAAGAAATGTTGAATACTATATATATATATATATCCGGAACAGTATGGTACCCGTGGTTCCTGTTCTATATTCATATAGATTTTTGTTGTTGTTGTTTTCCATCGAGGAGTCATCTATCGAATTCGACCACCATCAGGGTGAGTTGAAATACATGTCATTTTTGTTATGTTGACTTCATACCAGCAGAACGGGAAATTACGTGGGGAGTCACTTAGCGAATTAAAAAACCATCGATTTTGACTGTCCTTTTTTCACCTGCTGGTCAACTGTTAAAAAATAATCGTGTTGCTATTATTCTGGCGGTTTTATTGGAGGGATTCGTGATCTCAGCTCAGAGCTAGCCTTGGAGGAAGTGAACCATCAAACGAAGAAGGTGGTAACTGGTGGTAAGTCTGATCTTTACACCAATAGGGAAGAAGTACCAGTTCTACTAATGCATAGAGTTTCTGTTGCACCTTCCAAGATCGATGACAAGGGGCGTTGTCGATTTGGAGCAGGGTGCTCGGGTATTTCTGACACAAAACTCAGGACACGTATTTCAGTTCTTCAGCATAGAAATTAGCGTCTATAATACAGGGTGTCCGAGAAGTCCTTCCCTGATTACAGAAATTGATAACTCAGGCTAGAAACACGATAGAAATATGAAACTGGTGTTGAATTGTTTACAAACTATAAAAGTTTTGGTCACATCAGTACACTTCCACATGAGCACCCTTGGTAGCACGTAGCACATCTAGGCGATATTCAATTTCCATCCACACATTAGCCAACATCACTGGAGGGATCTTGAGGTTCTTGGTCGACCAGACCTCGGAAGGTCAGCAACCGACCCTGTGTTCTTGAACTTCTCATACCAGGCTTTAATGCTCTTGACATCAGGTGGAGTCCTCCCAAATGTTGTCTGGAACTGTCTCTGCACCGTGGTTGGTGATCGTGTCTCATGGTACCACAGGACACACTGTGCCTTCTCCTGGTTGGTTGGCATGGCTTCTTGCGCTTCTTACTTACGTACTACAAACCTAAAACAAACAAAATTGAGACTTGGTAAAACAGAACAAACCTAACACAGACAAAAACTTTTATAGTTTGTAAACAATTCAACACCAGTTTCATATTTCTATCTTATTTCTAGCCTGAGTTATCAATTTCTGTAATCAGGGAAGGACTTCTCGGACACCCTGTACGCTAATTCGGAATGAGTTGCCGTTGCATTGATCCATCATGAGCTCCACCAAATGCACAACTTTGCCTTTCATGTCAAAGCGTCACCGTTGACGACTGGAACATCCTCCTATCCTAGTTAGAACATTGGTTTTTGTTCTTACTGCATGCATGAGAGCTTTATAAGGGGCACCGTTGTTTTGCGTGTACATCTTCTTCCATGATACATAATGCACAGCAGACTACTGCGGCGTGTACTCGTTTTTCCAATAAGTTTGAGGAGACGACAAATTACGACTACCTCATCCACGACATAATCTTCATTGGTCACACGAAACCCGCCGAGACGTTGCGTGATAGCTAAGACATTGATCTAACAAAGCGAGATCACTACACTCCACTTCGTCTTGTTTCTATGTCTCACCACGCACAATCATATGGAGTCGGCAGGAAACGACATTTATTTCGACTCATCCTCGTATATAAGCAATAAACCAATTGGAGATGATCATTATTACATGGAGAAAGATCGGTTTTCTTAAAATAAAAAAAGAATAATGTAAACATGTTTGAAGATATTTATAAGTAGAAACTACTAATGTAGATGGACACATTATCTGAATACTAATAGGAATCATATTGTCTATTTTTCAGAGCATCTTATGCAGCTTCAGCGAAGAACAATGAGTGTGCAACGGGAAAGAATGTTTCTAAAGCCATAAAAGAAGCAAAACCCAATACTCCTGTAAAGGCAGACGCTGCAAAGTCAGGCTCTGATTCTTCCTCTCCAACACAAGGGACGCCAGGGCCGAAGACTGAATCAAGGTCTGCAAAAGAGGAAAAACCAAAATCAACTGCTAGTCGTGGCTCTGCAATAGGATCAGATTCGGGGTCAGAACAATCATTTAAAATTGAAAAACCTAAAATTCCACGTCCAAATTTCGAAGAAATTGCTAAGTTTAGCAAATATGCAGATAGCTGGTGGGAGGAACGTGGAGAATGTACGGGCCTACACGCTATGAATAAACTAAGGTAAGTTACAGGATCACTTACGGAAAATGAAATCATAACATCAGAAACGAGTTACAATAGGGGATTGAAAAGTTGTCAGCAAATCCGTCTACCTAAGCTTCAGACAACTTACAGGATCATTACAGGGATGCGCATTCAGCATCTATGGAAAAACATTTTCTATAGAAACCTCTTAAACAGCTAATAAACATTCGTGTTACCACAAGAGATTGTGGTAGCATGTACAAAACTTCCGGTGTGTCTCAAAGGCGACAACGACATAAATACAAGTGTTTAGCTGAACTTGAACGAGTTCGTGTGGTAGTCCTTCGAGAAGGTAGATTTTCATATCATGGGATTATGATACGAATGGTAGAATGTTCATCATTGTAAGAAGTCTTGTATCAAGAGACTAAAGTCGGGGACACTGAGTTTATTGGAGAGAAATATATTAGCATTCACAGAACGGTTATGGTGAGTCGGAAGCCATATGCATAAATTCGAGCCGCTGCTGTAGATAGCCCTCTGAAAAGACAAATGAAACTTTGCGGTATTCAAGAATAAAAGCGTTTTTGACAGGTGTCAGTTACGGACGTACTCAGATAAGAAGGAGGTATAGTGAACGTTTGTTGTGGAGTGTATGTGTCATCGTTATATTGGCCTTATTTTTGTGATCAATGGGGGAAGCTAAGTTTTATGATACAATTTCTTGATTGTTATCCTTTGACTGGAAACATTTACGGCAGAATGGTGATCGAACCTGTTGGGTTTACTTTAAGCAGCGATATACCTGTTGTGCTACATGGTTGCGAAATATGGGCACTTAGTTTGAAGGAAGACTACAGACTGAAAATATTTGAAGATAAAATTTTGAGGCGAATATTCGAATCCAAGAGCGATGGGATTGGAAAATAACTGAAATTTCATAACGTGGAACTGCATAAT
The DNA here is from genome assembly GCF_964235325.1 of Thermobia domestica. Classification (NCBI taxonomy): domain Eukaryota; kingdom Metazoa; phylum Arthropoda; class Insecta; order Zygentoma; family Lepismatidae; genus Thermobia; species Thermobia domestica. The sequence continues at coordinate 374,459,361 of NC_137454.1, forward strand.
TTGTACCGTTTACCTAACATTGTTAGAGTTTGTTAAGTCCAGAAGTCTCAGGCGGGCAAATCGTGTCACCAGAATGGAGGAAAATGGGAACAATTTCAAAACTTTAACTGAAAACCCTAATCGGTAAAAGACCATTAGGAAGACCTAGGCGCAGATGAGAGGACAATATTAAGATGGATCTCATAGAAATAGGGATACAAAGTAAAAACTGGATCCAGCTGGCTAACGACAGAAATCAATGGAAAGCTATTGTGAATGCGTTAATGAACCGTCAGATTTCATAGGCTATATAGTTAATTAGAGGGAGGTGGGGAAGGGGAAAAATCTGTTTTAACAAGGTAATGCTTAGCTTATACTTCATCTAAAACATGAATGATGATGTCTTCGAAATGTGCGTGCGTTATCCTGGCCATGAAAATTACCAGATCTATTTCCCATTGAACATGTTTAGAACATTTGTCGGGCGTTAGCTTCAGGTTTTCTTCAACTAGCAATCACAATTGCTAACCTGACTGTGCAGGTGTAATAAGCATGGAACACAAATTTCACAAAATAACATCCTATATTTTCTACAGCTGTATGCATGCGCCTGTTCACGTGTGTATTCAGTGTGGCGGTGACTCTTAGTTACAAATGTAGACGATATTCAGCTTTAATATCGCAAGCGCTGCGCGTGCATCATGTGACTTGTAACTTGTTTCTATGAAATAGTTCGTTTGTTGGCTATACACCTTGATACATCCTTGTAGTACAAGATGTAGACCTATGCAATATATTCTTTACAAGTAGTATTGTGCCAGTATTGGGAATATATGTTTCATGTTGTGAGTATGTGTGTGTCCGTTAGAAGAACACAAACAACAATCTGTATATTAAAATGCTAGAAAGTTTATATGTTTGTGGACGTTTATATGTTTATGGCAAATCCTTTTGACAGTGAGTTCTCGGGAACCATAGGCTCTAGGAAATATGCCGTTTTCACTGATCGATTGCAAATTTTGTGTAGATTGTTCAGTTCTAATTGAATATTAAAAAAAAAAAACATTTCTTTGTTACATTTTTTAGGGGTACACGGGAAGTGTTGATTTAAAAAAAAAAGCTTCATATCCTACGAGTTATACATTCCAACACCACATATTTGTGTACAAGGGTTGTATATCTGAGGCGTTTGTTTCATGTCCAAATGATAATGAAAAACGAAGGATAATCATTTTTCCAGTCTTAGATGAATCTTTATTGTTTGGAGTGTTTTGCCCAATGAACATCATATATCATTGACATTATAATTAATTGTGTGTGTAATATATTTGCTTATATATTGCTTGCAAGAAAAAGAAACACTGATCATACATGAATTAGAAACTCCAACAGAAAGTAGGCTCAAATCTTGCAAATGGTGCGTTATATTGAAACAATCTCCCCTTGCCAGTTTTTATCAAGATGTCTTTCACTTGTGTCTGTAAAGGGACATGTACAGATGTTGTGAGGAATGACAAGGAGATTCATGCTCATAGTGAATCGTTTTTCTCAGAAACAACGCATGAGAATTTATCTTTGTACTTGTCGTTTTGTTCGGTAAATGTCAGTCAGATAGAAGTTTATCTTTAAATGAAAGAAAAAAATTTAAGAAGTTTAAGAAGTTAATCATAATCCAGATGTTACGGTATATCGTTTAACCGTACTGTTATAATGCCATAATGTTTGACCATACTGTCGTCTTGCTAGTTATAATGAAAGGCTTGATTTGGTTACATTTTAGTATGTTTTATCTTGATAAGTGACATGGCTATCGCACTAGTTTACTAAAAGGATTTTAAAGGACTTATGAAAATTCCTTTATGTACAGTATGTACTATGTTTGTCCGTGTGTCCATCGGGAAAGCACAGAATCTCAAGAACTACTTCGTTATCACAATCAATTTTGGTCAGGACATGAAGAGTCAGAAGTTAACGAATCCACTTCGGTGATTGACGTGATCCATCCAATTGATTCTAAGGTATGGAAATAAAAAAATACGGTTCCCTACAGACGATTTCAAATTATTAAACTCAAGTTCGAAAAATATAAAGTTGATGTTGCAGTCACAATTTTGGAATTCTACAACGCGTAATTTAACTGTTAAACCACCAATATAGGATCCTTCATTTGTTTATTGACAATTAAAGTGGTGATATCACCGTTGAACAGTAGATGGCATTAGTGGAGGGGGAAATTCTGAAAGTATTGTTTCAGTTGTAGACAGCTATTGTGGTTTCTGTTAACAAATTACAGTTTGAAATGTTGTAGTTGCAGTCGTAAGCAGTTACAACATTCAAAGCGTTCAGCAGCTCGAATGGGCCAGTTTAATGTGATCGTGACGTGTTTTGTGTATTAATCTTTTATTCTGTGAAGTCCTGTAATCGCGCCATAGTGGGAAAAGCCAGAGACCTTTCTCCACATAAAGTGGAATTTATCATAACAATTCTGGAGGAAGCAAGATATGCATAATGACAGATTGCTAGTAGAGTTGGGGTAGGGAAAAAACTGTGAGTAGAATTTCCGTTGCAATGAGCAAGAAGCAAATGTATCAGCAAAATAGGGTTGGGAAATGTGGGCGAAAACCAAAGCTATCGCTAAGAGGTATCAGAAAACTAAGATTGGCGCTGGGAAACAGAAACTCAAATTCTAGAGACTTCAGCACAAAAATGACGGGGTATGGTGCAAATATTTCGCTTGAAAATGTTCGAAGGATTCTGTGTGCTGAGAGAATAAAAGCACGCAGGCCAAGGAAGGAAAAATTATTCCAATCATGGCAAAGAAGCAAGTCGAATAGGCACGAGGCCTAGAACATTGGACTGCTGATAATGGAAGAATAGTGTGTTTAGTGACGAATCATGTGTCTGTGTGTCTGATAAATGCTCACAATATGTAAATCTAGCCAGGAATTTAAGTTGGAGTGTCTCCAACAAACCGTGAAGCATCCTACTTCAGTAGAGGGAACAATGAAGCACGACCAATACCTACAGGTTCTTCAAGAAGAACTGCAGTCTGGTTTGATGACGCACACTTCATCTTTATTCATGATGGAGCTCCATGCCACCGAGCCAAAGCTGTGACAATATTCTTCGAGTACAACGAAATTAGTGTTTTTCCGTGGCCGGGCAATAGTCCTGATATGAACCCGACTGAAAACCTTTCGAGCTTCATGAAGGAAAACCTAAAGAAAACACATTACAATCAAACATCAATTGAAGAAGAGATCAACCATTTGTGGTATCATGATGCTGAATTGAAGGCAAAATGTGCTAAACTCGTACGTATCATACCACAAACGATAAAAGACTTAATAAAGAATAAGGAATTTCAGATGGAATATTAATCTTTGTGTGAGAGATCATTTTCTTGTAAGTATTCCATTTCATTTTTTATTTCCAATTTGGATATACACACTGTACAGTAATCATATTTGAATGTCACGTACTCATTTGTTTTATTGATATTGAAAAGCATGTGCCATACCCACTAGCAATTAGGACAGAGTTACAAAGCAGTAATTTGGACTAAATTCGAACGCGTTTTCTCACGTAATATTATACGAACAGTAAAATATTCAGAAACTGAATGTTGAGTCTAATAATTTAAACACGTCTGTGTGTGTTCCTTTACGACGAATAATTATAAATACTATCTGTTTGATAGACTACCCGCAGTGCAATTGAGATTAGCGGCTTAGTATATTGCCCAGGATGCAAAATACTAATTTATCCGTGTTATACAACGCTAAAATGAAATTTAATTACTTTCAGTTAAACTCTTTCACCTATTGTACTGTGACACCGTTATTTGTTTTTATTACTCCGATTGCATTTCATTGTAAATTTTCTGTTTTTTATTTATTTATTTATTCTAATTGCAGAGTTCAGTTAGTTCGAGATGGTTTAATCAATAACAAGCAAACAAATCCAAAGGCTATAAATTCAGCTCAGCCACTGGAGGGAGTGTCAATCCTTGATGTTGGATGTGGAGGAGGAATATTAAGTGAGGTATTTCTCTTAGCAGAAAAGAAACGTATAAATAAGAAATAGTATACAGTGATTCCTTGGAATCCAAACTCAATCCGTTTTAGAAACTTATTCGAGTTCCAAATCTTCCAAGTTTTGAAGACGATTTTTTGCCCTTAAATGTAATAGAAACTGGATTAATTCGTTTTTGGGGACACACAAACTCGAATTTCTAAATTAATTGTAACAGTGAGGCACTGGATTTTAAAGCAAAGTAGTAGCAGATAGAAATAATAATTCCTGCATAAAAATTAACTTCTTAGGACCGATGGTGAATACATTAAGTAGTTTATTGTATGAAACGCAAAACAGATATAAAAGCTTAAAATTAGCTGCGGAAATCAGATGAGATACTTTCACTACAGCTTTCGACAACGAACTGAACAGCAAATTATATGGGTGGCTCAAGCGCAGGAAAAACGTGGTGGGTGTGTGAATTCCAAAGCAGCATTTTTATTCCAGAGCAAAATTTGCTTGAAACTTAGTTTGTATTGCAATTGCAATTGCTCGAGTACTGGACCGTTCCAACTCCAATGGCAATATTGTAGTTGAATTTTTCTTCCTTGGGAATTCGCTCATGATGCAGTAAATATACTTCTTCGTTTTTGGAATATGTTTCGGTATCTTTTTAATAAATTCATGTTATGTACTTAAAGTATGTATACTTAGAATATTCGACGTAGTAGTTCATTTTTTTCTGCTCGTTAACGTCATCGTGGAAATCCTTTTCGAAAACATAGATAAAACACATAAATATAAGGCAATATCACTAACTGTACTATATTTTAACATAGCCACAATATGGCACATTTTGTTAAGATTAATAACCGCGAACTTTTTGTGTGTCCTGGAAACTCTAATCGGTTGATTATTTTCTTGCAATGATTTCGGCGATCAATTCTATTGCGTTCGCTGACCAGACACTAGATTAAGAGCTTTGGCTTTACAAAAATTTTTATACATTAATTAAATTAGTCTTAACAAAAACCTTTGAAATCAGCAATAACTTTTTAGTATTGTTATGACTATGGTTTTGCTTAGTACACATCACATCATCATAATTTGTGTTTCTCTTGATACATACATGAGAATTTATAATACCTACTATCCATTTCATAAAGATAGGCCCCTGACTTCGTGGTGCTGCCATGACGTTCAGTCGAAACTTATATTGCATTGTCGTACCTCGTTGGAATTGCTGGAATCTTGTCTTTTCAATACTTAAGACATACAAATTTTCTTTGTACTATGTAGTGAGAAAAAAATAAAAATTAATGAAAAAGTGCATATTTTTTCGTACTTTTTTGGTAGATCAATGTTTATAGGACTATATCTCAGAAAAGAGGTCACGTGAGATAATTTCCTGTGTACAATATGTAGATGCATCCATTAACTGTAAGTTGTGAAAAATTCAATTTTCATCACTTGATACTTTTTGTGTAATTAAAACAAATGTATGACGCTCTGATTTCCTTTACCATGGTAGGTAGAGAAACGTACAAAACACTGTTCGAAAATTTGGAAGTCTAGTGTTCCAAATATTTGAAACTATTAACAAAAAAGGTTTGGTTGGTAGAGTATTTATTTTTTAAAAAAATTTTTTACTTCAACATATTCTCTGCGTTAAGCGGTGAGCCATGTTGCAGCCCAATCTTTAAATACCCCGCGCTTATATGAAGATACAGCATACAGTAAGTGGAAGTGCGGCACCGCTGTCGTACAGTGTTGTCGCGTTCAGGAAGCCTGTAGCGCGAAGCCTACTTCATAAAGAATGTAATAGAAAAAAGTATTTATTATAATCTTTCACAACATCATAAGAATAATAATAATGCATTATACATCTCAATGTAATCAAAAATAAAACGTTGAAGTAAAACATCCAAAAACTCATCTCTTAATCTATTTACTTCATTCACTTCCGTAATGGGTTTGTTGACTCATCGCTGCTCCTGCTATCTTCCTGAACACTTAATAACAATGGCTCCATTTCTACCTCAAGATCTATTAGTATACACACTTTCCAGCTTAGGAACATGTTAAAGGTTAAAAAGAAATGTAGCCTTGGCAATCACGTGTTCACCCAAGTTCTGCGATCAATTCCCCTGCCGAATGTACAGTAACACAGAATGGGTCCTTTGTTTTCTTTCAAAGAAAGAAAACAATGCAATGAGTAGCTGACGAGGGCTGTATTTGCGTCTAATCACGTCGCACTGATTACGTCTTCAACACTTCCCTTCGGTTCGTAGGCGTCAAAAACTTACACACGCATTATATATATATATTCCTTTACGAGCGGCGGTATTACAAAAAGAAGAGGCAAAATTTTTAGCGATAATGAAATTGCAAAATTGATGAATGACTCCGATTCAGACGGTTATGAGTTAGTAATGAATAGTAATGACATTGATTAGTCTGTGCTCAGTGGCGTATTCGGGAGTGAACAAGGTAGTAACTCGGTTTCAAGTGACCCTGAGGCTGCGCCGAGAAAGAGAGAAAAAAACGTGTCGTTCCTAATCAAAGACAGATTCTGATGTAGCTTGGAGCGATAAAATTCAAGTAAACGCAAAACCCCTGTTTAGTGGGTCCCGGGAATTGATCAAAATGCTGGGCTATCTACAGAGTATTCCGCATATAAAGTGTTTCAGCTGTTTTTACCGATGAAGTTTTATAGTTAAAAAAAAAAAGTTGAGTTAATTTTGAATTGAACGTCCTGTTCAGCAGTGAGGCTATATGAGACGTGGACCTACTGATAAACGTGGAATCCAAACTACAAGTACGTAGCATCCGCAAGGTGAAAGGAAGTTTTTAATAAATATTAGCGTTTATTGCAGGAATGCAAATAACCACTCTCTCGCCCGGGGCGTGTGGTTCATCGGTGCGGGCGAGTATTTAATATCATATGGAAGTTAAGTAAATTATTTTTATTATGTGATGTGGGCTAGTAACTTTTTTCTTGGGCGAGTGCACTTTTGTTGCTTATTTGCATCCCTGGTTTATTGCCTGATATTTAAAGTTGGACTTTGCGTGGGAAAGTGCTTCGAAATGTACAACACTAAAGAGAAGTACTGGGACTCCTAGATCTGAAAACAGATTTTCTGTGAAGTGTAAACTCAATATTACATATCAACAAAGGTTGTGTCGTATAATAAAGTTTGTGCTTGTATTTGTTTCTGTGCAAGTGTATTTTGTACTGCGTGCAGTAAGTGAAAAACTGACAAAAAGCAACAAATTTTCGAGGCCCATCACATGCAAATCCAAACAAAGTAAGAGTTCGCTTTTCTAATTTTGAACATTTGGCACATTTACTGTATATCCTGTTAATTTCTAAGAAATTGGTTTAAAATCTGTGGAGACATAAAATTTTAAAAATATCTAAAAAGTGCCGGACAGTGTGCATGACAAGTTTAAATACCCGTCCGGCTGAGAGTGTATAGCGCCAGGAAAATGTGGCAACGTAGCACTCCGTATAAACTGCGATAGGAAAGGGCTCAAAGCTGAGAAAATCATAATGTCATATTTGTGATTGTTTATCTTTTAAAACAAGTCAAAACAGTTTGGTTGAAAAAGCTACTTTAAGATCTTTCTAAAAGTTTTTTCAGATTGTAAATACACCGCAGCAATTCAGAGATAATGATGTCTCACTTTTTACTGAATAACAAGAAAATTACTACGTGTTGAGTAATGAAATTTTCAGAACTTACAGGTAATATATGCATCTACATATCGTGCACAGGAAATTATTTCATATTATCTCCTTTCCGAGATATAGCCCTATAAACATTGATTTAACAAAAAAGTACGAAAAAATACGCACTTTTTCATTAATTTCTATCTTTTTTTCACTACACAGTACAAAAAAAATTTGTATGTCTTAAGTATTGAAAAGACAACATTCCAACGAGGTACGACAATGTAATATAAGTTTTGACTGGACGTCACGGCAGCACCGCCAAGTCAGGGGCCTATCTTTATGAAATGGATAGTAGGTTGCTAAATTTTTTAGTGTTTAGTTTTTAGTTCTAAATGTAGGCAACAAGAGAAGTACGAAGGAATATTCTTGTAGTGTATAGTACAGTAATAAAGATCAAAACCATGATCACACATAACTTACATGTATGAATGAATATATGCTTGTAGTTGAAAGTGGTCAGTTTAATATAATCCCTCATACTTCAAATATGTGTGATTTTAGCATCATCAATATTTTTAGAGGTTAAACAAAAACATCTTATATTTTAGGTTAAACTGATGCCAAACAGTAATACTCTATGCCCTACATTCCCTTTCATTCCCCAAGTATGTGAGGTATATACCCGTTCATACCCCAAGTATATTATTATTATTATTATTATTATTATTATTATTATTATTATTATTATTATTATTATTATTACTATTATTATTATTATTATTATTATTATTGGTCCCAAGTAATAATAAAATAATAATAATAATAAATTCATAAAAGAAATACAATAACTACGAAAGTAATTCACAAATCCATTCATAATGAATGGAATTGTGAAGTACTTCCGTATTTTATTTGACGTCTTTTATGAATCTATGATTACTCATCATACGTAATACATAAAATGCGATTCAGATTGAATTTGTATCATAATTTGCTACAAATGTAAGTCGTAAATATAATAATAATAATAATCACAATAGTTCCCAAGTAGTTTGTCACTTTCACTGATAAGTTCGAAATAGCAGGTGTATCCTACTTTAAATATTTCTACCTCAGAAGATTCTTTAAGCCGTAGTCCCATTGATGTGATGATCTATTCTACACGTTCATCTCTTTCGAACCTTCCTCCTTATCCAGGGGCTAGTGCTCCTGCCTTGGTGCACGAGTGCCGGGCTCGATTTCTTTCGAGTTCTAGCGTGAAAACTGTAGATCCATATCTCATATAGCCTCGAAACAAAGGGATCCTGAACTCCAACCAATCAATTGAATCTATTTATGGTCTTAACTGAAATACAAGATGAGCGCGAAAACAGTCTCTGATTTGAAAAGGATATAATTTTAATACCATAATTATTCCATTAGGCCTTGTTTCCACATTATGAAACTAAACTAACAACACAATGAGCAAGGCTATGTGATAATATATATAAAAAACACAATCACGTAACAGTTTCAACACAATAACTGTATCTTCATCAGACTTCCACTACTTCTGTCTACTTGGGAGTTGGTTGCCTCGTATTGAAATGATCTTTATAGGTAAAGACAAAATAACAGTCCGGGCGAGTCTTTTCCCCTTTACCTTATTATAAAAATTCCTAAATACAATGTCTTTGATTTACAAAGATAAATAGTGTTTTTTCTTCTAATTGACCAAATGAAGGAGGTCGGTATTTTGCACGGTGCCCCTTCTCTCAAAGCAGTCTCCAAGGCAGCTGCAAGGTTTTGGTGAGTCTTGAAGGAAAACCCCCTCAGCCCAAATCAGCTTCGTGAGGTTTTGGTTGTGGTGAGGATCCCTAGTCCAATGCGACGTCGGAGCAGATGTTGGTTAGTTGATCAGTTGGTCGACTGATGCCAGTTCCTCCTCAAGTTGCGCTTTTATAGAAGGCCTCTTGGTGGTTCGTTCCTCCTCGGGCTCCGCCGTCTTGGTTTCGTGTCTTCCGTGTTGATTTCTCATCTCTTCATTGTTTGTAATCAATAACACGTGTTGTAATGTCACATGCTTCTGTTATGATCTAGGAATCCTTATAATATACTTTCCAGAGATCAGCTTTTAATTACGCTCCGCCCGTTCGTTAAAAAGTAACACTTGAGTCATTCACTTTCATTTGTACAGCTGTGCACTTGTCCAATTAAAAAAATATACGTTTTTGCTGAATATATAATTGGAGTAGTCCGAAAAACCCAGAGAAAAGCAATACTGGAAAAAGATCAAATTGGAGTAATGTATGGAGTGGGATGCGTGGAGTGTAGCAAAATTTACATAGGAGAAAACAAAAAAGAAGATGGAATAAAGGATAAAACAGCACAAAGATGACGTAAGATTGAAAAGGAACAAAAACGCAATATATAAGCATCAGAAAGAGACAAACCACAGGATAGCATGGGGAGGAGCAGAAGCCATAGAAGCAGAAAACAGGACATTGGTGAGAAAATGATTAAAAAAAAAAAAAAGCCAGGGAAATTATGAAGGCGAGAGATAAGGTGATAAATTGGAATAAATACACGATATGTGCACCATCTGTTAACGTGAGAACCATCGAGACGTTAATTCAGCTCCAGCCAAATCTTCTGAAGCGTAACCGATTTAATGGAATTTGTAGCTGCACTGATGCGTTCCTCAGAAGCGTTGAAGCTTCTGAGTTGTTGTGCAAATACACAGACTAGATCTACTAGATCTTTAAGAATGCATTAGTGCAGCTATAAACTCCATTACATCGATTACACTTTACAAAATTTGGCTCGAGTTTTATTATCATCTCGATGGTTCTCGTGTAACAGATGGCGAGCATATCGCGTGTTTGTAATTTCAATCGATTCCACGAAAAACTTTTTTGAGACTATACAACTACTGGGAATGTTAGAGCAGAATAGTACGTTTGGCATTAAAGTTATATCCTTTTGAAATCAGGGATTGTTTTTGTGCTCACCCTGTATACAGGTGGACTGCATCTTCCTTAATGGGATTGAAGAAACAACACTAAACTAAACAGAACGCAAATCAGTCTGCTAGCATTGTTCCTCAATATCGATAAAATTACGCAATACTCGTAAATACTACTCGTTGAGGAAAAAGAAAAACAATGTGAGGAAGATTGATGAGAAACATTACTAGATGAATGGTTTGATCGGTTGGTCGATTTAGCATGATTAGCGTCCTTTCAGCAGCGGGGGTACATGAGACGTGGACTTATAGCTTAGTGTGCAATTCGAATCACATGAGCTCTCACCTGTAATCGAACCCTTGTCTCGCGCGCCAAAGATGCGTACGTCAGTGATTTGAGATGTTGCAGTGTGTTTCATACGCTCGATAAGTAGGAAGTAGAACTCGTTAAAAATTTATTTGTGTTTCACTACGTACACAGTAAATTTTAAATGAGTTCTACTTAATCCTTTCACTGTAAGTTGGCCTTCGTCGACGGAAAGAAAATTTTCCTAACCAGCGAATCTCGACTATAGTCATTATTTTATTTTTTTTATTTTTTCTGTATCTTGAGCTGGTCGAGAGTAGTCGCCAAAAGTGTTCCATGCTTTTTTTGCGTTCTATTGTTTATCGAGAACAATAGAACGCAAAAATCGCACGGAACACCTTTGGAGACTACTCTCGACAAGCCCAAGATACGGACAAAAAAAATTAAAACAGGGACTATAGTCGACATTCACTGTTTAGGGAAATTTTCCTAAAGTCGACTTATGTAGTGAAAGGGTTAAATAAATAAATAATGTATTTAATTTTTATTTTATTTATTTATTTATATACTTACTGTATTATGTATTTAATTATTGAATATTTTTATTTATTTTTGAGACATTTTTATATATATTTCTACAAACAGATATAGTCATGCTAATTTAACAGATACATAAATAACATTCAATTTTTTCTTTCTAGTAGTAGATGCAAAATCTTAGTGGCACAAATAGACTATAGAAATAGAAATGACATAATGAAATCTCTAGAAATATAAATAAAATTGAGCATACTTGTTGTGGATTACGTTACAAGAATTTTCTGAAATCATTTTTATGTTAAAAGTATACTTAACACTTGTAGTTATTCTATTGTTCGCTTGTTTGTGTTGCACTAGAGAAGAAACACCTCCTCCAGTTGCCTTCCAGGCGGCAACGTACCAAGAACTGACGAAACGTTGCCGTGTTGGACTGCAATGGATATACGTTGGATTAAGAAGGATGCTGAACGAACATCTCCAGAAACGATAGATATGCGTCTGCCTACCTCTCTGATAAAATCAAGGCTTCTAGAACCCCATGCCCCACTGGTCTCGATGGCTATTGAAGCAAAAATAAATTTATCGAGGAGATTATTGTATTTCCTTTCCTTTTCTGCCTCTCTACATCTAGCAACTTCTCCAGCATTCATAATAGTCAATGGTAGGCTTGAATGGGCAAATGTGTCCGAACATGTAAAGTCCCATACTAGTGATTTGCCTCTCATCCAAGGTATTAATGTCATGCCGTCAGGTCGTTTTTCATCGGAACGACGACAGCCTGACGGTTCACGAATCGATGGAATTCCTGCCGTTGTGAGGGCTCGCAAAATGATGTCATTAACAGATGAATGTCTGGTGTTTCTGCCAATGCTCTTCATGCATGAGAGGCCATGCAGGCCGCGTTGGGTAACTTGATCCCCGCAAGCTGGACAGCGATGGAAGTTTATTTATTTATTTTTTGTAGTAGTTTATTTTCTGAATGTAAGATCCTCTGCTAATATGTTGACAAAGAGGTTAACCGTTATAATATCCTTCTTCATTTTGTACTTGTCTTCTTATTTATCCTTGTTCTTCTACTGTACCTTCCATCATATTGCTCAGAGTACAATTTCTTTTCAAATAGTAACATAACCAATTTCTTTTCTTCTTTGTAATAATCTGTTAGAGTGTTATTTTCTCACAATTATTCTCAACATTAGTTCCCTGTTTCTTCAGCGATTTTCCCATACTTCTCCAAACCAACATTTTAGATATTTATAGTTGTTGTATATTCGCAATGTCCACATTTCTTTTTCTTACAATATAATATTCCACTTGAAACATTTAACGAGTTCTTCTTAACTATTTATTTTTAGAAAGAAACTATTTTAACACTTTCTAGTCCCTTAGGTTTATTTTGAAAATAAAGGATGTTCGCAAACGACACCAAACTACTTTGGGAAATGAATTCTTGGACGAAAAGGAAGACCGAAGTTAAGGGAGACGGTGATGATGAGATAGATGATAATAGGGAATGACGAAAGTGGGAGGAAACGGGAAAACACACGCATACAATGTTTGTCCATCACAAAGCCCACTTGGCTAGGAATGGGATTGAACCAAGGATCCCACATGCCAGAGATGAACGCTGTACTGCTGAGTCACCGCGTCCCCATCTCCTGCCAAAAATCGATCGCAACTATAAAATAAAGAAAAACCATCGAGGACGAAATGTCGTGTCAAGGTCGCGTAAAAGAATATAGTGATTATGTTGAACATACTATAGATTCTTTTAATGCACCAGTGAATGTGAAACAGGGACGGCAACATGAGTAGCCTCTCGTGCGAGCGGTCATGGGTTTGTTTTCCAGTGGGAACACTTGGTTGAAATGATGTAACAGGTTTTTTATGCTAGCTATCCTGAGTGGGATTTTTCTGGTCTTCCCTCATTCACACCAGTCAAATATTTGGATGGTACCTAGCATACAGGTCCCAGGCCGCTTCCTTCCTTACTCCCTTCTCCGGATATTGTCCTCGCTGAAGAACATCATTCCGCATACGTGATAGTCTTAAGACCACAGATTCCGGTAATGCCCAGAAATATGTATAAATAAATAAATAAGGAAATCAAATTATGGCTCTTTGTAAATCGACTCGGGTAATTTTCTGCGGGATATAACTCCGAAGAGATGCTTTTGTGCACCTATGTTGGTCTAAAAAAATTTTTTTCATGTGTTCGTACAAGGATTAACTTCCCATAGTTGTTTGATGTTGTTTCCGAACACCTGTATTCCGGTAAACTTAATAGAATATTTGTATTAAATTTATGTGCAAGTTTAAGAGCTTTTCTTTATTGTACTGATCATTCATTTCTTCGTAGGCTCTGGCGCGCATTGGAGCTAATGTAACTGGATTGGATCCTAGTCAAGAGTCTATTGATGTTGCTAAAAATCATGCTTCGAAGGATCCAAAGATAGTCAAGAAAATCCAGTATATTCATGGACCAATAGAAGAATTCAAGCAGAAATCTTCCTTTGATGCAGTGATTGCTTCAGAAGTAATTGAACATGTAGATGATAAGGAAGAGTGTATCAAAAATTGTGTTGAAGCTTTAAAGGTAAAACTCTTAGGGTTACATATTTGTATATATGTAAAAATCTGAACGGAACTAAAATATTCATTTATAATAGAGACTGATCATGCCGGTAAAAGTTCAGTGATAGGGCATCTGAGTGGAAGACGACGATTGAATTCACTACTAAGTAATCAAGTATTTTTTGTTTCCTGCTTCTTTCTCCAAAGCTGTTCCAACCAATAGCATATGATAAAAAATAATCTAAAATGTGTATATAAATATGGGTGAACCTGAAAGATGTGTACAAACTCCGGGAGGTGATTCGACGAATTAAAAGAAGACGAAAAGTCTTCTTGCATGTTGTCGAATTCCGCGTCATGAACGAGTGACAGGGGTACCAACTTGGAATCCAGAGTCGAATCCTGATAATTGGAACGTCACAGAAAGATGTGCACATACTTTGGGAAGTGATAAATAGTTATCCCTGCGGAATTCGACAACATGCAAGAGGGTCTTTTGTCCTCTTTTGATGTTACGAATCATTTCCCGCAATTTGGTCACATCTTTGTGTTTCGTTCCAATTGTCAGGATTCGATTTTCGATTCCAAGTTGACACCCCCCTGTCATTCGTACATGACGCGAAATTCGACAACATGCAATCTCATTATAAAAGAATACAGAATATTGATCGGTTTATATCCGATCGATTTCCAAAGTATAATTGTCCTGTGAAAAGCCGTACCGCTACCACTGATTATGTACTATCGGAACACCAGCATTATGGACTATCGACCGACATCGCAATTACCACTGCGTGAAACACAGGTAGATACTCTGTGAAGATATTCCATAGGCTGAAAAGTGTGCTGTGACAGTTCAAATGCACTGAAATCTTTTGTTAGTTAGGTGTTTTTGCTCAGCTCGCAGGTCATTAAACAGACTGTCAATCCCACAGTACAATTGCATGATGTAATTATTCTTTTATTTTTGAGTTCCAGTCGAGTCTAGCTATACTTCTCTATTGCAGGTAGCTCCCCTACATTGGGCAGTGAAACGTTTTATTGTGATTTTTTTTTTTATGTGGAAGAAAGTCATTATTCAGATCATTATTCGGAGTTTGTAGTATGGGTGTGAGTTGTTTACAGTTGTTAGAGGTGAGTATTAATACGGAGGAGATTCGGATGCCGTTAAATAAGTGAGTGTAAATACATTCAGAGAAAGAAACATCGATATATTTTAGTCAAAGAGTCTAATATAGGGAATAACGTCAAAGAAATATTAAAACAGAATTCAGAGAGTGTACAAAGGCTTTTATTCGGAATAAATTGAATTTGTTGCGTATCGAAGATATTCCATCCCCTCTTCAGTCATGCTTGATATGATGGCCACTAGTATGGACAATTGCATAACATCGTAGTTTTCACTGCAGCAGACTTCGTTGCAGCTGTACCAGGGTTAGATTGTCCCACTCCTACTATCACGCTTTTCAGATACCATTTACATGTGTATCCGACGATATGAAAGGCGCTGTTTGAGAAGTCCAAATGCACAGTAATCCATGTGAATAGCATCTGGACTTTTAATGGGAATATCCTCGAATGTAATAACATGGCTGCCAGATGCAGCTAACATGGGTGGGTCGGTAGGAAACCAGCGAGTGTTTGTCGTCTGTCTTGAAGCATTGTCCTGGTTGAGTTCCACGAGATGAGTGTCATTGTCATACAGTGCTGGTTTTGTCTGTGGTAACTGGGAATAGGACAAGTTCTTGGTAATAAGCAGCATTCACTCGACATTTTGTCATCTTACGAATCTTGAGCTTCCCTCTGTAGCAAAAACTGGTAACAACCTTTGCATTGACACACAAACTTATAGCAGTATTTTTTCATGTACACCTTTGTACGTGATAACTGGACCTTTTCCAAAGTCAGTTATATAGTTTCGTGCTTCGTCTATTGTAAGTTTCCAGGTTTTACTAGCTTGTACGGCCTTCTGCAGTTGCTCTTTCGCTTCGCGACATGCATGGTGTTAACGCATGCACACTGGTCTTGCGTTCAGTTTGCAATCGCAGTTTGTAATGGATTGCACTTTCGAATCGTTTGGACATAATACGTTGTGGTAATTTTATTTATACATGTTTTTTGGGCCTTACCGGTATCAATGGCCTTAAATGCGTCACATATGAGGGATGACGTCCCTTAGCGAGCACACTACTCCGGAAAATAGTGGAAGGAAGGAAACAGTTCGGGACCTGTAAGTTAGGTATCAAGGTAATAAGCTATATATATCTTGATTCAAAAGAAATGTTTGGTATTTAAGAATTCAAAAATAATATTTTTTTTTTTGTTTTGTTTTTTGATATATTTACAGCCTGGCGGATCCTTCTTTTTAACAACAATTAGTAAGACATTATCGTCGTGGTTAGGAGCTATTATAGTGGGCGAGTATATACTGAGAGCTTTACCAATAGGTACTCATGAGTGGGAGAAGTTTTTATCGCCACATGAAGCTCAGCACATGTTAGAAAGAAGTAAGTGTATGTTTGTATTTTTTCATTTTTTTTAAACATGAAAGTAAAGATATGTGCATATTAAATTCTTCAACTTTACGTATCTACAAAGTTATTGTAATCTTTTTTATCACCATAATCATTATCAATATTTAAAAAAGTTTTCATAGGTATTTCACAAACCCTTCTTTAGGAAAAATCTAGTTGGTCTTAAATATGGCGATAATATTTACACAAATTTCGTTTCTCAACTTCTGTGATTGATATTTATTCAATATAAATATCTTATATCTTCCATACCATTAGTCACTTGAAAAGCAGTCTTATTAACTCGAAAAGTATTAATCATTTACCTATCAAAGAACGGTAACTTGAGACAAGTAATTGTTTAATATAGGGGAAAGGTATTGACAAATAAAGACTAGTGAAGAATTTAAATATATATATATATATATATATATTTATAAATAAGGGGCTGTGGTGCCTCAATGGTAGACGGTTCACTTCTGGTGCAATGGGTCCTTGGTTCAATCCCAGCTCATGGCAAGTGAGCTTTGTGGGGGACAAACACCATGTGTATGGGTTTCCTCGGGGCTCTTCCGTTTCCTCCTAATTTCTTCATTGCACTATTTCATTTATTTCTCATCATCACCGTCTCCTTTAGCCTAGCCGGCATAATCGTGTGACGTAAAACTTAAAGATTTCATTTCATTTCATTATTTCAAACAAATAAAAAATAAAGAAATTTGAAATAAATGGTTATGAAAGATTTGTGTGAGAAATAACTGCAAATAATAATTGTATATTTTTATCTAATATAACATTTTCATATCTTGATTTGTTATTTTTAAATGTTATTTAAATATTATTATTTGTTAATTTATGTTTCAATCCTTTTTTTTCCTATATTATACAAACTTTTTCTGTTCATTTATTATTCATTCATTGTGCACTTGTAGCGACGTACGTGTCCCATTAGTTTCATTGTATCTTTCTCTATTAAACTCCTATATCCAGCTTTCTAATACTATTATGTGAGTCCGCATTGCAACATTATGGCTGCCTTCGATGCTCTACTTTGTATATATATATATATATATATATATATATATATATATATATATATATATGTGTGTGTGTGTGTGTGTGTGTGTGTGTGTAAGAGAGAGAGAGAGACTGACTTGATAACTCTTGAACTACCCGACCGATCTCGATCAAATTTTCAACATAGAGGAAGTTCGAGTCTGGAATGGTTTTTATCATTTCACTTTGACGGTGCAACTTAAGGAAGGCGGAGGGGCAGATATATAAAAATGATCGAAAATGACTGATATTAGTGTATCGAATCTATAGTTTTCGTGGTCGCTGAGATGAAAAAGGGCACTTCCGATGCCGCTTAACTCCAAATTCAGCCCCACAACTATTGATAAATATATAAATCGAAAATGACCGATGTTAGTGCCGAATTCATAGTTTCCTATGTTGCTGAGATGAACAGTGACACTTCCGATGCCGTTTGAATCCAAATTCAGCCCGGGAGCTTGGGGGAGGGGGAAGGAGGGTTGAGAATGCTCCAGAGAATTGCCAGAACGAACTTAAAAAGAGTGGAGAGATGGAGTGGGAAGGATAACTGTGATTGTTCCTACATGTAAAGGTATATCTTTTTATCCTCACCTTCTGTTTCTAGCAGAAATTCGCAAGATATCATCTCTCTATGGCTTACGATTCCGGAGATATGGCTCCTTAAATCTCCCGAAATCGGAACTTTTTTGGGCCAATATCTTGGGGAACAGTGGACAGTTGGGCAGTGCCCACCGGCTACTATTTGGTACCAAAATGTTCACCATCCTCTTAGATATTGATCAACACCAATATAATCTCTCTGTAACTTACAGTTCCCGAGATATGGCTCCTTAAATCTCCCAAAATCGTCCATTTTTGGCCAATATCTCTGGAAAGGTAAGAGTGACGCGAAAAGTTCCATCACTTTCTCAGATAGTTTTTAATGCTGTATCGAATGGACGGCTCAAATCCCTATGACTTACGGTTCCCGAGATATGGCTCCTTAAATCTCCCAAAATCGTCCATTTTTGGCCAATATCTCTGGAGCGGTAAGAGTGACGCGAAAAGTTCCATCACTTTCTCAGATAGTTTTTAATGCTGTATCGAATGGAGGGCTCAAATCCCTATGACTTACGGTTCCCGAGATATGGCTCCTTAAATCTCCCGAAATCGTCCATTTTGGCCAATATCTCTGGAGCGGTAAGAGTGACGCGGAAAGTTCCATCACTTTCTCAGATAGTTTTTAATGCTGTATCGAATGGAGGGCTCAAATCCCTATGACTTACGGTTCCCAAGATATGGCTCCTTAAATCTCCCAAAATCGTCCATTTTTGGCCAATATCTCTGGAGCGGTAAGAGTGACGCGAAAAGTTCCATCACTTTCTCAGATAGTTTTTAATGCTGTATCGAATGGAGGGCTCAAATCCCTATGACTTACGGTTCCCAAGATATGGCTCCTTAAATCTCCCAAAATCGTCCATTTTTGGCCAATATCTCTGGAGCGGTAAGAGTGACGCGAAAAGTTCCATCACTTTCTCAGATAGTTTTTAATGCTGTATCGAATGGAGGGCTCAAATCCCTATGACTTACGGTTCCCAAGATATGGCTCCTTAAATCTCCCAAAATCGTCCATTTTTGGCCAATATCTCTGGAGCGGTAAGAGTGACGCGGAAAGTTCCATCACTTTCTCAGATAGTTTTTAATGCTGTATCGAATGGAGGGCTCAAATCCCTATGACTTACGGTTCCCAAGATATGGCTCCTTAAATCTCCCAAAATCGTCCATTTTTGGCCAATATCTCTGGAGCGGTAAGAGTGACGCGAAAAGTTCCATCACTTTCTCAGATATTTTTTAATGCTGTATCGAATGGAGGGCTCAAATCCCTATGACTTACGGTTCCCAAGATATGGCTCCTTAAATCTCCCAAAATCGTCCATTTTTGGCCAATATCTCTGGAGCGGTAAGAGTGACGCGAAAAGTTCCATCACTTTCTCAGATAGTTTTTAATGCTGTATCGAATGGAGGGCTCAAATCCCTATGACTTACGGTTCCCGAGATATGGCTCCTTAAATCTCCCGAAATCGTCCATTTTGGCCAATATCTCTGGAGCGGTAAGAGTGACGCGGAAAGTTCCATCACTTTCTCAGATAGTTTTTAATGCTGTATCGAATGGAGGGCTCAAATCCCTATGACTTACGGTTCCCAAGATATGGCTCCTTAAATCTCCCAAAATCGTCCATTTTTGGCCAATATCTCTGGAGCGGTAAGAGTGACGCGAAAAGTTCCATCACTTTCTCAGATAGTTTTTAATGCTGTATCGAATGGAGGGCTCAAATCCCTATGACTTACGGTTCCCGAGATATGGCTCCTTAAATCTCCCGAAATCGTCCATTTTTGGCCAATATCTCTGGAGCGGTAAGAGTGACGCGAAAAGTTCCATCACTTTCTCAGATATTTTTTGATGCTGTATCGAATGGAGGGCTCAAATCCCTATGACTTACGGTTCCCAAGATATGGCTCCTTAAATCTCCCAAAATCGTCCATTTTTGGCCAATATCTCTGGAGCGGTAAGAGTGACGCGAAAAGTTCCATCACTTTCTCAGATAGTTTTTAATGCTGTATCGAATGGAGGGCTCAAATCCCTATGACTTACGGTTCCCAAGATATGGCTCCTTAAATCTCCCGAAATCGTCCATTTTGGCCAATATCTCTGGAGCGGTAAGAGTGACGCGGAAAGTTCCATCACTTTCTCAGATAGTTTTTAATGCTGTATCGAATGGAGGGATCAAATCCCTATGACTTACGGTTCCCAAGATATGGCTCCTTAAATCTCCCAAAATCGTCCATTTTTGGCCAATATCTCTGGAGCGGTAAGAGTGACGCGAAAAGTTCCATCACTTTCTCAGATAGTTTTTAATGCTGTATCGAATGGAGGGCTCAAATCCCTATGACTTACGGTTCCCAAGATATGGCTCCTTAAATCTCCCAAAATCGTCCATTTTTGGCCAATATCTCTGGAGCGGTAAGAGTGACGCAAAAAGTTCCATCACTTTCTCAGATAGTTTTTAATGCTGTATCGATTGGAGAGGTCAAAATTGAAAAACCGCAAGTAACAGACAGACAGAAGAGAGAATTCAGTAACGAACTTTCTAAGTTCGTTAAAAATGATCGAAAATGACCGATATTGGTGTCGATTTTCAGGATCGCTGAGATAAACAGTGACATTTCCCATGCTGTTTAAATCCAAATTCAGCCCAGTCCACAATAGTAATATTTAATTTTGAAGACAGAAAACCGTCTATTAAAGAGCGGTTCAGTAATATTAAAAAGTGACTGACTAACGGAACATATTAGTAATTTTTCTTATTTGAACCTATAGTGAAGTGGGTAATTGACGCTAGTGTGTAATATTTGTGCGTCACGTCAGCATTTAAAGAATTCAAAGTAATAAAAAAAAGAAAGAAAAGAAAAACACTGAAAACCCAAAGACGTTGTCGCTTCCATTGCTCTTATTCCAGTGTACATATTTAGTGTCTATGATGATGTTTACATTACTTTGTGGTAATTCATATACCGGGTGTATCAAAAGTCTGTGGCCATAGGCCAACTCCATTGTGAGTGAAGATGCTAAAAATGCACAGATAAGAAAGTTGTTGGATGTATGTGGGTTTCAATTTAAAATGGTGGAATTTTTTTAATGGCACCGTCTGTTTGGGCTCCACACTGGTAAGGCGCCGATTGTTAAATCAAAAACTAACGGTTCAAATAGGCTGTTCGAAGAGAACGTAACGGCACGCAAAAATGACACGTTGAATGTCCACACTCTAGTGTGAGGTACCCTGTAACTCCTCAAATCAGATTCCAAACAATACTGTATTGTTGTTATGGTGAGGGCCCAAGGGAACGTCAGCCTGGTGAACTAGTAACATACCTTTTCCATTTAATGTGGGGTATCTTACCAGTTCGGAGCTCAAACAGCATGCGCAATAGAAAAAATTCCACCATTTTAAATTGATAAGTCCCATATTTCCAACAACTTTGCTCTCTTTCTATTGTTTCGTATCTTTACTTTTAACGGAAGAAAACAGGAATATATATATACAGGGTGGCACAGGAAAATAGGAAAATTTTAATTGACGTAAAATGCACTAATCAACATAGAGTATGCCGTGCTCAGTTTATTACGTCTTGAGGAAAGCCAGTAAATCCTTCTTTAATACTCACATCAACGATTTTTGGAGGACGTGTATTATATATACTCTTTGCTTTCGAGATGTTTCCATCGATTCGCCACAGAAAGAAATCACACACATTGAATTTAGGGTATCTCGAAGACCATAGAATTCACCGTTCTTATCAAACACTTTCACAGCGAGCACACGTTCCGCACAACTTCATTATTACTAAATGGCAAAGTCTTCTTAATGTCTTATCAGTCCCAAACAAATTCCGACCGTACAGTCTTGCTAATTCTGGATTCAAAATTTCTCATTTCCCTGCGTAAATATCAGGTGGTAACTGCTGCGCTGGTCTGTTGTTGGTAGTGATATGTTAGGACAAACTCCATACTACGTGAGGAGCAGTAAAACGACAGTCTGCAGTGATCTCACCAGATGCTGATAATGTAAAATGGCCGATTTCTTTGATTTCCAGAAAGATCAGATTCTTGGTGCTCGGTTATGTGGTGCGAGAGTGATGAAAGTGACAAATTTGTGTCGCGAGGGACAGTGTCCAAAATGACGGTCTACAAAGCCCACGGCAAAACCACATCGGCGAAGAGGAACAGTGGACGAAAGAAAACAGTCGGTGACAGGTGAGGCTGACCATTAAAGAGGATTGTGACTCAGAACCGTCGTACGATTGCGGTGCAAGTGACGGAGGAACTCAAGCAGCACCTTTCACAGTCTGTATCGTCAATCACAACCTACCGCGAGTTACATGATATGGGTATACGGGGTAGGTTAAGGAGGCGAAACCAGTGATAAGGGACTACGCTTTAACACGACGCCAATGGTGCCGCAAACCCGGAACATGCACTGCTGATGACTGGAAACGTGTAATATGATCGTTCACCTTTTTTCAATCTACGGGCCATGTTTATTTGTTGCGAACGCCCAAAGAAGCATATGATTTGCAGTGCCTCCGCCCAACCGTAAAATACGGCGTCAATGCTGTGGTCCGCAATATCCTGATTTTCAATTGGTTCTGAGCTGACGCTTACCGGTCCTTTCATTGCCCGTGATTATGTTGCTATTTTAAGGGACCATGTGCATCCTATGATTTAGATTTTTTTTCGGGCAGTTGGAACAATGTGCCCGTTTTCACAGTTGGAATTGTTGCGAGGTGGTTTGCTGAACAAGTCTCCTGGTTTGCACAATCCTCAGATCTGAATATGATTGAACATCTGTGGCCCGTTTGGAAATACGAATCTAGCGGAGATTTCCGTACCCTCTTTCATGGAATTCAGTAATGTATTGCACGCGGAATATTTCACTTGCTACCATTGATGACCTATGTGACTCTATTCCATGTCGCATCAGAACTGTTGTAAGGGCGAAAGGTAGTTGAATGCCATATTAACCTTGTAAGGTTTTTTTTTTTTTTTTTTAAGATGTTTCTATTAATGTTATAAGTATCTAAAAGCCTTTCCTTTAGAAAAAGGAAAAAAATCTTGGTGTGGGAGACAGCTCAGAAATTTAGGAACCAAAAAAATGCATCAAAAGATTGTGATCTTGGCCAATAATTAGTTTTTGGGTCAGGGGCAACACAATTTTTGAATGGTCCCTAAATCGAGTTTTCGTATTTTCTACGAATAAGTACATCATACTGAGTTAAGTGATAGTTTGAGCTTGGCTACACTGTATGAATTCTCCAGATAAGACGTACAAGAATTTTTTTGATTAAAATATATTGGATCTTTTGATTACAAAAACTTGTATGTTTTCGGATGGGACTGCGCATTAAAGAAATAGATTGTCTGATTGTATTAATTCCGTATGAATGTAATTTATGTTTTATATCTTTATTTCATTCCAGATGGCTGTAGGGTAGTGTTAATTCATGGAATGTTGTATAATTTCCTAAATAATACGTGGACGTGGATACCATTAACTTCAATAAATTACGCTCTTCACGCTGTGAAATCTAAGCCGAAAGGAGGATGAACGCTGCTTTCGATCTAAGTCAGAAAATTTTGAGAACTGAATAGTTTATTTCCCTATATGTGATAATGTATATAAGCTTTGTAAGATTTTTATACTGACTGACAGTTTATAAAGACGTTTTGTTGTATAAAAGTAATAAACAATTTTTAATAATTGCTGTTTAATTTTTGTTTGCTCTTCATTCCTTTTCTCTTGTAGCTGACTGGTTAGCGCGCGTACCATCAGTGTACGTAATTCTGAGTTCTATTCTCAATAGTGATGTGCGGCAGAAAGTGTCTTTATGTAATTTTAGCTCTAGCATTACCAGATATCTGGTTGTTATTGGAGAACCATCACCGTTATTAAACTTTTCTGCAAAAGAACGATATCTTTACTTTTAATAACACTCCATTCAGCTCCTACAACTGAAATTACTTCATCTGTATCCCTCAGAAAGATAACATACTCGTTATCACTAGAGTTAGGATTTTTAGGTGCCCATTTTCTTCTTTTAGAGCAAAAACGAACTCTCCGAGAGTACCTGATGTCTTAAATGTTGCTTCCAGTTGGAAATAGAGATAATTTTCGAACATTCCCACCATTTTAGGTTCCTTATTCCCGTAATATTCCCCCAATCCACTTTTCTTTCAGAATTTTGCGGTCATCTGGATTGAATGTGTAGAATTTTAAAGATCAAAGCAATTAGTGCTTCCTCAGGATCCAAACGATGCAGACAGTGTCCAACTTCTGAATCATTTTATCCAGAGAAGATTGATGATGTGCAAACAGAACTGTTTTGTTTATCTATGTAACAATGACTATTAACAACTTAGAACAACAACCCTTAAAAAAAATAACAATGAATTGTACTTTTGTGACGCAATAGTCGAATGGTTTTCCCACACCGAAACCGAAACACACTTACATGGAACAACTTAGAAATGCTTAATGTTATTAAGGACAATATTTATTCATATACAAGGATGATTTGATATATTCTCAAGTCCATTCTGACAATAATTCATTGTTTGACAATTGCTTAAATAGAAGTGTTTCGAGTAAGAGTGAATAATAGATACAATTGAAATTTGTGGTATGATTTAATTCGTCTTTTTTCTAGAAGGGAAAACAGAAAAAATAAACTTGAGTTTACTTCATATCCTTACTATGAAGTTGTTCGACTTTGGTTAAATGAATTTAAGCGTGGCAGAACAAGCACTGAAAATAAACCGCACCTTCGAGCCACGAAATAAGCTGTGACACCCGAAATCATCGATAAAGTCCATGATTTGGCTTTAACCGTCAGACGAGTGAAAATGCACGAGTTAGCAGAAGCCACAAGCATCTGAACTGAGCAATTCACTTCATTTTGCGTCATAAATTTCACATAAGGAAAAGCGCAAGCTGAGTGCCGTGTTTATTCATCCCAGAGCAGAGAAAAAGCCATGTCGCCGAGCAAAAAGTTGTCGAGCTGCGATTTGAACTGCTCCCGCAACCTGCCTGTTCACCAGATCTAGCTCCTTCGAACTACCATCTATTCTCAAAACTTCCCAGACGAGACGAGAATCTGAGTTAAATGAAAGGGTCATACAGGAAGTGAACGAATGTTTTGAAAGCGTGGAAGAAACTCATTTCCGCGAAGGATTCGTAAAACTAGAGAAAGTTGGGGCAAATGCGTTGAACTTCGAGGGGATTATGTCGAAAAATAAAGTACATTCAATAACTCAAATAATTTTCTTTAATATTCAACCAAGTCACTTATCAAAGCACTCTCGTATACACGAGGAGCGGCTGATAAGTTCGGCCTGAGACACTTACCAATGATTCTTGTACTCATTAATGATAGCATTTATTTCGGCAATCTTTAGTAATATAAATATCACCTAATTTGAATAGTAATCTCATTACGCTATTGTCTGTAAAAGAACAAACATTGTCATGCCAGCCGAATCCGAAAACTGTCGCAATGTTGAGCACTGTGATAAAATACTTCGTGAAAAAGGGAAAATTTTCTAAAGAAAATTTTGAACACATGTCGTCAACCCTACATAACTATGGGTCTTCGGATACCATGGTCAGAAAATTAGGGCAAGGGCAAGAAAACTATGAAAAACCCATCCCTCTTCCCCGAGACGGTGGTCACTGAAGAAAACATCGCAAAAGTCGAGAAAAATAGTTCTGACTGGCCAAAGAATAAAGTTGTGACAGATACCGAAACAGTTGCAATTAGTAGCGCGAGTATGAGAAATTTTACACGAGCACTTAAACATGAAAGGGAAAAAAAAAAATAAAAACGCGTGCTAGGAATTTAAATTACTCACGCCATTCGGCAAGCAACGACTATCGGAGAGTTTGTGAAGATATTTTGGAAATAGCCTGAGATAATCTCGACGAAATTTGCAGCCGAAACTGTAGATGAGACTTGGATTCACCAATATGGTCCGGAGTCAAAACACAGTGAATTAACAAAGGATAAAGCCCGCCAGAGAAATTCAAGGTGGAAAAGTCTGTTTCAAAACTAATGGTGACTGTATTTCTGGGTCAGTGAAGGTGTTATGCTGATCGATTATTTACCAAAGGAGACTAGATGAATGGACAATGAATAAAACGACAAGCAGGCTTTAAGCCTGGACCAACATCTCTTGTTTGAGAAAACACTTTTGCAAGCAATTGCCACATTGCTAAACATACATGTTTTCAGTTATAATGCAATTCACAATATTCACTTATTTTAATTAATAAGTGGAGCAATTTGACATACAAAACTTTTGTAAGAAAGAATATTTAAAGGTACACGTTTACATTGCGATCGTACATTGCAACTTTGTCATCTAAGCGTATTTCTTCTTAAACTAATAAATAAATATTGTGTTTCCCACAATATAAAAGAATAATATTAATTGATTCACATCTATTTGGAAGTCATACTGCTCCCCTACTCTTTTAAATCGATTACATTAATGTAAATAACTCATCCAACAAGGAGCGTTATCCAATGAAATCTACAAAGACAAATCTGATTTTTTAAAAAAGGCGCAGAGGCGTCCGCAGAAATTTCCCCAAGGGTTCGAGAAGATCAGCCTGCTTTACACAATTTTTGACTTGTTGGAATTCATGTTAAACAAATTCCGTGCCCTATAAAGATTAATATGTTGCATATCGTCGTCTGAGATTCAATACCGCTTAAGTAACATTTCTCCAATTTTACAGGAGAGACAAAAAAGTGTTTGAAAACTAGCTTCAGCCTCGTTATACGCGGTATTGCTTTTAAGGAAATAACAGAGCCATTTGTCGTGATATAGGTGTACTACTTAACCAGATTGTGCGCTATCCTATACTGATTCTAATGCTAGACCCTATCAAAAACTCAAATTCGCCAAAATTGGAGATACGTAGTGTTGAATCTCAGACGACGATAGATGTTCTAGGAGATTGTTATTATTATGATGAGAAAGATAAAAACTGAAATATTTGTGCTTTGGATGATTGAGGAAGATATTTAAAAATTTATGTGCTCCCTTAATTTTCGAGAAAGAAGTCACGCCTTCCTTTTAGTACCGGTTTTCCTCTTCTGTTTCTACAAACCATGAAAATATTTATTTTGCTAGTATTTTTATTATTGTTAAACTCCACGAGAGCCTGCAAATATGAAATAAAATCCAATTACGAAATGAATTACACAAAATTAATCTATATACATTGCACATCAAGATTGTAGAGAATAGTTCAAAATTTTGTTGTTGGCATTTTGTTGGAATTTCGTTGGCCTAATTCCTCCATGGTTGGCATACTGTCGTCCGTTGGTTTGTTGGCCAACTGTACATAATCTTCTGTTGACCCAACGTTGCAAATAATTGGTGGCATAACGATTTGCAGTACCGCCAAAACCACCGTTGGCCAACCAACTATGGTCGGTGGGCCCAACCATTTGCTAGCTCCAAATGCTACTTGGGTTTAGCGAGAAACGTTTTTGGGATGGATCAGTCTCAAGAACAACTTTATTTTCCATTCTTATACATATATTGAAACCGGATGTAGTACAGCTATATCTTCCGGTTTCAATATTGGATCCACATAGTTTGGAAGACCATTGTAGTGTCACACCAAAATAAAAACGATACTCATTTGTTTGTTCCGCGACGTACAGACTATGCCTATAGCCATTTCCCCCAAAAGTTTATGGCGCGGATATCTCCTACGAAATCCCGCCAAGAGATTTTTATAGTATGTTACATTTAAGATTATTTCTACAAGACACGGTTGCTTCTATGGACTATATGATTTTGCAATTGCCTATTTTATTTTAACTTCCCCAAAAAGTTTTTGAACTATTTGAGTAAAAATTAAAAAGACAACAAAAACGATTAACCTTAAAAGTTTCAATTTCGTCTGGTAGATGTCAACCATTGGAAAATGTTTGCTGCCATATGAATCTAACGGTGTAACTTATAGCATTTTACAATTATACGACTTTTGTTTCAATAGTAGAAAATGGGATATGGTTAGCCATAGTTAAATTAATCGTTATCCGTTAAGATGTTGACAGATTGACTTAATTAACGAAGTGGATCAAGATAATTGATCTGGCAAAAAGAAAATAAAAATGAAAATGAAAAACAATTTAAAGAATTCACTTTCGTTCAAGAGTTATAGTGTGAACTTAACAAGGTACCTATGTACTAACATCACAATCTTATAAGGTCCAGTAGCATGATCTGAATAAAAACTCTGCTCTTCAGCGTAAGACAATACCAATTCATCTCTTAAAAATTAACCCGTTTCTGCATGTTTTTTTTTCTTTTAGCGAAAAACAAATAATCAGTATTGGAAATCCTCATATGGGAACTTGAAACATGAATTAAAACGTGAATTTTTAGATTTTTCACTTAATTTCGACGAGAAATAAGTGTCATATATGGCACACAACTCACAAAGAACATGTCAGATGACACCAAAATCTCTTATTCATACACGTCAATATCTCACACAGCACACAAAACAGTCATTTGGTGCCTTTGATAAATTACAAAAAAGCTAAAGTGGAAAAAGGGTATGTGCCATATGGCACGGCATGCGGTAAGGGGTTAATATTTTTTAAAAAAAAAGTGAAAGAAAGAGAACGATTTACATTTATATTTGCATGGTTCGTCCATTGCAAGTACTGTGAATCCCGTAACCAGTATTCGTAGGTTTCCTTAAGAAAATTTCCCTCGGCTGATACAAAATTTTCCCTGTTTCAATCAAACTTTCCCTAATTTATTGAGTGTCCAATTCCTATGACAGAAGGTATGTGATAATATTAATTTAGCAATATTAAAGGAAGTGCAACCATATTTGTTTTATTCATTTGCTATTTACTTGTATTGTTTTTACTTTTTCCTTAGAGCCGCGGCGGCTCAGCATTGCCCTTCCCTGGGGCCGCGGTGGCTCAGTGGTAGAGCGTTCACCTCTGGTGCAATGGGTCCCGGGTTCGAGCCCAGCTCCCGCCAAGTGAACTTATGGTGGACAAACACCGTGTGCGCGATTTTCTCGGAGTTCTCCCGTTTCCTCCCACTTTCTTTATTCCATCATTTCATTCATTACTCATCATCACCGTCTCCTTTACCTAACCGGCATAACGTGGGACGTAAAACTCGAAGATTTCATTTCATTTCATTACCCTTCCCCGCTAGTCTAGTGGCTAGTACGGGGTCCTGGGTCGATTCCCGGTGGGAGAGCCTTTGGAATTTTAACTGTCCTCGATGTTTCTGTGTTCATGTCTCTGTCGTCCTAGGTTACTAGTAAAGCGAGTTAAACAAGTAAAAAGCGAATAAAATTAAGTAATAAGTAGATAAGCAAGTTAATGAGGCGCGTACGGTGAATCAGTTAATTTTTTAAATTAAAAAAGTGGTAGTGTACTTACTTCTGGTGCATGGGGTCCCTGGTTCGATCCCAGCTCACGCCAAGTGAACTTTGTGGTGGACAAACACTATGTGCGCGGATTTTCTCGGGGTTCTCCCGTTTCCTCCCACTTTCTTCATTCCACTATTTCATTTATTTCTTATTATCACTGTCTCCTTTAGCCTAACCGGTGGACTTAACAAAGATTTCATTTCATTTCAGATTACATTTTCCTTCACATTTTTCTTTTTACAAATAAACACACACACACGTAAATACACTCAGCCAATTGGGTGCAAATTATGCTACTCTGAACACATACAAAGTATTACTGTTGTATTGGTTTATTTCTGAAGAACAAAGCAAAGTTTAAGCATTTATAATGGTCAGCGCAAGAATTTCCCTAGATCTTTCACGTTTTAACGAAAAATTCCCTTTTTGTTAGATTTACCTACGAAATTTTCCTGGATTAGGGAAATTTCCCTCAAACTACAAACACTGCCTGTAACATTAAGCATATGATAGGAAGCCTCTATTGCTTAAGAGTCTTCATCCCGGCGAAATTAAAATACCGCTAATTTTTCAGCAATTATGTGATATCTTCAAATAGATAAAAGATAATTGAAATATGGAACAAGAGCGCCCTAGACAATATTATTTTGCGTGAGATACCATTATCACAAGTAACCTAGTGGCTTTATGTTTTCAGCTGTTTAGAAACGCGAAAATAAATGTCGATTTTCAAAATGGCTCGAAATCGAAAGCAGATAAATGAGTCGTGATAACGGTATCTTATGTAAAATGATATTGTCTAGGGCGGCCTTGTTCCACATTTCGATTCTCTTTTATCTATTTGAAGACATCACATAATTAATGTAAAATTAGCGGTATTTTAATTTCACCGGGATGAAGACTCTTAACATAGAACAAGAAGAAGAGGAAGAAAAAGAAGAAATATTTATACCTGTATTGCTTCCATCTTCTCGTAGTGTCGACAAGTGGTCCCAGTCAGTTGACACTCATCAAGAGCCTCCTACTTCTACGTACGAGTAATTAAGGAAAATTTCTCCACTAAGCAGTGTTTCACTAAATTTTTCTTTTTATTCTTCATGGGTAAGTGATAAAGGAATGGAAAGAGAGTCGCTTCTTAAAAAAAAAAAAGAAAAAAAGAAAAGAAAAGAAAACAAAAGAAAATATAGTGGTAGTGCTCGTAAGTCAATTAGAATTACTTTCACGAAGGCAAAGGGAATAAATATAGTTTAACACTTTGAACCTGAGCTCCCTCGTGGGTATATGGTTAGCGCATGGCGTCTTTGGTGCGAAAGACCCAATTTCGATTGCCGATGGGAGCTCATGTGATTCAGTTCCCATTTTAAGCTACAGGTCCAAGTGTCATATAATCTCGCTGCTGAAAGAAACGCTAAACTTAAACTGAATCAACGAGCACTCTGAAGTTGGGCGTAGTACTAGTATCAGTGGGCCATATGCAGAGTCATTCTGACGTATGATTACTGTCATACTAAAGAGTTCGACTAACATATGTTTCTTGCAGTAGTCAGTCACTTAGTATGATGCTGATCATATGTCAAAATGACTCTGCATAAGGCTTAGTGAATTTAAACTCTCCTTGCGTTAATAATGATAATAGAACCACGAAATGCGGAGCGAAATTAGAAATATATATTGAAGGAATCATCTATCGATGTGAACTTTTCACCATTAGATAGTTTAAATATTCAGTGCAAGAACAGTTTAAATCTGCAGTTTAAATGCGTGGTAGGCCTGTTTCAAATTTAAAGTGTGTTACAACGTTGAGTCTGTTTTAAATCCTCCTATAAAAAGTAAAGCAGGTCTACTAGGCACTGTTATTTTATTGCAAATATCCCTGAAAAAATGTGGTAGGCCTATGTTTTTAATTTCCTAAATATTTCCTGAAGATAAGCGTCCCTTTTCAGCATCGAGACTATATTAGACACAGGCCTATAGTTTAAGGAGGCACCCGAATCACAGTTCAGTTATGAGTTCAAATTTGAATACTATCTCAGGAGCTCTTCTAGGTCAATGGAGGGGGCAATTCTGTAAATGAAGTGAAACATACGCGATTACGAAAATATCATTTATGCCTTACAGCACGTGTTCTGTATCAAAATAACTTACAAACTTACATTGAGCAGCAATTGTTCATTATGATTTAAAGTATAAGTAATGACAGCAAACTTAAATAAAAAAAAAATATATATATAAAAGTAGAAAAAAACGTGTTCTTCTTTCCGCACTGTCCAAATTTTGAAGCAAGACTAGGAAGAGATAGCGCGCCCGCATGTTGGCATTTGCCTTGGATATTGCAAGTGCTGCTTCCACAGGTTACGAATCGTTGCTAAATATATGAATACTATATTTAAGATTAGTTCAACCCATTGAAACCATAAAATTAAACTTTTGTTTATAAATAAAATATTCATTATGATATCCTTCTCATTCCTGTTTTACCTTCTTCCATATATCATTAAGGCCGATCCTAGGCAATTTGCCGCCCCGTGCAATGCCATAATTTTCCGCCCCTCATTCTGCAGAAAGAACAAATCTTAAAAAGCTACCCTAATATGAACAATGGAGAGAGAAAGAATACCAGCACTCAGAAAAGCCTAAACACTACACATATACATCTCGTGTCTATTTTTTCTTTAAATAATAATTTATTATGTTAGTGAAAGATACAACAAACATACTTGCAGAGGAAAGATGGTAATTCTTTTTATAGAATTAAATATCGAGTTTCAATCTCAATATAAAATTATCAGTTTGCAAATTCCACTGCAATTAGCTATTTTATTTTTATTTCTTGATTTTCCTTCTATATCTGTTAAAAATTTAAAAAAAAAACTTGTTTCCACCTTCAATGATAAGGACCTTGTTTGTGATAAAGACAATACTAGTTTTCATATCAAAACTGTGATAAATTAACTAAATGGAACAGATGTTCCCTACTGTTCGAGAATTGAGTTCTTGTATTTGACAACAATCAACCAATTCATGCTGGAATTTATTTGACTATTTGCTTTAGCACTATCTATATGACCTTAAACTAATGCAAACTAAACATGATGTATGAATGTATTACTCAAATAAAAAATCAACTTAGTAAATTTAAGTATCATCATCATGAAGTCTGTGTTTCCAACAAGAAATATTTATTTTAAATAATATAATTATCAGAGATTTTTTTGTCCATTGAATCTTGCCACTTCGTGCAAATGCACGCGTTGCATATATGGTAGAGCCGGCCCTGTATATCATGAATCACATCCTCACTACTGTAATGCATTTGGTTCTCTTAGATAATTGTAACGAATTCCTTTACCTGTCTAACGACCTTCCCAAGTTGTTAACGAATAGACGGGGAAAATAGAAATGTTCACAAGTTAAAAGTGAAACAAATCTACTGGAACGATTGCGATTATTATTGTTATTATTACTATTATTGCAGATTGACTTACAGTGTTAATGAAATTATAGAAATAATATCATTAGCTTCTCTTAAACACAGCTGCAATAATAATAATAATAATAATAATAATAATAATAATAATAATAATAATAATAATAATAATAATAATAATAATAATAATAATACAGTTTTATTCTTTATTTGAATTGCAAATAGCGATCAGACTCTACAAGAAGAAGGAGAATAGTCTACTTCCTTAAAGTTATGTTTGATTCAAAAATCTTTTACATTGTCACTATATTTAACGGTAAAAGAGTTAAATTGTATCTTACGACTGCTTGGAATATTTTCATTTTGCGTTAATGTTTAGCTAGGAAATGAATGTTTCAAGAAAACAAAAACAAATACTTGATACGTCAACTGTAAGCTACGACATTGTTTGCTTTTAACTTGGTGAGCGGTGGCTAAACTTAAAACTGTGCCACTGAACCTTGGAAGTCTTCCAAAATAGCATCTCGCTTGGTAGTGCATGTCCGCCAGAGAGATTCAACTACGCCGCGTTTAAATCTGGTTCACGTGAAAAATTCGCTACTCCACGAGACTTCGAATCTCTCCCCAACCGCACTTTCCAAACACATTTGTATTCTTTTTTTCCTATTCTTTATTTCTTTCTCTCTCTCTCTCTCTCTCTTTCTCCCTCTCTGAAAACTACCTACATCGCGAGTTTAGTTCTGCTTTGATTCTGTGCTTAGTGCCGCG
The DNA here is from genome assembly GCF_964235325.1 of Thermobia domestica. Taxonomy (NCBI): domain Eukaryota; kingdom Metazoa; phylum Arthropoda; class Insecta; order Zygentoma; family Lepismatidae; genus Thermobia; species Thermobia domestica. The sequence continues at coordinate 374,493,176 of NC_137454.1, forward strand.
TGATTTCTTCATAATTCAACCCAGGTAAAATTTTATATTTCTTGAATAACATATTGAAAAGGGATCTTCCATTGTCTTGTTAAGACTTTGTTTAAAATGAGGTATTAAGGGTAGCTGATACAATTGAGAAACTAAATTAGTTACGCTACTAACATGTGATTATAAAAGTTGGCAAAGCTGCCTTATCAAACCTAATAAGGTAATCAACCCGTTTAACAAGCTATCGTGCCAATCTTTCCCGGTTTAAAAACGAACTACAAAAGAGAAACATTAACCTTTCCATAACATTTCCATTAACCTTTGTATGTACGATCCATTTCCACAACGTGTAACAAACAATGTGGAGGACATACGGGTGAAACATTTCTTCCATTGGGTGCAACAAAAATATAAATTTAGGTCGAAAAATGCATTGTGTTGAAACCAAAGGGATGAAAAGACTTTTGATAAAATTTTCGAAAGCATTAAACCAGATTCTATAAACATGATATCCTTCTTTTAGGTTAACCTCTTCCCAAGGTACCAAATTTAAAAGCAACAATAATATTTGGCTTTCAGTAGACACAAAGTTTTATTAATTACGTAAACAATCTTATCTATCTATTATATATATATATATATATATATATATATATATATATATATATATATATATATATATATATATATATATATATATAATAGATTATTTTCGTATATATAATTTAATTTCGTAACTATATATATATATATATATATATATATATATATATATATATATATATATATATATATATATATATATATAGTTACGAAATTTCTCGATTGAATATCGTTAACTGTAGTCGCTATCGTTCTCACCTTTGGTACAAGTGATCCCAGGTTGTAGGTAGATTCCAGGAGGTAGATTCTGTTTGGTAAAAAATATGAACGCTTTTTCAGATCATCCATCAAAGTGAGGTTTTCTTCACTCACACCAGGCAAATGGTGGAATGGTACTTAACATACAGGTCCTAGGCCGCTTCTTTCCTTCCCTATTTCTTTCTTCCCAATTTTCCGGATAATGTGATCGCCTAACGACGTCATCCCTCACACGTGACAGGCCAAATTGCCAGAGATGCCGAAAGCTCGGAAATCTAGTCCCTAATCCTTCATTATTTAACTTCAGGACATATTTCTGAAAAGTGAGAAACACAGTATTCTGTAAACTTAACTGAACTTGTTATGAGTTTATGAAGTAGTTTGTATTTATTGTTTTTTTTAATATTAAATATGATATTTTAAAATGAAATGTGGAAATTGAACCTCGTAAATAGCTTAAATATAGACATGTTTACAATACTTATAAAACTTTCATGGTGAAACGATACTAACTTTTCTTGTAGTGGTTGTCAACACTGTTGTTGAATATTGGATTTGTTTTGTTTTCAATGAAATGTGCTCTTGGTGTGGAGAACTTTCTCTGGGTTTGACGTATGGATATATTGTAGTATTGAAGCGATGAAATAAGATCATTTTCGACAGTGAAATTTCTGTAATCAAAAGTATGGAAGTGGCTGAAAATACGGATACAAATTTGTGCCAAGTTGTGAGTTGTGTCTTTTGTTCTTTTACTCTATAATTTAGTGACAATATAACTGCACTCGTTCTTGAGGATGCTTTTTATATGCTAATTTTATTTTACCTGCTGATGACAGGCGTTCTTTTGTTGAGTCCATGGTTGGTGAATTTATTAATTTATTTTGTATGTTGTTAGTAACGACATAGTTTGTTAAATTTAAATCAGGCGTAGGTTAATAGCAAGTAATCTCGCTTCGCATTTTAGGAGGTCCTATGTTCAAATCCGGTGAGCGGTGATCTTTATATTTTCTCAGGGGTTTCCCTCAGTTCCACTAGACAAATGATGGAATGGTACCTTGAAAAAGACCCAGTGGTATTCTGTTTTACGGAAGCAGATATGAATTCATCTATGTATTACCTACTCCTAATGTCTTTATTAATTATGTTTTGTAGGTGGAATTGAATTCCTTGGTGTCCTGAGTGCATATTCACTTTACAAGGGCTTAACCGTTATGGGAATAAATACAACGTATGGAGATATAACAAAAATGACAGTGCAAAAAGCGTTAACTAACTTGTGCAAGTGATAAGTAAAAAGCACGAATTGCGTCTAACAGAATTAGTTTAGGTGCGGACTAGGTGGGCACACGCAAAATTGCGTCCGTAGGGAGCAGGCGTGTCAATGATAGTGGGTATGCGCGTGAACTTATATAGTAGAAAAAGCACCGCGTTACAGTACCTTGCGTGTTCCACGCGTTTGACAAATTAATTTCATCGTGGTGTCCTTATGGACTATTACGTGGTTACAAGCATATTGTTCGAACTACATTAACATTATTTGGGATGTTAGGGGTAAGATTCCTATATATTTTCATTGGATTCACTCGAGCAGACGGTTCTACCAAATAGAAAATTTATAGGTAAAACACGATGTGAAACACAATTTGTGAAGGAATGGGAGTGTGAATATAAGTAAGTATTGTCAGTGCACAGGACATTGAAATGAATTTTGAGTGATAGTGAAAGTATTGTAGGTATAAGTGTGCTCTTCCATTATCCTCATTTATTCGTATACCCCTGTTGCTGACGCATCTCTTCCCTGCGCTCCTTTCTTGATTCGATTAGATAGCATTCATGCTTTTTAGTGGCCACCTACCACAAGTTGGTTCCTGTTTTATGCATTAGTTTTTTACGTCATAGGTCCACATTGTATTTATACTGAGCTCTCCTGAGATCAGTCTGCAAGTAGTAATAGAGCTCTTTATGTAGTGCATGCTCTGCGAAAAGAAACCCAAAACTCTAACCTAATCTGAAACTGTAAGACGTGTCAAAATTTGGTAGAACCAACTGCTCGAGTAATGCCTTTTCATTAGTGATGTTCCTTTGGAGTATGTTTAGTACAAGGGGTCTAGAAGCACGTAAAAATCAAGATATACAGGAGAAATGAATGATGCAAGTACTTAGACGTAACATAACGTGACCAAATCTAACATAAGCTAACCTGAACTAATCTAAACTAACCTAATATTAGTAGAAATAAGAGAAATTCTATCATATTTTGGAAAATTATGCGGGACCCCTACACTAATATAACAAACTAACCTAACCGAAACTAACTTAACGTACCCTAAACTAACCGAATGTGAACAGGAATTACCAAAATTGTAACTTTTTTTAGAGAAAACAGCTAGACCCCTTCTGCTAAACATAGGCCATTCTTTTTTCAAAATAACTAGATAATTCTTGAGTAAATTTTAAAAAATCTTGTTTCCGTAAAAGAGGGTAGCACCACAGACCCTACCTAACTTCGACTTTGCCATTACCATTGTTGATTCTTTACTTCCCAGCGTAAATTGGCTACAAGACGTTGAAATAAACAAAGATTTATCTCGAATATATTTTTTCTTTAAAATCCTGAGTTGGTTACAGTGGGGTCAATCCATGTAAAGTGAGGGAGATTGCCGCTCGACCTTTTCAAAAAGATCTGATTTTTTCATGAATATTTACGCTATATCAGGGTATTTCAAAACTACAATTAATTATTATTATTATTATTATTATTATTATTTTTTTTTTTTACAACATCTCATGGCGATACAGCGGCTGCCGCAATTTTGCGTTTTTTCGATTTTAGGCGTTTACGTTATTTTGAATATCTCAGCATGCATTTGTCCTACCAAATTGAAAATTGCTGGACGTCTCCAACTCGTGCAGAGCTAAAACTTTGATCTGTTATAATTTTTGCCTAAAACCACTTGAAGAGGGTGAAATCAGGGTCTACAATAGCAACATTTTTAGACATTGAAAACATGTTTGGGAAGAGGAAATTACTGTCGTAGAGGTCTGAATTTGTGTGTGCACGTAGTCTGGGATGATAAGTTAATACACAAAAATTTACAGACCTGTAGGTGCTCCCAAAGGCCTGAAAAACTCGTAATGTTGGGGAATTATGCTAATTTAGCATGTTTCACTGTCCAATATCTCCAATGGGCTTGGATATATATATATATATATATATATATATATATATATATATATATATATAAAATTAAAAGAAAAAGAAAAAAAAACTGAAATTTTGGGCATAGTTAGTCCTTTAGTATACCATAACACAACAAAGCGCGTTTTGTGTTTTTGAGCAGAAGGAGGTCTAAGTATTTAGTAATTACATACTCTAGGAGGTGTTTCGTTCACAAATTCAACTGGAAATTCGTTGTTATGAAGTAAAATAAAGTAGGATGAGTGATTAATCTAGTCAAGGCTCTCAAGCTCGTTTCTTTCTTCTATTTGTAACACTGTCTTTTCACACCCACAGCAGCACTGTTGAAGAATGCCGCTATCAGCAGAAGGTGAGGAAAGTCAAATTGCACACTTGGCGAAAAAAAAAAAAAAAATCAATCATGTTTATTATTGTTTTAACTGTCAACTCATTGTTGTCCTTTCGTTTGATCTACATTTCGCAGTCAATGTTTAGAGCAAGTGTTCACTGACTTGGGATTGTAGATCAAACGAAAGGACAACAGTCTCCTGCATGAGTTGACAGTTAAAACGATAATAAACATCATTGAATATCATTGATATAGCAAGCAGCAAGAGCAAGGAGTGCTTACGGTCTTTTTTGTCAAGTGAGCGTTTTGAATTTCCTCGCCTTATGCAGGCAGCAGCATTCTTCACCGGTGCTGCTGTGGGTGTGATAAGACAGTGTTACAACTAGAGGAAAGAAACGAGTTTGAGAGCCATGACTGGACTAACCATTCATCCTACTTTATTTTACTTCACAACAACAAATTTCCAGTAGATTTTATAAAGAAAATACCACCTAGAGTTTGACGTCATTACTTAATACTTTGACCCCCTTCTGCTCAAAAACACAAAACGCGCTTTGTTGCGTGGTATGGTATACTAAAGGACTAACTATGCCCAAAATTTCACTTTTTTTTTTTTTTTTTTTTTAATATATACATATGTATATCCAGGCCCATTGGAGATATTAGACAGTGAAACATGCTAAATTAGTATAATTCCCCAAGTTTACGATTTTGTTTTCAGGCCTTTGGGAGCCCTACAGGTCTGTAAATTATTGTGTATTAACTTATGACCCCGGACTACATGCACACACAAATTCAGACCTCTACGTCAGTTATTTCCTCATCCCAAACATGTCTTCTATGTCCAAAAATATTAAGAGATCAAAGTTTTAGCTCTGCACGAGTTGGAGACGTCCAGCACTTTTCAGTTTGGTAGGACAAATGCATATTCAAAACAACGTAAACGCCTAAAATAAAAAAAACGCAAAATGGCGGCAGCCGCTGTGTCGCCATGCGATGTTGTAAAAATTAATTAATTGTGGTTTTGAAATACTCTGATATAGGATAAACATTCATGAAAAAATTAGATTTTTTGTAGATGGTCGAGTGGCACATGCTTGATCACTTAGAATGGATTGACTCAGTGGAGAAAGCCATTATTCTTAAAAAAGGAAAATAAACTTTATTGGTGAGTTTATGCCATATTAATTTTCTTATGAACTTATTGCAGCGAAAGACCATATGTACCATACAAGTGGAATGTCATCTATTTCGTGGCATCTAGATTGATAATATCGAGGTCACCATAGTATTTTCACATTGAAGTCGTTTCCTTATGTCTGGAATAAAAGTTTTTAACATCTATATACTTTCCCCACTCTTCGCTGCATGCATTATTAATAAATCGGCATACTTTTGCTGTGATATATACACAGGGTGGTCCATAAACATATGGCCAAAAACGAAATTTGTGCAGGATACCGCTGCACCCTCTAATTTTTTTACTTCCAATGTTAGTATTATTTTGATAGAATTTCAGCTTCATAGTCCCACTGGAAGATGGTGCTCAACCACCCTTTTCCTTAGAAATACAGTAGGACCTCGACCATCTGATAGTTTTCGGGTTATTTCTCAGCGCCTATTCAACCGATTTGCACCAAATTTGGAGGGCAAGCTTCTATTGCTATCTAGGTTTATTTCTTAAAATGTAAAACATATCGGTTGAATAGAAGCTGAGAAATAGCCTGGAAACTGTCGGATAATCGTGGTTTTACTGTATTTTTATAGGTATATAGAAATTTTAATTGTAAAAAAAAAGTTAACTTTTTACACGCTATATTTTTATTTATTTAGAAACGACATAAATTAGAGAAGCATGTACATTGAACACAGAATTACATTTGTACAATTTACATACTATATTTAGATACATTTATACCGGTGTATACACACATGGAAAGTATAGCAAACACAAGTGAAGTCCTCCACAAGTCAACACAAGTGAATTACGGTACAGAAAGACAAGGTCGATAGAATTAACTCAAAAGTGCAAAATAAAAATAAATGCCCAAAGTAATAAAGAAAACTGAAACAAATATTTTATCTCTATCTTATCCTGATAAAACACTGAATGCTTAACAGCTCCACAGTGTTCAGTTCACAATTGCAGGACATCTATGGTGGACTTTTAGTTGTCTGTGTCTAAACTGTTTTCCGATTTACCTCAACAACTTGCAGGAGAAACTGTTTATCGTCTTCGTCGTTTGTTAAGAGATTATTAAACTCCACGAAAAGCTTCATCTCTCTTTTTGCGGTGTCATTCACGACTCGAAGCTGTTTCACTCGCTCTCTGCCTTCCAGATATTCATGGTTCTTCTTCCATTCACCCGGCGGAAGGTTAAAAAATTCATCTCCAATCTGTGAACTGGAGAGAAGCTTTGCCGTTCGACTGGTTGCAAAATCTCCGAGACTTACTCCTTCTTTAAGCAAGGTTGCATCATCTCTCACGTTCCTCTCTCTGGACTCACGTGTAATTCGTTGGACAGTTTTGTTTTTCACTTCTGCCGTAACTTTGTCTGAGAACAAGGTAAGACCTACCAATTCATCAGAAAGGTACCATAAATGACGTAAGAGGGCTTTTCTCGTGGCGATGCTGATCTCATAATTGGTATCTTGCTATTTCTTCAACTGTATCGATAAGTTCGTATCTCCACCAAGAGCTTCAGCTGCTAGTGGAGCTTGTATCCATGCCTTGGTGTAGAGAAGGGCTCCGAACAGCACGAAAGGCAAAAATTGGGTTTCCTCCTCCTTCGGCAGCTTGAACTCATCACGCTGATCTTGAAAAAGGAAGATTTTCATTACGTAGATTAACTTCTCCATCCACCGAGCGTGGTGAACTGGCCCTGGAGCTCTTCAATGAATCTTGTTAGAGGAAGATCCTAGAACAAGCATCGTCAACTAGTGAGTTCTTGATAATCGTCTTTGGGTTGCAAATTCCTTTTCGATAGTTTTCTTCAGGAAGTCTACAGTTGAGACCATGCAAATTTCACTTTCCTTCTTGATTTCCAATGGCCAAAAATTGTCTCTCTGAACTCGGTCCCAAACCGCCTTCAATCTCTTGAAGATAGGAATATCAGGTGAACTCAAGCAACCATAGCATAGAGTGCTGACTTTTTCCAAAATCAATTCATTCACCTGGTGACGACAAGCTAACCACAGAAACTCTCGGCCAATCCTGTGTTCAAGAAGAACGCACACCGCATTGATGTGACCTGTGTTCACAGGAATGGTGTCGAAACTCATGGCCTGCACTTCTGTCGATTAAGTTCAAATGTGTGATAAGGTCATAAAGGATCTTGTCTTGATTCTGCCTTGTCCCTGAATACAATTTTGGCACACCAAGAAGCTTCTCGTGACCATCTCCAGAAACAAGTATTGTCAGACGGTCAACTTTTCCCACACCGAAAATTTCAGGTAGAATTTTCCCATCCCAGTGGATCACGAGAGGATATTCCGGAGAAAATTCTCTCTTCAGGGAATCCGCTCTCTTATCTCTGAATTTCTCTCGCTCCCTGCGGACTGTGCTTCGTGAAGGTGGAAGGGATCTATTGTCACAACCGAGAGCTGTTCGGGACCATTAACCGGACTGCTTGGCGATCAGATGTTTTGTTTCAATCCAGGTGTTGTGACCTTTTCCGCCCGTTTCTGTCGTTTCCGGCTTAGACATCCAAGTGGTTCAAATTCCTCATCCGAACTTGAAGAATTTTCGGAGTTTCCTTTTTCATCTGTAAAGCAAACATTGGAAGCTGCTGCTGCTGCTGAGGTTAAAGCAATTGCTATTTGTCTGCGTTCTTCTTCTTTGTTTCGTCTCTGAAGAGGTCTCTACTGCTTTTGTACAAGTGCGTTGTCTACTGCAGCCAGAAACGTCTTACGATTCCCCCTTTGATCTAGGAGAAAATCGCAAGCTTACTTTATTTTCATAACCGTCAAGACATTGGGCGATATCAAAGCCAGCGTGGGCGGCTCCAATTACTTTACAAACTCCAACTTGCAACTGCGCTGGGCTTCAGAAGTGCGCCCCTTGTTTTTTTTTTTTTTTCAGCATCAACCAATTGCAATGGATTTTTTTTTTTTTTCTATTTTTACCTATATGTTTCCTAGAATTGTAGGAATTGCAGCCTTAGACCACAACATCATCAATTCCTCGGTTGTCAGTTGGCTCGCATTTCGCACCGAATTATTGTGTGATACCTTTAAGTGATAATGAAACCGTGGTAAGAAATGCTTCGTAGTTGGGGGCTGTTTCAACCTTAATAGCGGCAGTAAGTTACGGACACCAAACAGGAAAACTTCGTTACTCGAGCGAGTTGATGCCATTTTGTCACTAGTTCAGAACGAAACACCATTAAAATCACTTCGAAACCTAGGTTGAATCGTAATGTACAGTTTTGTCCCGAACTCAGTTTAACTTACTATTACTCATTTAATAATTACTAATAATAAAGCCTATACTTAAATATTGAACACTTGAGTAAAAAAACAGTAACCTTAGCCATGTCTCACTAATTATATGTGTATACCTTGTAATAGAATAAATAAGGAATGTCTCATGTTTATGATATGCTTTTTAAAAAATGCTGTATATAACAAAACAAAATAATGGGGAAAATGTGATCTTTTATGGGGTCGTTGAGCACCATTTTCCCTTTGATTTAGAAATCCAAAATTTTACCCTAAAGTTGCTATGTATGAATGTAAAAAACTTAGGGGGTGCCCCAGGTTGTAGCACAAAAATGAGTTTTTTGGACCACCCTAATACACATTGTATATTAACAATAAGCAAGGGCGTCTCTGGCATGTTAAAATTGGAGGAGGGGGGGAACTAGAATGCTAGTAGACCCCAACAAAAGTTACATCAAAATTATGAGTAAACTGGAATCTGCTTTACTAATGGCATCCACTTTTTCTATCTTTAGCTTTTCTTCCATCACTGGTAGACTACTTCCCGAAAAAAAAAAAAAGTTTATATGAATGGCTTATTGCAGAAAGGGACCTAAGTCACTTTTTCACAATTCTGAGAAAAACAGGAAAAACCGTATAACATTGACAGTATAACACATAAATGTACCGTTTTTGGCTCAAAGATAAAGCATAGCGAAAGAATAATTCTGCAAACCTCAATGCGTCCCCGCTGGGGATGAAAAAGTAGTGACTCTGGTACCTTTCTGCAATAAAAGTAAAAACTGTGGGAAATAAGACGAGAAATGCACTATAAACGCTTGTTGATGAGGCTTTACCATAAGTTAGGTTATATAATTGTAACAGAATATTATAGATTTGTAAACGAATGACAGTACGCTTACCTTAAAATATCCTAGAAATGCCCATTGTCGTGACCTGACCATACGCTTACCTTAAAATATCCTAGAAATGCCCATTGTCGTGACCTGACCACATGAGTTAGGTTAGGTTATATTTTCCATAGAAAATTACAGATTCGTTAATGAATGACAGTGTAATGCATTTTCTGGATTTTATTGTCGGTGTTTCAAGTACAATAATGTATGGTTTCGTTTTACATGTGTTATTCAAAATATATGAGGGGGCGCGGTGGCTCAGTGGTAGAGCGTTCACCTCTGGTGCTTGGGGTCCCGGGTTCGATCCCAGCCCCCGCCAAGTGAACTTTGTGGTGGACAAACACCGTGCTCGTGGGTTTTCTCGGGGTTCTCCCGTTTCCTCCCACTTTCTTCATTCCACCAGTTCACTCATCTCTCATCATCACCGTCTCCTTTAGCCTTACCGGCATAACCGAGGGACGTAAAACTTAAAGATTTCATTTCATTTTCAAAATATATGAGTCTGCTTCATTGTCGCCTGTAGTGGACCACTGAAGAACCTCTTCATAAAATCCTTTGACGTCGTCAGCTACATACGACAAGGCAGTCCGTATATCCTTCAATTTAACAAGCTTGATTGGCATGCGAGCAGCTGGGATCGTACATGGCGAAGGAAGTACAATTCTTATACCTCTGGACAGACAGAAGGTGTGAGACGTCAAACTTAATAAATTCTGACACTAACAGTATCCTTATGTTGAACACAATATTCAAAGTACTGATACTTAGAAATCTGAAAGTACTGCCTATTCTTGTGGGAACATACGGTAGTTTCTACAGATGGCACTTTTTTTTGTAGGTATAAGGCCACCACGTTTTGAAATCAGTAATATGACTGGTGTCGATAAGTTTGACAGTATTTTGACCAATACGAGTTGCATTACAGATTACCGTGCACAGTTCGTACAATGTATAAATACGAATGCAATTTCTAATGGGGCGTCGAATAACACTAAACTTCCGGTCGCATGGAAGATATGAGTGACCTCTGAGTGGGAAATGATGTACGATCTTCTGAAATCGTCCAGTGTCCGTTAATGCTAGCAGAACGCGCCACCATGTGTGGGTTTTATTTTGTCCAGGGCAATTGTCCGAGAAAAGATGCAATTCTTTTACACTAAGAGGCACATAGTCGGTAATATAATCTAATAGGAAAGAAGCCATGGCATTTGCTCCTTTTTGGCTGTCAACGCTCATGTCACTAACACTAATATCGTCCTGCATTATCTGTCATACGTGTAATCAAACCGCACATAACGATTTCCACTGGTCTGCACTAACATATGACCTTTACAGACCACTGCTACAGGCGAACTATTACTTACGGAAATCGCTCACTTGTTTCAAGGTTGCCAGTTTTATTTGCCGCCATTTTTTATCTGTTTGTCCGTACAAAGGAACCAGTTCTCGTCGCTGCAGAGTAGCCAAGTTTATTGCAGAAAGGGCCCGGAGTCAGTGACTTAGGTACCTTTCTCCACTAAAGAATAATTTTCACTGTGCATTTTCTTGGCTATAGGCTCGTGCGACTGACGAGCACTAAACGATTAATTGGGGAAGTCAAAAATACCACTAACTCCGATACCTCAAAAAAAGTGACTTAGGTGCCTTTCTGCAATAAGCCATTCATATATAATATGGTTCTTAGGTAATTTCTTCACCTTGACATTCCTACCGGTGAATTCCTGCTCAGTGTTCTTAAACGCATTTGCAGCAGGTAGTTTTATAGTCCTCATATTTCGATTTTTTAGCTAACAAAATCTTAACTCTCTGAAAGAAGTCTTACGATGACACTTGATTTGATTGCGAATTTCCAGTTTTTGATTTTCATTCTTCTGTATTCTTAATAAACTCAAAAGGTATATTATCTACCTTTTTATTGCTCATTTCGTTATGTTTTTGAACTTGTCCAATGAACCATCCTCGTTTACTTCGTTTTCCGTTTTAATATCTAAAATGTACAGTTGATTCTTGCTGTCATCCGGCTCCTCAACGTGTTCTTTCCATCTTCCTGAAACTCAATTCGCTCATTAAACACTCATTTCTATCTTTAGTTTCTATATTGTCATAAGTTGTCCCTTGTTGCCCTTCTACAGTATTCGCATGAAATTTACTCTCATATATAATATTCAAATTTCTCTTGTCTTTTTAATTTTTTTTTTTTTTTTTTTTTTTTGTCACCTTCGCTTCTATTGTAGATTTCCCTATCTTTGTAGATTTCCCTTCTTAATTCGTAGATAAACTTTCTATACATCCCTTCTTTCCCTTCTCCAGCCTTCCTTTGTCATGGAAACCAATTGTTGCTGGTTAAGCAATGAAAAAATTGTATGTCTGCAGCCAAGACTAAGAAGCATAACTTTAAATTAACCAAGAAGTATAACTTTAAAAAAAAATCCTTTTTTGAAAGAGACATACGAATCATATTAACCTAATGTTTAAGAACAGACATAACTTGAATTTGTTCTGCCTATGTTTTTACTTCTTCCATATATATCTAAATACTTTCAGCATTGATCCATTTATCTCTTACTCAAAATATTTGGGGGGGGGGCGTCCCCCTGTCCCCTCACCAGAGATGCCCGTGGCAATAAGCTAATTTACATTTTATGGCTGAAAATGTAATTTCAGTCTTTCTTTTCAAATTCGTCTCCTATTGTCTTAAAATCTTGTTTAGTTTTTTTTTTTAAACTACACTGTTATATTCGTTAAGCTAAAGGAGAGATGTGATTGATGAGGGTGAATGACTGTGAAAGAATTGGTGGAATGAGAATGTTAGAGAACCCGCAAACAAACTAGAGGCTCCTCACACCAGAAATGAGCACTCTACCACTGAGATACCGTGTCCTCATTGCGTGTTCTACTGTAAGGCGTTAGTAAACTGTGATTTCTGAGGTTCTTACCTTTCTTATGAAATATATAAATTTCACCTGTAAGATTCCGTTTTGTGTTATCAGTATTCTCAGTCTTTACCGCTGTTTTCCACTGACGATTACAGTTTATGCTAAACATAGCTGAATGATATGGTTCACTGCTTCGATTACACGTAATGTAAATAATTGGGCTGTCACATAAACAAATAGTAATCGGAACAGTGAACTGGAACAATGGAAACGTTAATATACTATGTGCTGTTCAGAAATAGAGATCTTACGTAACCTGATCTAGTTTAACATTTCTCTATTCAGTTTTACTTTGATCTGTTGTGTTGTACTTCTCTAACTTTATCATCATATACGAAGGTAACTTCAATAAAAAGCATGGAAGAAACCTATAAACAAACTAAAGACAGTAAAATACGTAATTCTGCTTCATTTATTATGTAAATATAATAGAATACAGTAAATATGATTTTATGTATATTCACAATTTACCTTTTAACACTTGTGCACTTAAACTAGAAATACAGATCACTGAGAAAAGTAATGTTTCTTTTAAAAAATAATAACTTATGTAACAATTTCGCCAACTAACCGAACATATTGGCTTCATCAGACACTGTAAAACAAGAGGGAGTTGCATCATATAACTATAATAGGAACCCAGAAACTGGTTTTGAACGCTGATTGGCTGGTCAGAACGGACTCATGACAAAAGTGAAATCAAACATCATAAATCCTTTTCCCTCTCTTGTCCGGCAGAAAACTAAGCTACACATTAAGTCTTTCCAATAACTTGCCATACTGTTCGTCAATTTTAAGTCTTGCATTCCAGTTTATAACACAGCCCTAATCTTTCTCAATAAATCTGACCTCCTTCCACTTTCTTTTTAGTGTCCTTTGTTCTCGTCCTAACACTTTAACCTCGCACCAATTAATATTATGTCCCGTATCTCTCACGTGCTTAAAAAGAATAAAAATATTTCTTTCTAACCTTACGTCATTATTGTGTTGTTTTAGCCGTTCTTTTAGTTTTTTCCCGTTTCACCAGTATAACAACTGTTACATTAATTCACAACACCTTATCTTGTAAACCACTACCCCTCTTTCCTCCTTCCCTTTTTCCTTTTCCTTCCTTATGCGTAACACATCCAATTCTCGTACTTCCTTTCCTGTATGTTGGAACACTTCCTATTTTCTTTGGTGCTCTTTTAATTATCAGTGTCATCACTCCTACATCGTGTTCCCCACCATGGCTTTTCTTCCCCTCCATCTTCTTTCCTATCTTCCTTCTTCTTACTCTTTCCATCCTTAGCTTTACTTTATCACAGGGATACAAATAAGCAACAAAATTTTACTAGCCCAAGAAGAAAAGCTACTAGCCCACATTTTACAATAGAAATCGTTTGCTTACCGTCGCTATGTTATTAAATACTCGCCCGTACCGATGAACCACTCGCCCCGGGCGAGTGGTTATTTGCATCCCTGCTTTATCATATCCGTTCGTCTCGAATTGCTTGCAGAATTCCTCTATATCTTCTACTGTCACTACTAATCCACATGATCCTTTCCTCCTCTATGAAGTTTCTCTTTGTTAAGCGATCAACATCGCTCCTTTTCTGATGCACACTTCTGGAATCAATCTGTGACCAATTCGTCTCCCCACCTACTTTTTTTATACCTAGAAACACAGTGGCCCCTTTCTCTTCTACTTTCAGTTTGAATTCTATGTCCTCCTCCTGATTTATTTCCCTCACAAATTTGTTAAGTTCCCTATGAGTACCTTTCCATATCCCAAAGCAATCATCGTCATACCTGCTGAACATAAGCTTGTCTCCTCCTTTCCTTTTTCCATCGGTCCATAACTATCTCCGTCCATGCAGGACTCATACTTGATCCTATGCTCAGGTCCTCCTTGAACTTCTCTCCTATAATGCAGAAACTGTTTTAAAGCTTCTTTGAGCTTTTGTGCACCTCAACCATGTATTCTCTTTCCTTCCATTTTCTCCTTGACTCCTTCAACATGTACTCCCTGTTCAAACTCGGAACATTGCCTTCACATCAATGCTAAACAACGTTTTACCCTTTATACATCCCATGTTATCCAATCTGACCTTAAGGTTTTTAGAGTTTTTAACACTATAGCTCTACTATTCTCTGCGTACAATTTCAGCTATTGTCTTGACCTTCTCCTCCAGCGGTTCGCACAGATTCCCTCGGCAGTCGAGTCAAGCACTGGCCTCAGTACTTGTACGCGTAATCATAACAAATAGAGCCGTGGTGCCTCAGGGGTAAAATGGTAGCGTGGGGTGGCTAGTTCGATCCCAGCTCGCACCCATGATAGAAATTAAGAAGGTAAAACCAAGCGCAACCTGTCCCTTCGCGTGACATCGCCTTCAACACCAAATCATTGATCTTCCGAGCAAGAAACCATTCTCACCTCCTCTTAGTTGATAGGTTATTAGTTGTATTTGTCTTTAAGATTTTGTGCGTTTTATTTTTCTCAAAACATGTGGTTAACTCGTTATGCACTGTTGTCTGTTTTTCTGTGTGTAAATACTATTGTATATTTTGTAAGGCAAAAGGAGAAATGATGACAGAACTAGAAAAGTTGACTGTTATAATTGTTTGATGAAACGGGAATAAATGGGCTTATTTCCTTTGATAGAAAAATGAACAAGTAATGGATGCACATTAATTAGGGCGTTTAATAATGTCTCGAGGATTGTGTGGGAAGTGAATGCAATCAATTTATTTTGAATTCGGCAAACTAATGATTATATCCACTCTGTAGTCAGTGATAAAAGCACTTGAAAACACTGGCTATAAAGTAGTTACAAGGGTGTGTGACTTAGGATGCACAAACCGTTCTTTATGAGAAGAACTGGGTATAACTACCGAAAACACGAAGTACAAAAAGCTACGTCTATGAATCAGGAGAAATGTTTGTTTTTGCGAGATAGAAAATTAGTGAAGAAATTAATTAACTTTTTACGAGGATCGTAGGTGACTTTACATTAGTGATAAACGCCTTCATGACGCAAATTTAAAAAAAGTAAAAGTGAAGTTTGTTGCACAATTGTTATCAAATACTGTTGCTAAAGTACTTAAGTTCTGCAGAGATAATAAACTATCATATGATGTCAATCCACAATATGATTTAAACCACTAACCCTTGAAAATAGATACTTGCTAAATGTATCCGAAATATCAGAAATTGTTGTAGTGTGCTTAAAATACAAAAAGGTTACTGCTTATTTTATCTTCTAAATTTATTCCATACGTTCTGTTAGTAAATACTTTGTCAACTTCCTGCTGAACTAATGCTTTATATTGTTCCCAATAGCATCTGTGAGCTTCTCTTCTTTATCTAGTTTTAACTAAATGCTTTAACATAGAATTACGCAAGGCTGCTTACATTGAAATCATTAAGAATAAATAACAAATAATAACAGGGAGGAGATAAGTTGACCAGAGACTTTAAGGTGTCGTTCTGCATCCACGTGTGGATCTGAGGAGAATCTAGAAGTATTTCAGATTTAATCCCGATATATATTGATCACGAATTAAGATTATTAGTCAGTAGTCTTTGACCATTAGGCAATGTCCCACGTCTCTGCATCATCATCATTATTATCGTCATGTTTCTTTGTATTATTATCACTGTAACAGATTTTCTGTGTTTAACGTCCTACGTTATTCTCCAAGGCTGAGAGAGAGAATGATGATGGCGATGATGAAATAATGGATGTAAGAAAGTCGAACGGAACGGGAGAACCCCGAAGAAACCAACGCACCAAAGGTGAGCGCTGTACCAGTGAGCTCCCGGATGACAGTTTTGTTACTATTACCAAATTAAACTAAATAACTTTGGCATTAAGCACCTTGTTCCTAGATATTGATAAAGTTTATGAAAGTCATAGTAAGAAAATGAAATAGATTTTCAACTAGTATTAATATCTTTTGTGCTAGTTTTGAGTTCTAAACTTTTGAACACGGTGTAATAAACAATTTGTATATATTTTACTCGTATTTTCTTTACAGAAATCTAATGACAAAATAATGGAAACCAAAGAAGTGATTGAATCAACTGTGACTGTACAACCTCCAACTGACAACAAAGAAATCGAAGTTCCAGCACCGGTGAGTTTTTCTTTTAGGTCGAAATTGCCACTCAATTTGTTAATGAAAATTGTAGGTTGCGAAAAGACTATTATAAAAACTGTCACTGTTATATTCACTAAATATCTTGATAATTATGTATGTATCCTTTCATATTAGATCAATCATGTAGTTCATGAGCCAGATTTTGTTAAAACTCGCACAATTATTTATTTCATTCATCTAAGAAACGTGTTTTGTTTCCACAGTTGGTGATATTTTTATACTGCTTGAAAGTTTGAGTCATTTTTGAGCTTATCACTTCTAAACTTCGTATAATATAGTTTTCTGAGTATTTTGTCCGAAGGTAGAGTCTTATCTACTGGAGTCCATGAAGTCCTGCAGGAAAGTAAAACTATAACTTGGAAACCGTTATGTTTAAGTGTATAAATTTTTGGGGTTGGAAGAAGGAAAGTTTAAAGTTTTGTTCTGGCCACAATGCTCGATGACGTTTGCGCTGGTAATCACGTGACTTAAGATGGCGTCTATTAAAGAAAAGGCACAATGTATTTTGTGGAATTAAAATCTTGCGTTTCAGTGCGGAGAAAGTTCCAAACAACGTATGGGAAAACTCCCCCAGCAGAAACAAGTATCAAGAGGTGGTACGAGAAGTTCAAAGAAACGGGAAGTGTGTCAGATTTACAACGCAGTGGAAGGCCAGGAACGAGTGACGATGTGATTCACACGTTGCAGGACAGCGTAGCCAGGAGTCCAATGAAGTCGCTTAAACGTAGGTCATTGGAACTGGGAATACGGAAGTCAACGTTACACAAAGTACGCAAGAATTTGAAGGCCCGGCCTTATAATTAAAATTTGTGCTCGAGCTGATAGAGGAAGACTGTGACATGAGAATGGAATTCTGTGAATCAATGGTTACCCGCTTACCTTCTGTCTCGATTTCTGTTTTCAGATGAAACCACATTTCATGTGTCGGGAAAAGTGAACAGGCACAACTGCCGGATTTGGGGGTGGAAAATCCACGTGAATTCGAAGAGCACAAGCGGGGTAGTCCCTAAGTCAATGTATGGTGTGCTGTTTTAATGAACCACATTATTGGCCCTTTTTTCTTCGAGGAAGAGACGGTAAACCTGTTTTATCTGTTTTACAACTTTTTATTTTTACAATTGGTTGGCAACACTGACAAACTGGGATCCTTAGGAGAGGAAAAGTTTTTCATTGAGTAATATGGGAGTACCAAAAAAAAAAAAAAAAAAAAAAAAAAAGAACACTTGGAGTAACCGATTTGTGCACCTGAGCCGCTTCACGCCATCTGTTAGCGACGAATACGTAGTCAGCGTGCCGCGTCGCCCTATCGCTAACTGGCGTATCGGGAGCTTTCTAGACGTAGTAGCCGCCACATCTTTTATTCACGTGACTTCCCAGTTTACCTCCCGACGCCGAAAATTGGGGGAAGCACCGGCCGGGAATTGAACCGCGGGATCACGCGGATATGAATCCAACGCTCGAACCACTAGACTAAGGTGTCCCCCCCTAATATGGGAGTACAGGCAATTAAAAGCCATGCAAAAGGACCAACACACAAAGACTGGAGAGTTACAGTACAGTAAAATGTCAAAGAAGTGTTGTGGATATGTTTAAGCCAGTTCAAAAGTAAGAGGAGCAACCATCACAGAAGTCAGCAGAAGAATTAAAACAACCATCTATAAAAGGCTTCGTTGAAAAAGATAAAGTGACATTTGCAGAAATAATGTAGGCAGTGAGACTCGTAGTGAACAGAATTTTACAATTCCCGTAAAAATGATTATATACTGTTTAAACAGATGTTCCCAAATAGTGTAATTGCACAGAATTTTTAGCATGGGCCCTTTGAAGTGTAATTATGTTATTTGTTACGGTCTCGCACTATACTTTAGAGACAGTGTTGTGGACGCAGTAAACTGGTGTCAGGACATTGTAGTGTGCTTTGATGAAGTGTTAAATAAGGTAGCCCAAGGGCAGGGGGGATGTGAAGTTCTGAAACGATATAAAGGAGGAAGTTTTCACGAGATATCTTAGTTTTTTTGAACCATGCTATAGTTAAAGATCTCTTATCTAAGTTTAAGGAAGGACTTTCAAAAGTGCCTTTGAATACGATTTTGCAAGTCAGTATGGACGGACCTTCTGTGAACTGGAAATTTCTGTCAAATCTAAAAGAAGAAATTCTGATTCTAAGGATCCACAGTTATTAGATTTAGGATAATGTAGTCTTCATGTGGTTCGTGGGGCATTCCAAACAGGTCATGGAGCTGCAAAATGGAATGTTAATAGTTTTTTAAAGGGGCTATACTATTTGTTTAAAGATAGTCCAGCACGACGAGGAGACTACGTTGCATCCCTGGGACTTTCACATTTCCCCCCAAATTTTGTCAGGTACGCTGGGTAGAAAATGTGCAGTGCGCAAAAAGGTCATTGAAAATATTTCCCCACGTAAAGAAGTATTTGAGTTCAGCTAACACTCCCAGCAGTGTGTCAGTGAAACATGTCAAGGAAGGAGTTGACGCTTTGTTAATGCCAGCAAAATTGGTGTTCTTCAAGACCTTGGCAACAGAACTAGAGGAATTTTTAAAAGCATATCAGTCCTCCAAACCTATATATTATTATTAAAATTTATCTGTTCTCTTACTGTTAATTTCTTCAGTAGACCTGGAAATTGGAAAACCTGGAAAATTCAGGGAAATTAGTTCAATATTTTTGTATGAACCCTGATACATAAAGCACACACCCACAAACATAAAGTTTATACTGTATACGGTTTATTTCATATCATTCAATCGCAGTTTATGAGTTTATAATGGGTAGTTAATGTGTATGGAAGAGTAATTTAAAAGTTTCGTAGGGGAACTGTGGCTCAGTAGTAGAGCGTTCACCTCTGGTTCGATTCTAGCTCGCGCCAAGTGAAGTTCGTGGTGGACAAACACCGTGTGCATGGCTTTTTTCTTGAGTTCTCCCGTTTCCCCCACTTTCTTCATTCCACATTTCATTCATTTCTCATCATCGCAGTCTCGTTTAGCCGGGCTGGCATAACTGTGGGACATGAACCTTAAATATTTCATTTAATTTGTTTTCTAATGTGTTTACACTGTCTTGGTCTAGAAGCTAGTTGCAGTGATCTAATTAATCGTTGTGTTTGTTTCGTAGGCGAAAATCGAGACGCCAGTGAAGAAAAACAAGGAGGAGAGATCCAGAAAGAAGGATGACAAGAGCGTGGAACAAGTGCTGAAGGCGCTCAATAGCCTAGTAACAACAGAAGAAAAGTTAGCTGCCATGTGTAAGAAGTATGCTGATATCGTCGACGAAAATAGGAAATTACAGGTACTAGTCAGTATTTTGGTAAATTGATATTAAATAAGAATTGTTCATGTCCTGGAAATCTTACGATATAAATAGTTCACATTTTGCAGACTCCAAGATTATTAAAATCCTTCCTTTAGTTGTATAGTTGGGGAAAATATGTTGGGTTTTGTATTTGTGGAAATCTAATAGAGAATGATGTGATCTTCAAGGATCTTATAAAATAGAGGATCTGCCCTTACAACAATATCTTGAAGCCATACGTCACAGTTTCGCCACTCCTACTCTGCCCACTCCGCCCAATAGGATCGCAATGTTTTGAGCCAACAATCATGGCGAAAACGAAAATAGCCAATCAGACGATGGCAGAAACGAGAATAGCCAATCAGACGTGCCGATGCTCGGTTGTTTTTTGGCTTCATCGATTTAATAGGATGAAGATACATATGGGCAGATCCTCTATTTTATAACATCCTTGGTAATCTTAATGTGTTCGTAAGTCTCGTGCCTACCACAACTCCTGCATTATTACTTAGTGTAGTCTCTAACGCTTTTGCCTTTGGTGCGAGCGGTCCCGGGTTCGATTTCCGTAGGGACTTTCGATCGAAAAGGTGTAACAGCTTTTCCAGGCCAGCTATCCTGAGTGAGTTTTTTTTTTCTCATTCATGCCAGGCAAATGGCGGGATGGTACCTAACATAATGCCCGCTTCCTTCCTTCCCCATTCCTTTCTCTCTAATTTCCCGGGCAGAGTGATCACCGAGGGACGTCATCCATCATATGTGTGACTGGCTAACATGGCCATTGATGCCAAAATCCCAAAAATCTAATTCTTAATCCCTGTACTATTACTATTGTTGCTGTTAGATTAAACTAAAATTATAAGTCATTGCACATATTTCAAATAAGAAAAAAAAAATACCTGGTTCTATTGTGTTAATAGGAATTCAACTATAATACTACGAAGAAATACTTCCATAGCTAGTAGCTGCTGGTTGTTGTTGGAGTGAAATATATAACTTGAAATATTTTGTATTCTTAAAATATTGTAGCGAGGGAATATATGGTAATATTCCCTTTTTGCATATAGGAATGATCACAGCTACTCCACGATCCCTAGGAGTCTTTTTGTATTTCCAAGCCAATCTGATTGTATGTAATAGTAGAGATACAAGGGCTCGGAAAAAACGGCTTTTTTAAGGGGGGGGGGGGAACTTGTCTTTTTCTGCTTCGCGTTTTTGCTTTGGAATTTTTTTTTCAAAATTCTGCTTTAAATTGATAAAGCAGACTTTTTTCGATTCTCTACAACCCAAAAACTCGTTTAATTGGTGGTTGATGCAGTTAAATAACTATAAAGTATACTATAAGGAAGTTGCTTAGAGAGAAAAATTGTGAAAATAAAAAAAAAAAAACAACAAAATTTCCGTTTTCCTCTCCCTCCCCCAAAAGCCAACTTTTTATGTGAAAAACCATCGATTCAAAAAAGCCGGCCTTTTTCCATCTCTATGTAATAGTAATTTGTTTCTTGCTTCTCCCTTGTATTTGATCATTTCAGATGTTATGATGTCATGACGACTGCTTTACCGATTTATGGCTTGTTTCTGTTCTTATTCTGCAATTGTATCCTCATCATCTCATAGTTCTGAATTTACATTTTGTGTTTCTGCATCTTCTTCGTTCCATGGATTCCTTTCTAATAATTTGATGAAATGTTTCCTCCAACCTTCTTGATATCTGCTTCTTTTGCTGGTAGTTTTCCGATAATTTGCTGGTAGTTGACATTCTTTGTTCTTTCTGAAGCTCTTTAATATTCTGTAAAACAGTTTTGTGTTTTCTTTGCTGTTGCTTTCCGTGATTCTGCCAAGTTCATCCTATGATTTTTTTATTCGCTGCATGTACTGTTTATTTGGTTTGTTGTCTTTGCGATTTATAATGTTGTTAGTCTTTATCTTTACTATTTGTGAAATGTTTTTGACATGTCTCTTTCTTTAGTACTTTTTTTTTTTTAAACTTCTTCGTTCCACCATAGGGCTCTTTTCGTCTGTATTCCTGCTTTGTGCTAACAGCATACGTCTTCTGCTAAGTTCAGTATCACTTGTTTGAAATTTTTCCAGCTTCCTTTTAAGTTGTTCGTTTTCTCCTTTCCCCCCTTCTATTGCTTCTACTTTTTCCTCAACTTTTTGCTTAAAATTTTCTTGGTGTTCTTTCTCATTCAACTTACAACGTCTGTAGGTTTGCATTAGTCTTTTTCTTTGTGGTCTCTGTTGTCATTTCCATTAAAAGCAGGTAATGGTCGCTGCCAATTCCGGGACCTCTCTTTTACTTGGGCGTCTCTACCAGATTTCATTTGATCTTCATTTACAAGTGTACAGTGGATTGTTGAGTTATCATTTCTGGTAGGTTCGACTGTCGCGAACATACTATTTTCTTTGTGGAAATTTTGTGCTCTTGATGATTAGATTTTTTTCCTATGCACATATTTCTTTATCTTTTTCTATTATCTGTGCGGATTTTTCCCCACGTTTACCAATGACGTTTCCTATTACTTCTATGTTATTTCCCACTGTAAGACTCAGATCTCTCAAAATAATAATGCTACATTAGTGTTACCGTCTGCCGTCATGTTCTGTAGTTCTTTGTTGAATTTCCGTTTCTTTTCAGTAATTTCCTCTTCATTAGGTCTGTAAGCTAATATCGTGTTTATTCTACTGTTGCCATCTTTTACATTAACAGTCCTTTCAAACACAGCAACTGAGTTGCACCACTGGTATGAAGGGAAATATAAACCAAGCAACTGATACCAGACACCGACGGGCCTCAGTGGCAAAGTGGTAGAGCGTTCATCTCTGGTGCGTGGGGTCTTTAGTTCGATCCCAGCCCATCCCAACTGAATTTTGTGGTGAACAAACATCGTGTGCGTAGGTTTTCTCGGTGTTCTCCCGTTTCCTCCCACTTTCTTCATTCCACCATTTCATTCATTACTCATCATCACCGTCTCCATTAGCCTAACCGGCATAATCGTGGGACGTAAAACTCAAAAATTTCATTTTCAGTTTATTTCTCTTCATCACTGTCTTCTTTAGCCTAGCCGGCATAACCGTGGGACATAAAAATGAAAGATTTCATTTCATTTACCAAACACCGACACTTGTTTTTTTATTTTTATTTTTCAACACTCATTTTTTTCCCCTGTAGTGACAGGGTTGTCAAGTCACATAAGAAATATATAGCACCTAGGCTATTAGACTATATTAGACATAAATCCACGGCTTTAATTCAAACCGCAGTGCCTACCACCGGGAAGCAAACCCGGCACCTGCACAGGTAGCCAAGTTCCAACCACTTAGCCACGAGGAATCCCATCAATATACATTTGGTTCTGTCAACAACATATTTCCCTCCTTTATTTCTTTCCTTAGTGTTGAGTAATAATAAAATAATAATACATAGATCCGGAAATGCTTCATTTGGCAAATAGGGGTGGCTGGAAACCGGATGATTAATATATAAAGAACAGAACATAATAGACGACTAGTTAGATCTAATGGATACGTTGCGCGTTACAGAAAAATCAGGATTATAAAGGTAATTTAAAGGATGGTAGTAATATAAAGAAGAAGGCAATGATCTGTCCCTGGTATCTTATGCGTTCATTACAGGGATGATACCTCGTTGTAACAAAATATAGTCTATAATTGTTTTAAGGCATGCGAGAACTGTAGTATATGGTGTAAAATAAGGTGAACTTTAAGCAAGAAACACTTGTGTATTTTTTGTCTGTAATCAGTAATTCAACGAAGTTTTTTTTATTTATTTATTTTTTGCGAAAGATATAGTGTCAACCTTGACGCGGTGGCGACCACTGTAGTGTCACCGTACGAAGGCTTCTATTTAAGACAATGCTTCTTCACGAGTAGCGGATACTGAGAGTTGCTCGAGACGGGTACGGGAGAGCAGACAGTGGTAGCCACTGTTTTAATGACAGCAACTGCGGTGGCTCCGTATGAAAGCTCCAATTTAAAGCAACGCTTCACAAGCAGTGGCCTAACTCAGTGGCTGTGTATGAAACAGGGATAACAACCATAATTCTTTCGCTTATAGTTTTCCAATCTATGACATCCTTCACATTTTCATTGTGTATGTTAAACTTCAACTCTAGCCTCATGCTTTTGTTGTTCCACTGTAAAGTTGTATAAATTATCTGTATGAATTATTTTACAGAGTCTTGTAGTTCATCTCTTCCTTTTTGGTTTCCGTTATGGCCAAATACTTCAATGTTCTCATCTTTTTTCTTACTAGTTCTATTTCTTTTCCACTAAGGTTTCTGTGTTGTAAGTTCCATACATCGAAGCCTGTTTTGCTCGCCAATTCGTCATCACTTCTTTCCGTTCGAGTCTTGCTTTATGTCTGCTTTTTAACTTACTACATTTTACTGGAGTAAGTTTACCCTATGTCCAAACCCGAACCTGGAGGACAAAATGCTTTTCTGTCAGGATTTTCTTCCTGCATCCTTTGTAGATCCATCTACTCTTCAAGAATGCAGCAGCAGCTGGTTTTGGTCCGCCCCGAGAAAATCCCGGTGCCCACTATATAGTGTTGGCTGGTTTAATCCAAGTGTGTGTTCGTAAAATCTTGATGAACACACATTTGTAGGTTATCACGTTTCACTCCCTTATATTATTCGTATTATGTTCAGACCTAAATTCCCCATTCATTACTCAAAGCGATTATACTACAAAAGCAGTTTTTTTTTAGTAATAGTAGTAGTTTATGAATGTTTCTTTTGTGATTTTTTTAATAGTTTATTATTGTTACGCATTGCAATCAATGAAAAATTCTAAATATTGTTTAGTTTTAACAATGTTAACTATTGATAAAATACATCGAAATGTAGTACTTTTGGGTGGGGTGGGGGTCATACAAACCCCACGTAAGACATTTATTGAAATCAGGAGTATCTTGGTATCTAAATATGTATAAATGGGTCAGAGCCAAAGTGGACTCAAGTAATTCGTATCTTTATTTCACTTTTCTTACTGATATGCAAATTAAGTCGTCGTATTTCTTTAACTTGGACTAATAAACGTCGTAGTGAACTAACTTGGACTAAATAGTTCTTCTGTACTCTGCAGTATTTTGAAATTATCCATGTGTAATTCTGTATAATGGTTTCACTTGGGCAACTGTTTATCTTTTTGTTCTTCTGAAATGACTCTTGACAATTATACTAACGCGTATGGAAAGATCAGTACAATGTATTTTTTATCAGGATTCCTTCGTGAGTGAGTCGGCAGACGTATCCCATTTGTGGCCAAATGGAGGACAATTTCTCTCGGATGTAAGCCGAAGAGCGGTTTGGATTCCGCTTTAAGCTTATGTGACCGCTTCCAGCATAACCCGTTTTGCATAATAACACCAAGGCGAAACACACTTATTTCTGTCCATATGTGATATAAATACATAGAGCAAATTATTAAAAAAAAATTTTTTTGTTTTTTCAATAAAACCCATGGTTTTTGCCAACCCTGCCACCATAATGATGAGTGTTCCCCGATCCGCCATATTGGGAGACACTTGGCGAGAATTCAGCATCTTCTCCAAGACTTTCAAAAACAATTCTGTTTTCACATTATGCAAAAACTACTTTCTCAGTAACATGTTGGATCTCCAATAAAAAAATCACCAATTCTTAAATTGCCATGCTTTTGTTTTTTAATTCTTTGATATAGTTTTGTTTTGTAGTTCTTAATTCTAGTTCTTTGCTATACCTTTGTAATTTCCGATACATTCACAAGCAGTCTTGCAAATCCCAGATCCTATATCCTGATCCGTATTTGCCCGAATGTAGTTCGAGATTATTAATATAATAACAGTTTTGTAAAAGCCATACTCGTATGATAATCGCAGCCAAGCCCTAGACCGTTACGCTTGGAAAACTAAAGTTTATTCCATACCACGCGGGACTCTACCATCTGTATCGTTCTTCCTTGACGGTGCCGTCCTGTTGCTTGGCTCATCAGACTGTAGGACATAGGCAATAGTAATGCACCATGTTTAAAAATACCTTTCATTGGGTAAATTCTCCATTATATAATATTTTCAAAGTGTTTGTAATATTTTATGTTGGGTATTTGTATTTTTTCATTAATATCATCTCAAGAGAACTTGGAATCGAAATATAGTCAGGCCAATATGATATCTTTCTTTTCTCTTTTTGTCTCTACGAAGCCTTAGCAGTATAGTTTTCATTGTATAAGTTTGATGATACTTATGGTTTTGGAAATTTGTTGCAGATAGCCCTAAAGCAGTCTGAGAAGAAGGCTAGTATCCTGCAACGGGAGAAGGAACAGCTGCAGACTGAGCACAGCAAAGCAGTTCTCACTCGCAGTAGGCTAGAGAGTCTCTGTCGAGAACTACAAAGGCAGAATAAGGCAGTTAAGGTAAAAACATCAATTTATTATTGTTAGTATTAGTGTAATTATCAGAAATGTCCGTTTGTCGCACGGTTAGAATAAGATTTAATTCATATGAAACCGAAAATATGAATATGATAGAAATTGTATAGTATAGAATCCGAATTTTCATTTCACCTTTTAGTACAAACTTCATTCACGGAAAAACACAAAAGCAACAATATAGATAAAAATTGCTACACTAAACTCATTGGTTTCATAAATGTTTGTTGTGTGTTAGTGCACCACGTTAAGAACTTCACAGAAGGAGGTAATATCTTTCGGCGGAGGTACCTGCAAGATAAAAAATAAAAATGTAAAACAGTAATAGTAATTAGTGCACCTAACATACTTAAACACATACATTATTGTAGAGTGACGTAAAGGATTGTGATACTCCAATATAGTTGAGAAGTTTTTTGAAAAAGTACGTTACTTCGTATTCATACACCAAATCTGTATAAATTAAAAAAAAAAAAAAAATCACTGATACTGATATATGAATCATGTGAAGAACCACAAAGGACCCAGATGTAATATAAAAAATTCCTGAGACATCTCTATTTATCCTAGGGTCATGTTTTGTATCTCATTCTCTTTAGAATAGAATATCCTTTCAAACAGTACCACTAACATGAGTCTAACATGTTCCCAAGGAAGGAAATAGGGGTTTTTGTAAAAAAAATCCCTTTTTTTTTAGTTTGGGTCCCTCTAAACCCCCCTCCTGTGTTAACGGACAAATCTGAAAATCAACTGAAAAATACTAAGGGGTATACTGAATGTGAGTACAAAATTTCAGGCTTCTATCTTGAAAAGTAAGGGCGGGAAAAAATTACTAATGTGCTAAGAATATCTCCACAATACTCCAGATTCCCGCATAAACAGGATCTCGGTAAAAATTTCCTGAGACATTGCTATTTATCCTAGGATCATGGTTCGTACCTCATTCTCTTCAGAATAGAACAGCCTTTCAAACAGTACCATTCACATGTCTCCGTCGTATATCTGAGGCGGGAAAATCTCGAAAAAAGGATTTCTTGTTAAAAGAAATCGCTTTTTTTTTTGGTACCTTTTTGCTCCTCTGGACCCCCTTGTGTTAACGCAGACATCTGAAACAAATATGAAAAATACCAAGGGGTGCACTGAATGTTTGTGTAAAATTTCAATCTTCTAGGTGCAAAAGTAAGCCCGCCAAACAATAATAAAAATAGGCTTAACAAAAAAATATTTTTAAAGTTATGTCGTCATAACCTCCTATGTCTCGACGCAGAAAGGCGTGAAACCATACGTAACGTGTTCTACAATGCCTCCAAGCTTGGAAAAACAAACAATAAAGCGAAGTAGAAAGCTTTATTAATACTTTTTTAATTGAACAATGAAGACACTAACCTTTCGTGTAAAAATACACGATAAAATTTAAAAAGGTTAAACGATGTCCATCTTGGGAGACTGTTTGGAGGTGATCAATGTTATGTACACTGTCTTCAGTGTACTAGGAGACAAAACAGCCAAGTGCATATTAACATAATTCCTAATGTGAAATACCGTAAGTAAATATGAAGGATGCACTTCTTACATAACAGTATACACGTTGACAGTTCCCAGCTCTTCGATCTATCAGATCGTGTTAACCATGTTGCAAAAAGATAGAATGCTTATTCTTAAACTAAGTTTTTTTTTTTTTTTTTTTTTTTAATACTGTCTTCAAAAGTAGAACCTTTCCTTACCGAATTTCAGACTGACGCTTTTCTTAGTCCATTTCTTTACAACACTTTATCCGCTGATAAAATTATCATGCAAAAATTT
Organism: Thermobia domestica; assembly: GCF_964235325.1. Classification (NCBI taxonomy): domain Eukaryota; kingdom Metazoa; phylum Arthropoda; class Insecta; order Zygentoma; family Lepismatidae; genus Thermobia; species Thermobia domestica. The sequence goes on from NC_137454.1 coordinate 374,521,499, forward strand.
GTAAAACCAGGAGTTTTTAATCGCTTTAGCGTTCTGTACCATCTTCTCTCCTAGCCCTCTATTTTATACCTGAAGTGGCTGAAATCAACCACTTCTGATTAAGGTTGACCGCTACATAGTAAAATGGTAATAGGTAGTGATAGGCGGTTTTCTGCAGTCAATTAAGCGTCCAAAGAATATATTCCATAACCACTGTAATCTCTCCATTTAAACCGGAAGTACTAGAACTGTATCATTTCCGGTTTCAATATTAATTGTAAAAATATAACACCATTCAAACCAAATTACTTTACGTGGTGTAGACATTCTTCTATTTATTTTTTTTCTTTCTATGTTACATAACAAGCTTTTTTTCTTTCTTTCTTTATACAGCTGTACTAAACTTGTATTTTATTTGTATGTAGAAATTAATTAAATTTGTTCTTTGCTTACAGGATGAAAGCCTTTTGAAGATCCGAGAAGAGGAAGAGAAACGGAAGGAGGTTTCAGCTAAATTCCAGAGCACACTCAATGAAATCACTTCCCTTATGCAGCAGAATAATGAAAAGAATACAAAATTAAAAGAAGAGAATCTCGATATGACGAAAAAATTCAAAACATTATGTGAACAATATGAACTGCGAGAACAGGTATGTATGTATTATAATTACATGGGCGCATGGGGGGGATATTCAAAATTAACAAAAAATTGGCTACTTACCAATGAATCCTCCCTTGAAAAATTTAAAGATTTTGACGTTTCGGAACTCTCAGCTGGTTCCTTCCTCACTTTCCGTTGTAATCGTTTTTACCTTGCCACTGAGGAAGGAACCAGCTGAGAGTTCCGAAACGTCAAAATCTTTAAATTTTTCAAGGGAGGATTCATTGGTAAGTAGCCAATTTTTTGTTAATTTAGGTATGTATGTATGTAGTTTTTTATAGTGTAAAGCTATGTACCTGGAAATGAGAAAAGGTTTGCTGCATTCTTGGGCGTCTTTTAGTATTCAGCACGACCAAAGTGAGTTTACGAGGGCGTAAAGTTTTAAAAATGTATTTTTATAAGCATTCGTGAAAACATTGGATTTTTATTTTCTGTTAATGTTGAAGAAAAAATATAACATAGTTTTTGTCATCAGCAACTGAATAAAGAGAAAACAATGAATACAGGTGTGTACACCGTGAGCAAAAACCTAGATATTCCTATTGATGTTAAAGGATACTACCGTAATATTAGGAAAGATGTGCAGAATACCTCAGTTGGAACTCGTAAGGAAAACCACTTTCCAGTTGAAGAGTTCACGTGAATAACGGATTAAATCCTTTAAAAAAAACAAACAAAAATGAGTTATTGATGTCGTTGTATAGTTTCTTAGACACTTACACACATAAATTGAATTTATAAAAATGAGGCAAGTGACAGAGCTATGGTTGTAGGAAAATAGCTACAGTATGCAATGAGAAAATGGGTAAATTCCTTGGATAACGCGGAAAGAGCGGTGGATTGATATAATGGACTTTACCTGTTCTTTTCGTGTACTCTTCAATTGTGTGTTCTCCATGGTGCATTTCCACATGTCTTTGTTATGGTTCCTAACAACCTGCAAAATCTGAAAAACCTGGAAAAGTCAGGAAATCTAGGTTACAAGTAAAAAGAAGTTCTGGAAAGCCAGAGAGTTTCATCGAAAAGTCAAGGGATTTTAAGTACGTAATTTTATTTCTCAGAACCGATTTCTCTTCCTATTAGGAGGGAATAATTATAAAGTAAGTTAGTTTGTTTCGCAAAGTTAGTTTGATATATGCATTGTAAATAAGGTACTCTCTGGACGGGAAAATATATAGTACCTTTTTTATGTTATACATGAGCTCCTTCGTGGCTAAGTGGTTAGTGTGCGCTCTTTTGGCGTGGGAGACCCGTTTTCGATTTCCGGCGAGAGCTCATGTGGTTCGGATTCCACCTTAATCAGTAGGTCCACGTCTCATATAGCCTCGCTGGTGAAAAGGACGCTAAACTCAACTCAACGTTATATATAGATCTGGGTAAACTAGGAATTGGTAAACTAGGAATTTAATCCGGGATCACAGGCACCGAAGGCGCACGCTGTAGCCACTAAACCAACGGTTGAAGGGCTTTGCTTTTTATTATAAGGATAAATATTTTTTTAAAGTCAAGATTCTAAAATAATATTAACGTTGAACGAAAAAATAAAAGAAACAAGAAAGAAATGTCCAAAGATAAGATTTGTACTAATCAATATAACTCATTGAACCAAACAAAGTGATGTGAGTAATTTTCGAGAAATCTAGATTCTTTTTTGGTAATCCTTAAAAGTCATGCAGTACGACAATCACGCCATCTGTTAAGGTAAAACTGATACTGACATTATCAAGCGCTTCAATCTGACATTAACAAGAGAGGGTACACAGTATGGTTAAGAGGATTTGGCCCAAAATTATGATTAACACTAAAATTATAAGGGGATTTTAGCCCAAAATTATAATTAACACTAAAATTTTAAGTGGATTTAGCCCAAAATTAGTATTAACACTAAAATTTTAAGGGGATTTAGCCCAAAATTATAATTAACACTAAACTTTTAAGGGCATTTAGCCAAAAATTATTATTAACACTAAAATTTTAAGCGGATTTAGCCCAGTTATGATTAACACTAAACTTGAAGAGGATTTAACCCAAAATTATAATTAACACTAAAATTTTAAGGGGATTTAGCCCAAAATTATAATTAACACTAAAATTATAAGGGAATTTATCCCAAAATTATAATTAACACTAAAATTTTTAGGGGATGTAGCCCAAAATTAGTATTAACACTAAGATTATAAGGGGATTTAGTACAAAATTATAATTAACACTAAAATTTTAAGGGAATTTAGCCCAAAATTATAATTAACACTAAAATTTCAAGGGGATTTAGCCCAAAATTAGTATTAACACTAAAATTTTAAGCAGATTTAGCCCAGTTATGATTAACACAAAAAATTTAATTTTTGTTCAACGATAATAATGTCCAAAGTTAACAAATATATCAATCGATAGATCATATTGAGCTGAACAAAATGATATGCTTGAGGATAAATTAGCATGCGTAGTTTCTAAGTAAATGGAGGAAAACTAATGTTTTAATGTGCTAAGAAGTATGTCGTTCCTTGCCAGTAATTTAATTTTTATTCTGCAGGATCAGATTTTAATCAAGTTTTGTGTCTCTAACGATCTCTCTCTCTCTCTCTCTCTCTCTCTCTCTCTCACACACACACACACACACACACACACACACACACACACACATATATATATATATATATTCGTAGTAGTCACACAGATACTTGTAACAATTGAGCACACATACTACTTGTAAAAGGAAGAGAGAGAGACCCAGTACCATATTCAGCTCTCCATGACTTTCCTACATACGAGGTGGCGCACGAGTAGTTGACACATGTATTTTGTGTTAAATTTTAAATTTTAAACAGCACTAGAAACCTTTTGCAGTCCCGGGCAATCCGGACATGGAAAGTTATTATTAGGTGTGGTCTGGCAATTAAGCTTATCGCAATGCTGATTGTAAGGAGAAGAATGGCTGAACACGCACGTTTGTCCGTATTACAGCGAACGAAAGAGTTTGTTTTTTATTTTTTATCTAAATCCTTGTTATTTTTCCTGTGAGGGTATTTCAAGGACCCCCATTCCTGTGGGGGTATAAACATCCCTAAAATATTTAGAAAATTCGAGCTCTCATAGTGCAGTTCTGTAGTAAAATGTGTCGCAGAATGATAAGAAAAATGTGGAGCCGCCTTGAAGAAGTAATGTGCTGCATTTAAACACTTTTCCAGGAATGTAGTAACCAGTAAGTACTAATGTAATAATTGTTATTCCATTAATAATGGTAGTATCTAATATTTAAATATGTCACCTATTGGTGTGCCACCCTGTATTTACTCATTCTCTGGTCTCACCTATATTTCAAAAGATGATTACTTGGTTATTTTTTGTGTATCATTTATGTGTTAGCCTCTGATGGTATATTTATCTCTTACAGCAAGTGGAAAAGCTACTGAAACAAATTCAGTTAGAGTCTCAATTGGCCGAAGCAAAACTTGCGAAGGCAAAGATGGAAATGGCGGAGGAGAAAGAAGTTCTTCTGCGGGAAAAGCAACAACTGTTATTGGTAATTATATTTTTGTTTTGGTACCTGTAGTAACAGCACTTCAACCTTTCATCTAGCTAAGATTCATAGATGAAATTTACCTAATGTGGACGCACGGTGAGCTTATACTAGAATTTCACATTCACTCCCTAGGCAATAAGTGCTTCGGTAAATTCGCGTATTCTTCTCCAACCAAACTTCCACTTTCGTTCTGGATCCTCGATACTGACGTAGATATCAAATGTACCAACACTTGTGCAAGCTCCCAACTTCACTATATCAAATGTTCCCTAATCTATGCTTTTGTCATGCGGGAAACTCGTACCTTCTTCACTTCAGCATCTCTCGAAAACTTCCTTTGTAATTCAGATTTTTTGGAGGCAAGTGTGGTGAGAAATGGCCTATTCTGTGCACCTAACAAGCGCACCAGATTCACAACTGCCCCACTGTGATTCGTAGCCCACATTAATAGTGCTTTATTCTTCATATCCTCGCTATTGCAGAAGAATATAAAACACAAAAACTCAAGATTATTTGATCAGCACTGCTACTGTGCATCACTGTTTCCAGCCTTTTGTAAAAATTACTAAGTGAAACAATAGGATGCAGGATTTACTAATTGCAGTATGTTTTGTAATAATGTTTTTAATAGGGATGGACAAGACCGGTGTTTATAAAATCGAAAACCGAAAAATTGACATTTCGGTTTTCTCCAAAACTGGTTCAGATTTCGCAGAAATCGGTTTTTGATAGAAAACAGAACCGATTTTAAAACCAAAAACCTGTTTTTGATACGAAACAGAACTGATGTTAAAACTAAAAACCGGTTTTCAATAAAGCAATTTTGTGAAGTTAATAAATAAATAAATAAATAAATAAATAAATAAAAATAAATAAATAAAAAATAAAAAAAAAGGTTTCAAGTTTTTTAAAACCAGTTTTTGTGCCGACTACTAGTTCTTAAATAAAAACAATACTCCCTTTCATTCATCATCTGTAAAAAATATACTACGGTAGTTGATTCGATATTTTCACAAACTCATCTTCTGGTATGGTCAGAATAACTACAGATGCAAACATGCCTAGTTCTAAGAGTCAAATCTCATCGGCGATTGACTTCTTTTTTAATTTTTTTTTATTAAATAATACTACAAGTGTTCCTATTCCTATAGTATGTGGATACTAAAAGTGTTCCTATTCCTATTGTATGTGGAATCTCTGAAACAGATAAGAACGATGTAATCTTCAGGTCAATGATATACCGGCGTATTTTCTGATCAAGCGGATTAAGAATCACTTTAGGGAATTAGAAAAAGACTTGGTTAAAAATCGCGCATCGGCTACAAATCAGATCTGCTCCTTTGTTAATGCTAATAATTATACCATGCGATCTGCTAAGAAACTGCTAACCACATGTAAGATATTGGCATTTGAAACAGAGCGAGCTGTGTTTAAACTTTCGTAAATTTTCTGTCTTTCACTTTTCCGCTTCTTCAATTTTCTGTCTTTCAAGGTCCTTTACAAGATGGCTATTTCCGTAGTCACCACTATTCAGCATCCGATAAGTGCGAATTCAGTGATTTTATATATATATACATATATATTCAGTGGTTGAATATATACACATATATTCAGTGATTATATATATATATGCGATGCTATACAACAACTATTCAAGCCACAACCCAATTTTGAGGAAGTTATAGGTTTCTCTTTCCCCAAAATATTACCGTATGTGTGTTGACTTTTCTCTTCATAGATGGCAGACCGATCGCAAACGCGTTACCAGGATTTTTTTAGTATGTTCCTTACATATGTTCGAACCCTCCAGCAGGATTAACTCGTTTACAACACCTAGGGGGCGCGGTGGCTCAGTGGTAGAGCGTTCACCTCCGGTGCTTGGGGTCTCTGGTTCGATCCCAGCTCGCGCTGTGTGGACTTTGCGGTGGACAAACACCGTGCTCGTGGGTTTTCTCGGGGTTCTCCCGTTTCCTCCCACTTTCTTCATTCCACCATTTTATTCATTTCTCATAATCACCGTCTCCTTTAGCCTAATCGGCATAACCGTGGGACGTAAAACTTAAAGATTTCATTTCATTTTTTTCGTTTACAACACTGCCCATATGATATAAAATTCTAGAAATATTCTTATAGTTATCGCTTGTATTCTCTTTATGCAGACTACTACCTGTTTTGTGAAACTATACAGTAATTTTGAAAGGAATAAAAGATGTTAAGGCAATAAGAAAAAACTTTGGAGCACTACCGTATTTTACGAACTATAAGACGCACTTTTTTCTTCGAAAAATTGCCTCCAAAATTCAGGTTCGTCTTATACTCGAGACTAATATAAAAATGTCCAGTGTTTGATTTAAAATTCCCGCCAGTCTTAAAAATTGCCATATATTCGATGCCGCGGAAAACCTATCTCTATCTGGCAACATTGGATTTAACTGCCAGCAGCAATGCACCGATGCGACAAACATGAGTTGCAGAGATTCACAAGCTTGGTAACACTGTCCCTCTCGCCCTGCCATCACAAACCCGAAACCACAGACAAGAATATACAGACCGTAAACTCTATATATATATATTAACTCTACAGCTACAAATTGTGGCCCCGTGCAGTGTAGTTGTTAACGCTCTCGTCCTTGATGCAATTGATCCTTGGGGGGGGGGGGGGGGAAGACACTTGGCGAAAAGCTTTTCTAGGTCAGTCGTCCTAAGTGAGGCTTTCGTGAGTTTTCCTCATTCACGCCGGACAAATACTAGGATGGTACCTAACATACAGGTTCCAGGCCGCTTTCTCATTTCCTCGGATAGTGTGCTCAACATCATCCCTCATTTGTGACAGGCTTAAGGGCATAGATGCCGGTAATGCCCAGATTATATATATAAAATAAATAAAAGAAGTTACAGAGACACGGATTCATATAGACTTCCCTGTAATTTTAACTTTATTTCCTTTCAGTTGTACCCCCTTCCTCTCTAGGTTTGAAACCTAGTTACTAATAGATGCAATTGAATGTATGTTAAATATTAAAATAATAATAATAATAATATAATGCGGTTTCGGAGTACAATTTACTTCTTCGTAAGTGTGACTAATGAAGCTTTTCGCTGCACATTTATATTGAAGAAATCTTTCATTGTGGTTAATCTTGCGAGAGATATCTAATTTTAAACTTGTTTGCACGATATTTTCATTCTTCCAGTTCTGTGAAGGAAAATTGCCAATATATTTCGATCTCTGTTACCTTATTGAGAATTTTACAGAACGAATTGACACTTAAGATCAGTCGCACAGTTCTCACAATCAAAAAACTGTCATTTGATAATTTGGTTGTTTCTGTGATTACAAATTGTGCGACTAATCGTTAGTGTACTAATTATTTATGGAAAACTGTCAAAAAAAAAAAAAGTAACGGCGTCGAAGAGTCGTATACGTCGGTAAATTTTCCTTCGCAGAATTGGAAGACTCAAAAGATCATACCAACACATTAAAAATTAGATCCCTCACATTTAATTTGGAGGATTTACCACAGTGAAAAAATTCTCGATACTAAAACCAATTCAACGAGACTTCACAAGTCACATTGACAAAGGAGCGAATTGTGCTTCAAAACCGTACATTAAAACAAGCTTTAATAGACATACGAGGTAGGGAAGAGTTGTTTTTCTACCCCTTTGAATATCGAAACGTAATTACTTATATAAGAAAGAAACAAGTGATAAAGAGTCCAAAGATATTTGTGATTTATTAGAGAACACCATTTATACGTAATATATTAAAAATGCAATCAAACATAGTTAATTATGATCATTATTTCATTGTAGGAAATCACGGAATACCAAGGCAAATGCCAAGAGATGCAGCAAACTGAGGTCAACTTGAGAAGTCAACTGAGTTTGTATACGGACAAATATGACGAATTTCAGCAGGCGTTGACAAGAAGCAATGAAATTTTCAATGGATTTAAAGGAGAAATGGAAAAGGTAAGTGCAGGCTGATAAGTGGAATGATTCAAGAGATTGCATTCCATAGTGTTGAGAAATTATATTTTGGTAAAATATACGCATCAAATAGGGTTAATGAGGGTAATTATAGAACACTGCCTGTGGAGGGTAATTATAAGACAGCCCTCACTGATCCTATCATTAATCACTGATCATTGATCATCATTAATCCTATCATTAACTTTTATTCGTGCAGTAATATCACTGTTGTGAAACCAATGGGTGTTGGTGAAAGCCTGGTAGGTCAACAGTTATAGGCTAAGTTGAATTTGATTCTTGGGCTTTTGTTTCAGAGTTACAAACTTTTTTGTTGTTATATCTCATTTTGCTTATTTGGAGGGTAATTATGAGATGCATACTGGATTAATGCATTTGAGAAATAACCGGAATCTGTCTCTGTATCCTAGTAGTTTCAAGAAAGCTGTATTCATGTAGTTTAGGTAGTCCTATAATCTTGTTTCTGAGTACCTTTCAAAGTTATAGACCTACATTATTTTGTTGAAAATAGCTTAGGCTGCACATTTTCAGTATACTAAAACATAAAGAAATAGAAGTAACCTAAGTTGTTTTTTTAGTGAACAGCCTAGAATTTGGTCTAGATTTGTTTCATATGCTTGTTTTGCAACCTGAAGCTATCGAATATAGCCTATTTTCCTATAGGCCAGGGTTGGATTTTTTTTTTTTTAACGAACAAACCATGTGTTTAAAGCATGAAAAAGGTGTTCAAAATGTTTTAAACATGTTTTAAAACACACACGAAAATAAACATGTTTTAAACATTTTGAGCAGTTTAAAACATGATTTTAAACATATTCCAAAATCGTGTAATAACGTATTTATTAAGACTTTTTTTTTTGCTCTTGCAACCGATCTTTTCATTTATTTTATTCTCGTTAAGACTGCACTATGTTAGGTACAGAATATTTCAGTATAGATTAGCAATTCTCAACTTATTTCATATCACGATCCCATTTTATTACACCCTCTTGCCAATGACTCTCATAAGTACTTCCTTCGTTGTAATAAGCTTTTTAGGTAGATTTTAAAATCTACCTACTATGGAGATTTCACACAATCTTTCAATATACATGGCAAAACAGAAGTCATCACCATCCTTGTGTGTTAAGAACGGGTTGAGGGAGAGTGATGAAACTTGGAAGTGGTCTGACACATCAAATGGTGCTATCAAGCATCATGGCGGACATCTTTGCTTGGTATTCGAAATTTCAAATCAGAGGGATTCATGTTACATGTTTTAAGGCTAGAATTTTACCAGAAATACGGTTGTTTTAGCCCTAAAGCAAGTCATTTCGGAGTTACCGCTTCTGATAGTTTTCTAGTTCTTTAGGGGCTAAGCTCGCGTTTCGTGGAGGCGGGTGAGATTTTTGTTGCAAAATTTGATTACTCTTTCAGAAGACTGATGCTAATAAAATTATTTTAAAATAATAAATTTTCGAAAAGTAATGTTTGATGCACACTTCATGTTGTGCTAACTTTAGAATATTTTCTGCAAGACTATCTAATTGGTTGTTTTTTGAGTCAATAATTTATTGAAGAAAGGTAATACTTGGGGCGTTCAGAGCAGAATAGATCGAAATCCATTTTCAGTAAAGTTCAGTTTTGTTCAGCAAATGAATTCTATTTCAAAACGTAATATCTTCACAGTCAAGAGTCCAAAACAAATGTAACTAAAACTATGCGAAAGGGCGTGGGATAGTTTCATATGTCAGCCGTTAGACAGTGGCGTCAGTGGGACAGGAGGGCAGCTGGCCCCATCCCCACCCTGCATTTCAGATTTTGGGGCCAGTACGGCAGTTCTAGAAATCTTTTGATAAGCAAAGTCCAACAGAAAAAGCTTCAGGTTCTTATACCGAATAAATACGGATAACATGATTAAAAGTAGAGCCAGAATTTTAAGGAGGCCCAAAACTCGAAAGTAGAGGCACCTTTGGAATCCCTGGGCCAAAAAAATATGCAAGAGATCAATGTAAGCCTATAGCTCCTTACGGCCAATGGGAATGGATTATAACTTATCAAAATCCATATTTATTTGGTGTAAGGACTTCAAATTTTTTATGTTGGACTTACAGCAAACGGTTTCTAAATCTGCATTACTGCCCCCAAAATCTGAAATTCAGGGTAGGGGGCGGATGTCCTCCAAACGAACGCCTCTCTTTCTCTAGCGGCAATTATATAAAATTCTAGATTACATCTTGTCATGTAGTTTTTCTTTCTTTCATCTCGGATTCGTGGTTGTGAAAATATGACATTTTCCATCGATGTATTCTTTTGGACACATCCTGCATTTATTTAACGTAATTATGCATCATTGGCTGTGACTTTCGGAACTTGACACATTAATCATTCCAACGCTGCAGCGTACACAATATAATGTTAACATCTTAAATTTATGAGCAAGGAAAGGGAAATTAGCCCTCCTGCCCCATTCCATCAACGCCCTTGTCGAGTGGTTGTCCTATGAAACTCTAGTCCACACTCTTTCACGTGGTTTTTGTTTAATTTATTTCGTACTCTTGGCTACGAAGATACTACGTTTGCTGAGCAAAAGAGAGCCTTTCTGAAAATGGATAACTTGTGCTCTGAACGCCCATATCTAAAAATATTTTATACAAACTGAGTTGGAGCTAAATTTATCCTGCAACTCAAGTTTGTTCGAAACGCATAAAATTAGTTTGTTTAGTTTGATTGATTACAGTTTTGTATCAGTAGGAAGGCTATATGAGACAGGGCTTTTTGTTTAAAGTGGGATCCGAACCACTAATTTCGAAATTTTACGTCAGATCAGAGTCAAAATCTATACAACAAATTCCGACGTCTCGTGGCTCTACCCCCAAAATTTAATGTTAAAAGACCGAATATTGTGCACTGTAGCGTGGCGCATACATACAGACAGACGAACAAATTGAGATGAAATTGTCCCAGTCACTGACGTTCGGCACTGATGTTACAATAAATATCACGCTTTAATGGTTAGCTATGCGGGCGACTGCCATATCTTCCCTTTCTCGTCTGAACCCTGCATACAAACTGTGCCAAGGTGAAAAGTTTTTATGAAAATTTAGAATTAAGGTGAGGAAGAGGGGCGAAATAAAATTTTCGTAATATAATGAAAAAATATTGTTGATACAAAATTAACTCTTACAGTAACTGTAGTTTCCAGTTGCATCTCAACCACATCACTGACGTTAGAATCATCAAAAGCAATTTTCTGATCAACACTATTACCATTTGTTTGAGTTTCCAGTTTTTTCACAGCATTGCATTTTTCATAATGATTCTTCATTTCTTTCTTACACGTTTTGCAACGAGCTCGTATGGTCGTTTTCTTATCTGTTGGAGTTTGAGTTACTTTAATGAATTTGCTCCAAATGATGTCCTTTTTTTTCTTCCCGTAAACTCATGTTTAACGATTTCAAGTTGTACAGAGACTGAGAATCAACATGTACTGTATTAACGAATGCTTGGAATATTTTAATTCAGAACCGCAATTTAGCAAATAACCTTTTGTTTGTTTTCTGAATACAACACAAAAATTTTGTTTCCGTGATAATTATTTTATTTATTTTTTTAATATCAGTTCTGCAAGTATCGACCTTCGACTATGACACTTTCTCGCAAGTTAACTGAGAAGCATTTAAGTAATACAATATACGTTAAAAAAATAAGGGGAAAGGGAGACAAAATAAATTGTAGATCACCAAATTGACCTGCTGTAGCATCAAGAAATCAAAACACTCACATGAGAAGAAAATAGTCTTCTGAATGAGTAGCACTTTTTGACAATTTTCTTTCTCTGGCATTTTTTTTACAAAAATAAAATAAAGTAAAAATGAACCTATGTTTAAAACAAGTCTTAAAAAATACACATGTTTAAAACAAAATGTTTAAAACGTATACAAAATTTGTTTTAAACAAAATCAATTGTTTAAAACAAGTTTTAATCATTTGTTTTAAACAAACCAACCCTGCTATAGGTCTATTATAGTCAAGTCACAAAAATGTTAGAATAACATCAGTAGCTATTTATACTTTCTTCCTTAGTTATTTTCTTATAACTCAGCCAAATATTTGTATATCTTTATGTAATAAACACAAAATAACGAAGACTTCTTTGTCTCACAATTGGACTCCATTCCTCAGTATCATACAGAAAGCTGGGGACAACAGGTGTCTCAACAGGATTCCTACTGGTTAGGGAAAACTCAGGGAAAAAATGGTGCAGGCCAGGGAAGTTTAGGGAAAAAGACTGGAAAACAGGGAAATTTTATAAAATGTATGTTTTCTAACATTAATTGTATGCCAATTTCAGCGTAGTTAACCATTATAATCTGCGTTGTTCAGATTTTTATGGAAGATAAGTGGAATGTATGTATGATCAATTGATTACTATTTGTCTCTATAGAATAAATGTTCTCATATTATAAATATTCACCGTTATTTATTCCATATTTTTGTCCACGCCATCCGACATTTGTCATGAAAGTCAGAGAATTTCCTGGCAAAGGTCAGGGAAATAGATTTCTCCAGAGGGTGGGAACCTTGCATAATTACCCAGCTGGTGTCTCATAATGACCCTTTTGGAGGGAAATTATGAGACAGCACACATTCGACATTTACTCATCAATTTATGAGATGACAGGAAATTTCTTGGCAGCAGATTGTTACTCTATTGGCACCAGAAACTGCTGCCTAGGTTAACTGCTTTCAAAACTCATGTAAGCTGAGTAACGTTTAAAAGTTGAGAAATCTGTCTCATAATTACCCTCACTGACCCTTAGAATCAATTTCTGTAATTTATATTCCTCTCTTCTGCTTTGTGTATACTGGCTGTCACCCTTTACATCTAGTCTATTATTAGCCAGCCGGGTTCAGAAAATTATTATATTTTCTTACTCCTAATTATAAACCAATTGTTGAGCCTTCCTCGTGAATCTTGAAGAAATTAGTGTTCTTGATTGGTTGGTTTAAGTTGCCACATTAAAAGTATTTGACCTGCAATCTTTCGGTTTTCTAGTACTTGTCTTTCAGTATTTCAGTCTATGGCATGGGCGCCCGAAGAACATTTTCTAGGGGGGGTCATCTCGCTATAGTACGTTTGTTATTTTTTATTTGTATGAAGAAAATCTTAAGAAATTCAAATTGTTGTTATATACATTTTCATGAGCCGGGGGGGGGGGAGGGGGCTGCCCCCACCTTCGGGCGTCCATGATCTCTGGTATTCTTGTTTCAAGTTAAACTAATATATTTATGATAATAAAATGTGTTTTAATTAATGTTTCGTAGATGTCAAAGAAGATCTGCAAACTAGAGAAGGAAACTTCGTCATGGAAGCAAAGATGGGAAAAGAGTCATAAGGCTTTACTAGAGATGGCTGCTGATAAACAACAACGGGACAGTGAACTTGCCTTGGCAACGCGACAATTAACTCAGCTGCAGAAGCTCTGTCGAACATTGCAGGCAGACAGGAGTTCGTTAATGGCCAAGCTAAAAGCAGAAGAAAATGGAGGCGAGAAGAGTTCTGCGTCGTCTCCGCCATCTGCTACAGCTAGTAGAGGTATAAGAATTATCATTCAAATACTTTTTATAGCAGTATAATTGTTGTGTAAAATTGATTGTTCTCCATGGAATGGCTTCTCAAATCAAAAAATAATTGAAAATGGCCATATAATTAAAAATAAACTTTAAGGAATATCAAGGTTAACATAACAACATAGAATCAAATGAATGTGCATTCCGCATACTAATGAAATGTGTGGCAATTATATGAAAATAATAAATCCCTTAGTGATATTTATATGTCACACCTGATAATAACCACAGTGCAAGATAATTGAAAGAAAAAATCCACAAATGTAATAGACTCCATTCCTTTTCCTAGTTTCTTCAACGAAATGCCACTTGAACAATTTCCATTTTTCGTCTAAATTTTAATCACTTATCATAAAACACTTATTCATATCAATATAATACAATGGTTGATATATTTGTTTTAATTTCACGTCATCTAATTAATCCAAAAAGGTCTTTTTAAGGTCCAAATTCGTATAATTTTGTAGCTTCATTAGACGGGCGATGTTTTGCGTTGAATTCACTTCTTCAGTATAAAGTCTAGTTGCGCATTTTTCGTACACGTATAACAGATGTCAGCACCTGTCAGTTTTTTGCTACACGTCCACCTGACCGCCTGGAGGCCAAGGTCAAGGTGGTTACCATAACAACCAAGACTAGCATAACAGAATAACATCAACTTCTATCAACTAAGTATTTTTTTTTTCAAGGATATCAAAAAAAAAAAAAAAAATCTGCAACAAGAGGGCACGCTGGTTCATTGGTAGAGCGCTTACCTCTGGTTCGATTCCCGGCCAAGTGAGTTTGTGATGTACCTGATCGTCCGTGGGTTTTCTCGAGATACTCCCGTTTCCTCCCACATTCTCATTCCATCGACTCTCATCATCAATCGCTTTCCATAATCAATCCCTCTCCCTTAGCCTACAGGGCAAAAACATGGGACGTTAAACCGAAGGATGTCAATATATGTCTTTTCCCCTTCAAAGTTTTACTTAAAATATTTATACAGTGAACCCTCCATGTAACGGACTAATTGGGGCGAAAGGGTGTCGATAAAATCGGAAGATCGTTAAATCGCAAAATGTTCTGATCAATATTTAAAATATATTTAAAAATAGGATAATACTCGAGTTGCCAGATTTCTGGGTACAAAAATACGGACAATTTCGAGTTTACTGAAAATTGGTGAAATCCTTCAATTAAAGAAAAACTACTTACTACAGTATATCTATACATAATAAGATTGACTTTAAAATTAAAACTCTACCATCATAAAATTAGTTTGCTGAAAGTTAAAACATCTAGGTTAATCTGTTTGTGTTATTTGAACACACATGACACTGAAATGCTTTCACGTTTTCTTTCTTTTATGTAAATCCAAATAATATTTGTGTCTATATGTTAGTTTCAAATGTGTTAACTAGTGAAACATTTTCAATTCGAAACTTCTTGCCTGGAGTTGGAAATAGCATATTTTCAGTTAAGAGATCTTTTTCTCAAGAAAGAAATTAAATTTTTCCTGGCGACGTGAATAGTAGCTCTTCTCGAGCTATCAGCCAAGTGAAGGTATTGACATCCGACGTTTTGAATGCAGACATCGCATCAGGAATTGTAATGAAGCAGGGTGCCTATCGGTCACGAAATCAGAAAACGGTAATGAAAGTCAAGAAATTTAGCTTTTGGGTCACGATTTTTTTTTTATCTGTACAAATTTAAGTACAAATTGGAAAATTTTGTTCTATAAAACATCAAATTTCATCACCAAAAATGTCTGTGGTCGGCTTTAGACGCCACCAAGTAATATATAATAATAATAATAATAATAAAACTTCTGTCGCATGCATGAAAATTCGGCCTAATTCGCACCCAAATTTGATCTTGAGAATGTTAGGAAATTTTCTGGTTTGGTAAGGAAAAGGTCTCGAAATTTCATTTTGGAATTTTAGTAGACACCCTGTAGAACAGACCGGAGACGTGAGCATGTATATATAATGACTATAGGACAGACTGGACGTACAATAGAACAAATATACAAAGAGCACAGCAGCTACATAAGACTTCAACAACCCAAAAAGTTAGGACTGGCAGAGCATAACCTACAGCTTGGACACAGAATTGATTTTACAAATATCACCGCAGTAGCCAAGTGCAGCAACTTTTGGGGTAGAACAATAAAGGAAGTCGTAGCTATTTCACGGGAAAGAAACAGTCTCAATAGAGACAATGGGTTTCAACTCAGCCCTATCTAGTCGGCCCTTTTCAGAAACAAAAACAGACATGCAACAAAGCCATTTCTCGTAGCCAAAACAACAGCGAATCAGGAGGGAGCATCCCTCAGCCAGTCAGGAGCCAGCATCCTTCAGCCAATCAAAAACCAGCAATTCCCTCAGCCAATCACAAGCCCCCATTCATAACTATGTCCCTAAATAGTCACTACATACACATCCTCACGTCTCCGGTCTCTTCTTTACAATCCTTGAAGATGAATGCGATGTCTGCATTCGAAATGTCGGATGTCAGTGCCTTCATCTGGCTGTTTGTCCGAAAAAAAAAAAAAAAAAAAAAACTTTTCGCTCATAGGTGTCTGCACCGTTCGTAAACCCACCCCACAGGCGGCTTCGGTCCTCTCAGAGAGACCACAGTTTTCGTGATCTCTCACGTATCTAATATGAAAGAGTACAGAAATACCGCTATTTTCCTTATTAAGCATGTAATCAGTGTATTGGTAAGGAAGTAGTAGCTAATTAATCTTTTTTTTTTTTTTTTTTTTTTTTTTTCAATACGCGCTAGTTGTAGAATCTTACTATGAGTCATGTGTTCTCTGTGTGTACGTGTTAAAAGTGCCGTACAGTTTTAGTTCTGCAGAATATGTTTAAAATCTTTTGTGATGGGGATGTCTCTACTGCTGATGTCGTTGACAGTAGTAGAGTGCTAGTAAATACCTTTTATCCGTTGCGTGAATGTTGTATGTTTCAAGGTGCTCATGTTACCTCTGAACAAAGTGTTTCTCAGATGTATGGAGGAGCAGGAACGCATTCTTGAAATGGTTTAGTGCAATCCAACTACTAGCATGAGACTTATAATTAATTATTTTTTCACATGCACCGGGTGATTCACAAAATCCATAACAGGCCTCTAACTCAGCTCCTAGTGCACAGAAATCTTTAAAAAAAATATATATATATATATATATATATATAATATGATATGTCGAATCGCGTGGTGATGCTTCTGAAATCAGGGGCATCTCAGGAATACCTCTACGGGGGAGCATCTTCAAAATTTTAAATGGAAACATGGATTTGTTTTTCCCCCATTGAAACAGTCTCTAAATTTTGAACAACTTTGAGAGGAAATATTTTGCCGTACCGTTTGGGAGCGACATTCATTAATACATCAATGCGAGGATTTCCTCATGCTGCAATTCAAAAGGAAGAGCAAATAATTGTTTGAAACTAAAGCGAAGTACGAAAGTGCACATGAGGAAACAAATGATGGTTTTCGAAAACAGTCGTTTCGGGAATATCTCTTGGGTGGAAAGACAATTTCAAAATGTCTTTCTGAAATTGCTCTGTTGCAAATAACTAGGTTCATAACCCCTGTTTTGCTCAACCCTTTGATAACAGCAGATTCGTTACTTTTTTCTTCATTTCGCCCAATTGTTTCCTATTTCATTTTGTTCTAGTATCGTAAATAGTATCTTATCTCCCCCCCCCCCCAGCAACTCAGCTTCCGTATCAGCGATATGGTACAGTCCGCAGCAAAAAACTGCAACATGACAGGGGCGGATCCAGGGGAAACCTTCTTATTTTATATAAATAAAACCCATCCCAAAGTTTGGAGCCCTTAAAAGTACAGTATGACAACCCTTCCCCCCCCCCCCCCAGAAGTCGGTCGTGGATCCTTTCCTGCAACATGAGCATGCAAGTTTATTGTGAAACTACGCCTAACAGCCCAGGGAATCAACATAACATCTAAGTGGCATGAATCACGCAGGAGAAACCTCGGTGTCCTCCCCTGCACATTTATTTTGGAGCAAAAAACTTCGTTGTTTCATAATAAACTTACATGCTCATGTTGCAGGTTTTTTGGTGCCGACTGTACCAATTGTCATGAACTTAAAACAGCTCTCCCAAGGCAGAGAAAAGTTTTAAAATTTCCTTGTTGCCCTCAACCTATGGTTGAGGTGAGAAAGAAGATTGTCTATGAAAGTGGTGCAATATTTAGCGTTTCTTTCAACTTAGACAAAATCGAGACCCAAAATCGATCCCTGTTTCTATTTGACATTTTGAAGTTGTTTACTCCCAATAGAGGCATTCCCGAGACTCCACGTTTTCGAGAATTGCACGGTTTGTTTCCTTATGTGCACGTTCGTACTTCGCTTTAGTTTCAAACAATTATTTGCTGTTCTTTTTGAATTGGAGCGTGTGGAAATCCTCACATTGACGTACTAATGAGCTCGCGTAGCTCCAAAACGGTGAGAAATATGGCAGTGTTTCCTCTCAGAGTTGTTCAAAATTTTAACATTGTTTCAAAATAAATCTTTGTTTCCATTTAAAATTTTGACGTTGCCCACTCGTAAAGGTATTCCTGAGACGCCTCTGATTTCAGATGTATCACCACGTGATTCGGCTCATGCGCTTTGGTAATAAAATCTTTTTGTTTCAAAGATTTCTGTGCATTAGAAGCTGAGTTAAGACCCTGTTAAGGATTTCGTGAATCACTCGGAGACAATAAAGCAATTAAAAAAAAAAATCATCTGAAACTTGAAAGTACTGCCACAAAGATGAAAATTTTTTGGTTGGTGTAAGTACGACTGATTTACGGCCACACTGAAACTTATTTATTTATTTATTTATTTATTTATTTATTTATTTATTAGTACATATTTTAAGTTAGTACCAGAGATGTGTGTGATTTCAGAATAGCACTACGAATTTTCTTATAAATTCATCAGTCCTAATGAATACTTGAGGAACCATGTGAATTTGTAATTGATCGGAAGAAGATAAATTAATACACGCTTACGGTTAAGAAAAAACTTTATTGTATATTTCATGATACGTGATGAAGTGGCAGAAGCCACTGAAATTATTTGATAACTAATTACCTATCTGAATCTATAAGATAAGGATATTATGTTTCTACATGTTAATTCATTGTTTGTGTTGTAGTTCCTCCTCCGTCACGAGAAGACCCGGTTCCTGAAGACGCCCTTGAAGCAGTGGAAGTTCTAAACCAAGAGTGTGAAAAATTGAAAGAAAAACTGGAACAGTTACAGGTGATAGCGAACGAAGAGTTAGAGGATGAAGAAAGTGCTGGTGGCGGAGAGCCGAAAGAAGTGAATGAATCGGACCTCTCAGCAAAGGAACAAAACGCTCCTCCAAATGACAGTGGTGATTCTGAATTGTGTTCAACTAATATTGAGTGTAACAATTCTAGTGTTGAATCATGTAAAAATGCTCCTGAATCAGTCGTGACACCCAATACGGTTCCTGAAGAGAATGTGGAAGCAGTCAGCCCGCCTTCAACACAGAAAACGGAAGATTCGTCAGTGGGGAAGGAGGAAGCCCCGGCGATACCAGAAGTTGGAGAACCAGCCAAGGATGAATCTATATGTGATTCTAAAGAAAAACAGGTAATACTTTATAGTTCAGTTTGAAAAGAGGTAGAATTTGATAGGAGTCAAATATGCCAAAATGATTAGGGATTTTATTTATTTATTTGTGTAGTTGTGGTTTAGGTACGAATGAAATACCATCACATCAAATACGAAGGTAGTCCCAAAAGTACCCCCCCCCCCCAAAAAAAAAAAAATTGAAAAAGAAAAAAATACTACTTGTCAGCATAGTATCATTTTAGCTCGATACACTTTCCAACGATGTTCAATAGCTTCGATACCCTGCTTTAGTGTGAACTGTCGAGCTCCTCTAAATAGCCGTTAACCGCAGACTCCACCCTTTTATTATTAGCGAATATTTTAACACCGATTTTTTTTTTTTCAAGTTTGGAGAGAAAATAATCCGAATGGGCTAAATCTGGGGAATAGAGTGAGTGAGGATGCAATTCGAACCTTAACTCATTGATTGTGCTATCACAATAAGGAATGTATGAACTGATGCATTGTCTTCATGAAATAAAACTTTCTTTTTCATCAAATGCGCTGTTTTCTCTTGATTTCATCACTCAAATGCTGTAATAAATGTACATAAGTACTGGCCGTTAGTTATTTTTTCCTTTTTGAAGACAGTCAATGAAAATAATTCCACGTGGATCCCAAAAATCTGACACCATGATCTTACCAGCATATGGAACTGTCTTCGCCTTCTTTGGGGTCGATTTTCCCCTTTCAGTCACGTTGTTTTGACTGTTCCTTCGTCTCAGATGTGAAGTGATGGACTTTGGTTTTTATCCATGGTTAAATCGACGCACAAAGCAGGGCTTTATTGCTGTGAAATGTCGCCAAACATTCGATTGAAACATTCTTATGACGCTGAGTTTGTTCCATTGTAAGCAAACGGTGCATCCATCTCGCGCGCAGCTTTCTCATGTTCAAATTTTTAATCAATATGCGATGTACAGCACTTTTTGACATGATTACTATGTCTGCTAGCTCGTGCACTTTGGGTCAACGCTCATCCAAATACCATTTTGTGGATTTTCTTCACCATATTTGGTTTGGTAACCTCATTTGATTGACACCTGCGATGTTCGGCCTTGCTTAAATTCTGACAGCCAATATTTTACTGTTGTAAACGAAGGAGCAGACTCGCCCAGAGTAGAATCTGGCTCGGCTTTCATATTGGTTGAACTGAGACTTTTCAAATGTAAGTATTGTGTCATATAATAATGACCCATTTTTTCCATGTTTACAAAACCACTGAAAGCGTTCACTATCGATGGCTGCCAAAAAAACACTAAACCAGGGTGTCTATCGGTCACGAAAGTCACGAATGTTACGAAAAAGTCACGAAATCAGAAAACGGTCATGGAAGTCACGGAATTTAGCTTTTGGGTCACGATTTTTTTTTTTTTTTTTTTTTTTTTAACTACAAATGTAAGTACAGATTGGAAAATTTTGTTCTATGAAACGTCAAAATTCAGCACCAAATATGTCTCTGGTCGGCTTTAGACGTTACCAAACCGCAAACAAAGTACGTTTCTATCGCATGAATGAAAATTCGACCTAATTCGCACCCAAATTCGCTCTTGAAAATGTTAGGAAATTTTGTGATTTGGTAAAGAAAAAGTCACGAAATTTCATTTTGAAATTTTAGTAGACACCCTGTAAACAACACAGCGTTATCATACTTGAAATTTAAGCTTCATAAGGTTGGTACTTTCGACCATAGTAATGTTTCTCAGTCGCCATACGTCAGGTTGGGTACTTCTGGGGCTACCCATGTACTTTAATAATATGAAAGTACAAACATACTACTTAAAATTATTTATAGGAGGCATGTTGGCTTCGTGGTAGAATACTCAATTTGATGCGAAGAATCCGGAGGGAATTTGGGGCAGACAGAATCGTGTCCTTGCGCTTTCTCGGAGTTGTCTCGTTTCTGTCACGTTCTCATTCCCCAATTCTTTCATAATTACTCACTTTTCATTAATCATCCATATTCTTTAGCCTAAAAGTCATAAACGTGGGACGTAAAACTAGAAGGTTTCAGGCAATTGGTTATTTTATAATGTAGATCGAACAGTCCTTTCGGGGGTAGATATACGTATATATGTAGGTGGAAAGGAAGCGAGTTGAATTCAATGCCTGTCCTTGAGCCACTTTTGGATTAATCCAAATGGGTTTCGGAACATAAAATAGTTCTTACATTGTCTATAGTGAGATAGGATACTCGAAAATCAAGTTGGCTACCATTTACTGTTTCAACAGGAAATAAAATGTAATAAAGTAAAATGTAAGTTACTTGCGACAATTACTGTATAGTACTATATGTTGATCAGTTGGTATGAATTGTCGTTGTTTTGATGCTAAGCTATTTGAGCTTCTGTCGGATAATTGGGGAATCTGTAAGCGTTCTTCTGCTTCTTGCTTCATTACCCTAGTTCTTAGCTTCATTACCGCAGTTCTTTCATAATTCACCTGAATTTATGATTCGTTTCCAGTACATAGAATGTAGCATTTGGACATTCAAAACATCCCATTTCTCTTCTTTATCTATCGTGTGTTCTCAAGCTTCTGGTAATTTACTACTATTGTTTCTGCATATATGGATGTGTTGCAGTAAGTATATCTATGTTTATTGTGTTCTCAGACAGGGCCGCGGTGGCTCGGTGGTAGAGCGTTCATCTCTGGTGCATGGGGTCCTGGGTTCAAACCCTGCTTCCGCCAAGTGAACGTTGTGGTGGACAAACACCGTGTGCTTGGGTTTTCTCGGAGTTCTCCCGTTTCCTCCCACTTTCTTCATTCCATCATTTCATTCATTTCTTATCTTTCACTGTCTCCTTTAGCCTAGCTGGCATAACCGTGGGACGTAAAAGTCAAAAATTTCATTTTTTCCGTTCTCAGACAGAACTATACTGAAATACAGTAGTCTCCGAAATAGCTTTAGTCTTGAAGCAAGAGCCTATTACAGAGTTTCCCAACCTTTTCCAACTTGCGGCACACTACGGGTGTTACTTGGATTCTCGCGGCACACTTATAGATATTATTATTTGTAAATATAAAACACAGTGGTATTTTTTTCTGTGATTATTGATCTCACAGAAAATAAAGCTCTATCACTCTTTTTTCCCCGTGGTAAATCATTATGCTTATTTTTCATTCTAATTTAAAAATAGAAAACAATTGCAATGAAAAATTCTACTCAGGTTTTAAAAATGCGCTTTCTTTTGAAAACTGTGTCCAACCTTTTACTAAGAACGAAGATCACTAAATATCGAACGGACAAACAAATCTCTCTTACTTTTAAAACACAGACTAGGTAATTTGTCGAAAGGATTGAATGATATTTTAAATTTTCAAGTTACGAATTAGTCTGCAACAATAAAGAAGCAATAATGGTTATAACAATGATAACCATTTTTTCAACATTAGAAATGTACAGAACAGTAACCCGGTATGAAACTTAAAATTGTAGATTCACCAGTAGAGGTTCATAGTAATGTGAAATACAAATATACATTTTCCCCTAGGTTTTACAATTTGATTGCTATAAAATTAATAATTTTGTTTCGATTTTTCGCGGCACACCAGTGGCCCATTCACGGCACACCAGTGTGCCGCGGCACACTGGTTGGGAAACTCTGGTCTATTAAATGTATGACACACTATTTGACATATAATAATTGCTGAGAACTTACCGTAAAATTGCGTCGCTTAGTCTTTTTACTGTATTGCATCAACCACTCTTGCTTCGGTCTCTGTTTACAGATTAAGTCACTCACATGAAAATGTAATATCTTTTTATGTAAACATATTGCACTTTTGTGGTGCAAAAGTTGTAAAATTGGTACTAACAACTTTGGGAAAACTTGTTCCTTTTTGTTATTAAAGGATTCCTGGAATGAGATTTCCTGGTGGAGCCTAGAAACTAACATTCAGTGTTGACAAACTACGAACTTCTCGACCTCTGTGGACTCTTAATTTCTTGGAGTTAATTTCACGGAATTTATGCACTTCTCAACCAAGATGTATTTGTCTCCAAAGCGAACAGACAATGCATATCTGTTATAAACTAGTGGTGCGTACAGAATGCAAGGACCTATCTTCCAAATATGCTAATAACATTGGAGTCAAGGTTTGCAGATTAACTTGAACCATCTAGCGGTAATTGTGTAATGAGGGAATGTGCCGACACGTTGCCGAAAACAAACCTTTGCTTACGAAATCACAAATGACACGGACACACAGTTGGGTTACTGCCATGTGCAGCACTTTGGAACGCTATTTGTAAATGAAAGCCGATTGTACCAATTTTCGAACAGTGAGTGTAGAAGTGATCGCCAGACCTCTATCACCACAACTCCACCATCCTACGGTGGCCCTGCGTAGCATAGTCGCTAAAACTCTCGCCTTTAGTGCGAGCTGTCCCAGGTTCGATTCCCAGTGGGGAGACTGTCGAAAAGGTGTAACGACTTTTTCAGGAGCTCCTCCGTGGCTAAGCGGTTAGCGTACGCGCCTTTGGCGTGGGAGACCCGGGTTCGATTCCCGGCGGGAGCTCATGTGGTTCGGATTCCACGTTAATCAGTAGGTCCACGTCTCATATAGCCTCGCTGCTGAAAGGGACGCTAAACTAAAATCAACTCAACTCAAACGACTTTTTCAGGTCAGTCATCTACTATCCATTTCATAAAGATAGGCCCCTGACTTCGCGGTGCTGCCGTGACGTCCAGTCAAAACTTATATTGCATTGTCGTACCTCGTTGGAATTGCTGGAATGTTGTATTTTTAATACTTAAGACATAAAAATTTTCTTTGTACTATGTAGTGAGAAAAAAATAAAAATTAATGAAAAAGTGCGTATTTTTTCGTACTTTTTTGGTAGATCAATGTTTATAGAGCTATATCTCAGAAAAGAGATCACGTGAAATAATTTCCTGTGTACAATATGTAGATGCATCCATTAACTGTAAGTTGTGAAAAGTTCAATTTTCATCACTTGATATTTTTTGTGTAATTAAAACAAATGTGCAAAGCTCTGATCTCCTTTACCATGGTAGGTAGAGAAACGTACAAAATACTGTTCGAAAATTTGGAAGTCTAGTATTCCAAATATTTGGAACTATTAACAAAAAAGGGTTTAGTTGGTAGAGTATTTATTTTTTAAAAAAATATGTTTACTTCAACATGTTCTCTGCGTTAAGCGGTGAGCCATGTTGCAACCCAATCTTTAAATTCCCCGCGCTTATATGAAGAAACAGCATACAGTAAATGGAAGTGCGGCAACGCTGTCGTGCAGTGTTGTCGCGTTCAGGAAGCTTGTAGCGCGAAGCCTACTTCATAAGAATGTAATAGGAAAAAGTATTTATTATAACCTTTCACAACATCATAAAAACATTAATGCATGTACACTCATGTCTAAAATTATTGTCGCATGTCTATAAATATGTTATTGTAGGAATATAATTTGATAACGAATTCGCCTGGTATTTCTTATAATGTTAGTATGTGTATAATCGGCAAAGACATGTAGGCTATGTGGAAAATTTCATGTCAAAAGAGCAGTAAATAAGAACAATAAAACGAAACTAAAATTTTCTTATCCATTTAGCAACATTTTGTTTTACTCATGCTAATTTTCGTATTCTTTTCCTATGAAATTTACCACAAATATACATTTCCCGACTCTACATATAGTATCAGTATGAAAAGTACCCTGCAAAATCATTATCAAATTATATTCTTACAAGAAGACAGTTATAGATATGCGACAATAATTTTGGACATGAGTGTACACATCTCAATGTAATCGAAATAAAACGTTGAAGTAACACATCCAAAAACTCATCTCTTAATCTATTTACTTCATTCACTTTCGTCATGACTTTGTTGACTCATCGCTGCTCCTGCTATCTTCCCTAATATTTATAAACAATTGCTCCATTTCTACCTAGCTTACGAACATGTTAAAGGTTAAAAAGAAATGTGCCTTGGCAATCACGTGTTCACCCAAGTTCTGCGATCAATTCCCTTGCCGAATGTACAGTAACACAGAATGGGTCCTTTGTTTTCTTTCAACGAAAGAAAACAATGCAATGAGTAGGTGACGAGGGCTGTATTTGCGTCTAATCACGTCGCACTGATTAAGTCTTCAATACTTCCCTTGGGTTCGTAGGCGTCAAAAACTTACACACGCATTCATATCACATGGGTTCATTGCAATGAGACGGACGAACGGGCATTTATATTTTCGTGAGTATATCTTGTGCTTTTTGATTTAAAAAAAAAAAAAAAAAAAAAAAAAAAAAAAGTGGATATTCCTTCACGAGCGGCGGTATTACAAAAAGAAGAGGAAAATGTTTAGCGATAATGAAATTACAGAACTGATGAATGACTCTGACTCAGACGGTTATGAGTTAGTAATTAATAGTAAGGACATTGATTATTCTGTGCTCAGTGGCGTATCCGGGAGTGAACAAGATAGTAACTCTGTTTCAAGTAAACCTGAGGCTGCGCCGGAAAAAAAAAAAACGCGTCATTCCTATTCAAAGGCAGATTCTAATGTAGCTTGGAGCTCTTAGATCTGAAAACAGATTTTCTGTGAATTGTAAACTCAATATTACATATCAACTAAGGTTGTATCATATAATAAACTTTGTGCGTGTTTTTGTTTCTGTGCAAGTGTATTTTGTACTGCGTGCAATAAGTGAAGAACTGACAAAAATCAACAAATTTTCGAGGACCATCACATGCAAATCCAAACAAGATAAGAGTTCGCTTTTCTAATTTTGAACTCTTGGTACATTTACTGTATATCCTGTTAATTTCTAAGAAATTGGTTTAAAAGCTGTGGAGACATTACATTTTTAAAATATCTCTAAAAAGTGACGGACAGTGCGTAACAAGTTTAAATACCCGTCCGGCTGAGAGTGTATACGCGTCAGGAAAATGTGGCAACGTAGCACTCCGTATAAACTGCGATAGCGAAGGGCGCACAGTAGACAAAATCATAATGTCATATTTGTGATTGTTTATCTTTTAAAACAAGTCAAAACAGTTTGGTTGAAAAAGCTACTTTAAGATCTTTCTAAAAGTTTTTTCAGATTGTTAATACACCGCCGCAATTCAGAGATAATGATGTCTCACTTTTTGCTGAATAACAAGAAAATTACTACGTGTTGAGTAATGAAATTTTCAGAACTTGCAGGTAATAT
The DNA here is from genome assembly GCF_964235325.1 of Thermobia domestica. Classification (NCBI taxonomy): domain Eukaryota; kingdom Metazoa; phylum Arthropoda; class Insecta; order Zygentoma; family Lepismatidae; genus Thermobia; species Thermobia domestica. The sequence continues at coordinate 374,548,081 of NC_137454.1, forward strand.
ATGCATCTACATATCTTGCACAGGAAATTATTTCATGTTAACTCCTTTCCCAGATATAGTCCTACAAACATTGATTTACCAAAAAAATACGAAAAAATACGCACTTTTTCATTAATTTCTATTTTTTTCTCATTATACAGTACAAAGAAAATTTGTATGTCTTAAGTATTGAAAAGACAACATTCCAACAATTCCAACGAGGTACGACAATGCAGTATAAGTTTTGACTGGACATCACAGCAGCACCTCGAAGTCAGGGGCCTATCTTTATGAAATGGATAGTAGAGTGAGGTGTTTCCTGTTTCCTGTTTTTTTTTTTTTTTTTTTTTTCATTCACATCAGTCAAATGGCAGAATGGTACCCAACATGCAGCTGTAAGGGGGCTTCGTTCCTTCTCCCCTTCCCTGGATAGTGTGCTCGTCGAGAGACGTGATCCCTCATACATGGTGGGCAGGGTTTATATATGCCTGTCATGCCCAGAAATATGTATAAATAAATAAATCTACTATCCCACCACCCTACCCGCTGATCTAATGGCTAGCACATGTGCCTTTGGTGCACGTGAGGGTTTGATTACAGATGGGAGAGCACGAAAAATATTTCATTCGATTAATCATCCGTCTCCTTTATCCTAAATAATCCAGGCTCTGTCCATAAGAGCTGTAGAAAAATTGGGGATGACAGCAGATCTCTTCAGAACCTGTTAGATGGTGATTAAACAATAAAAAAAATCGAAGGTAACACTTCCGCAACCGGGGCCTTCATTGCGAAATTCGATATTCAAGATGGCGCCCGCGCGCCAAGTACCAAATTATATTTAAACTGGGATATCTTCTCACAGAAACAAGATAGAAACTTCGTTCTTGTATCAAATTAAAGAAAATGGATAGTATACAGTGGCGTATTTAGGGGGGGGGGCTTCCGGGCTTAAGCCCCCCCGAAATCTTACTTAGTATAGTAAAGTATATGAAATATCTTGCAGAATTTTCACATTTTCAGGCAAAGCCCTCCCCGAAAGTTAGCAAAGCCCCCCCCCCCGAAAGAAAATCGTAAATACGCCACTGATAGTATAAGTAAGAAACCTGGGTATATTGTTTACATGTTGCCGCAATATTTTAAAATAGCGGTCATTTGGGACAAAAATCAATTTTTCCCACTTCTTAAAAAATGACGGAGCTAATTAAGTTTAAGTTCGTTTCATGACAAATAGCTATGAAGCTATTACAAACATGAAAACGCAACCCAAAATAATTAAAAGAGCATAATCTTAGCTTTCTATCGTTACTAATATCTTTAGTACATCTTAAAAAATGACGGAGCTAATTAAGTTTAAGTGGCGCAGGGTGTAGCGTTTTTGGACTGCTTATCAAATTACGGGAAAAACATTCACTACGGCCAAAACTTTCGAAGCTATTACTTTTCAACAAATTAAAATAGTCCATTTATTTTACAAGTAAATTAAAAGTAATAAGTTACTGTGTCGTGGGAAGTGAAATAATAATATTATTGCATTTATCAATTATTATTATTTACATGTTTGTTTATATAGTATGTAGCTATGTAATTGTTATACTATTTTGCTGACTCTGATCTCATGAAAATTTACTTTGGTTTGATGATAGCATGATATGTTGTTGTGAGAGCTACTAATATTTAACGTAAAGTTTTTTTAGTTTCAAAATGTTTACAAACGTATGAATTTAGGTATGTTTTAGAGAATATTTACATATTTCTTTTCAGAATATAATGTAAAATTACTGACACAACATAAATACTCAAAATAATATTTAAATTTTCCAAATATTTTAGCTAGTGCTTGAGAGCAATATTTGTATATTTCTTGTAAATTAAGACATTACAGGATAAAATAAAACTACTCACACTCAACACCGTAAAGTTATTAAAATAAGAAGAGATAATTTTCTAGAAATGAATCTTAATGTAATTATTTTAGATAATTTTCTAGAAATGAATCTTAATGTAATTATTCTTATAGGCTTAAATTGTTTTTTGGAATGCTAAATAAAATTACAGACAAAAAATAAATTCTCAAACTAGTAAAAATATGTGAACATTTCTATACAACTAAAAGTAACAATAATGAAATATATTGCAAATAATGCTAAAATGTGTTTTGTAGTTAATCACCTATGGAAAACATCAGGAGAATTATACTTTTGTGTAATATTATCAATCACTTCCCTGGTATTTTTTCTACGTATTTTAATATGGAATACTACGGTCCATTGTTCTACGTTCTCAATGTGTTTACATCACATTCTTTTGCTATGAACTTAAGGACATATCCACACACGAACCAGTACATTTGCAGTAGGAAACACAATCTACATCACGTTTTCGACACTTACACCTTCTTGTTCCGCAACTTTTACTTCCACATACACTTATAACATGTTCTGGCAAACAGTTGAGTGTTGCACTAGGAACTAGTGAGTTGTCTTCGTCAAGCTGCCAGCCATATTCCAAAGGATTGAGAGGGGCACTTCCTTCAAGCACAGTTAAACAAGTGTGTACCATGAAGAATGACCTTTGCAAGTGACTTCTAAGAGAAGAGCTTGTGGGCGGAATAGTTAACAAATTTGCCGTTTTTGAGTGCGTAATCTGTTCTTTTCGAAGTTCGTCAAATGATTTCGAAGAACTCCCGCATTTGATAACTTGAACAAGGTACTTTTCTGCATTCTCAAAGTCTTTCGGCTCTTCAGACTTTTGTTTTCCGAAGTTTTGAAGCAATTTAACAGGATCTGCTTTAATAGCTGCTGATTTTGTACCTATTTTACTTGTGACATGAGCCTGTAAGATAATGGGTGGCAATAATGACTTTACTAAGAGGACCCGCTTTTTTTAGAAAGTATATGGATAGGAATAATTTCTGGTGAAGATTTTCTCATCCATAGTTCTGCTAATCCTTGGATTTCAAAGGTTGAGAAATAATGTAGCAGATATACAAGAACATCTATGTCATTGGAAATCACTACAAAACGTTGAATATTTTTCCTGACACAATGCTCGATGTGAAGAATTATTCTTAAATCTGCTTCTTCTATTGGCCTTTTTAACTCTTCGTGCAATTTTGGAACATTTGAAGAGGAAGTGACAGATATAGCAGGAGTTTCACCATTTTCAAGTAATAAACCACTCATATACATTTCAAAGGGAATAGACTTTTCTTTTGTGCAGAGGTAGTCTTTTAAGACATCTTGAATTTCAATTTTGTTTTCCGAGGAAGCCCGAAATCTGTCCATTTGTACCGGTAGGGATGTGGTAGGTGACAGATTTGTTACTAGCATAGGTGAGGCGGTTACCCTTCTCTGTCTTTCCACATTTTTCACTGAGGTAGTTAGATAACTATCAAACACAAAATCCTCACGGGTGCATGTGCAAACACTGCTACAGCTCCTGAAGAATACATCAAACAGATCAGCAAATGTTTGTAAACCTTTCACTCGAGTTTTACAAAGTTGGTTCATGACATCAACAATAATTGCTGTATTTATTGGTGAATGGTCTTCAAAGTTGTACTCAGACGGTTCCAACAACTTCTACAAAGTAGACATTAGTTCCGATTTGTTTGGCTTGGTGGTTGCACCCAAATTGTCCAGCAATGTGGTGGAGTGGCACAGGTCATATCGCAATATATCATCTAACAGTAGCCCTCTCTCCTTAGCGATGTTTACCAGTCTCTGCGCAGAAGCCAGCGATTTGACAGGTGACATCTTGGAAGAAGTGGAAGATGACACTACTTTATTTTCTTGACGAAATTATGGAAGTTTTCGTCTGTGAATGGTCTTCGACAACGGAGTTGTTTTGTACAAAAAACGCTCATTTCGGAATGCCACACAAGCTTCATGGCCACGTGTCAGGCAATTCAGGATTTCTTCCGCATCAGAATCTAGTACGACTTCATTTGACATGAAATGGTGCAACTTCACAGGACTATGTACCTTGTACGGATTTTCTCTGCGCTCCATAAATTCTACCATCCTGTCAATACAGCTACGAACTTCATCACCTACATTGCCAAGGAACTCATGATGAATTTGCAAGTCATAGTCTGTTTGTGATATACCAAGAATCTGACTGAAGGTTTGACGTATTGAAAGAACTTTGTGGTATGACAGTTCCCACTCTGTAATATAGTTCTTTCTGCGCGTCTGACCCACAATTCCTCCCGATGATTTCTTAGATCTATTTATAGTCTGCTCAAGTGCCATATCAGCTCCAACTGCGCTAAATACATTGTTCATTCTTCTGACTACGAAGTGACCATTCATGAACTGAGCATTTATTTCTGGATGTTGAGTCTCCAAATTCTTCATTTGCTCAAGGTAGAGGGACGCCCACCGCAGGTAATTAATTCGATTGAATGCCATGAATACCGGAAGCAACTGCTGTACAGTATATAGATGCAGCGGCCAATCTCCTTCTCGGTCAGCTCTTATAAGGCTTCTCAGCAGAAATACTAGATGTAGAAACTGTTCAAGGTAGCGGCACTGCTCTGAAATTGAGCAGAGTTTCTCTGAAAAGTTCTGCAAAGCTTTCGATATTTCTTCTGAATTACTGACCAACTCCATGAACTGATAGGAAGCACGTTCAGCTTGCCTTTCTTTCGTAATAGTCATAGTGTCAACGAACTGCTGGATGACAGATGTATAACATTCACCTTCTTCCAAGAATGCCTTCCACTTTAGCATAAACACAACATCTGCAATCATAAACATGCCTCTCACTGCCCTAACATAGTTAGTTCCCTTAAGAATACTCTCCGTCTCTTTGGGCCCAAAAACAGAATTTTCTATGAAAAGGGACTCCAAACCACTACCACAAATATACTTTCCTATGCAGGCCAGAAGGACTTTTGTCATGTGGAATGATCCTAGCATGAGGACAATGTTTGGAAATTCATTGCTCGTAAGTTGAATTTCGGCAGCAATGTGATACACCCCTTCGTCACATACTACGGGCATTGAAGGCTGGTTTAAGTGTACAAGTAGGCTCTGAAAGTTTTTCATTGCTGTGTATACACTATCATATTCCGTTACTGGATACGGCAGTACTGGAAGAAAGCCAACTTGTTTCTTGGGAACATTTGAATCCGTTATCATGGCATTCACAGCACCCCACGTTAGAGCGGATTCTTTAGTTTCTAGCTCGTACGCAGCGTGCATTATGTCTAGAGTTAACTCCTTCTGACGCAGATTATTGATGTCTAAATCATACAATTCAGGTGAAATTGTCAGTGTGTTTTGAATGGATATAGGTTGTACCTTCCTTTGGTATTTCTTCAATTCCTGAGATGGAAGCAAGGACCGAAAATGACTGGAAGTCTTGCTAATACCGACTTCCGACAATTTCGGTTTCGATGGCACTTTTGTTGGCACCTCCTGGAAAAGCACCATGACTGTATCGTGGCTCCCATGCATTCCTGACAGAGTAGCTTCTTCATGGTCAAAATTGTCCATAGCTCCTATCGTGAAACTATCACCCTGAAAGTGGCTTGGAAGAGACAAGGTGGAGGAACAGGTCTTAAGTATATATTGTGCAAGGTTGCTTCGTGCTTGCATGATTTCTTTATAGCCAACTGACACACCTAATTTGTTCATAGTTGAGATCAGTTGCCTGCTTTTGCGTTTCTCATGAATTGAATGTGCCACCATCAAATGCATGGGGGTTGCTTTCCTGCCACGATGTACATTATAGAATAAAATCTGGAAGATTGACTTCAATACATTCTGCAAATTTAGATTGTGTTGGTCTGGAAATTCTTCAAGATCATTTTCAGTGTTATCATCAGTGATATGTAGATCTTGGCTTGAATCCGCAGATATGATGTTCAGCTTGTCCACTTGTAGCACTTCTGCTAGAAAATCCAAAACAGGTTGAGAAATTCTAGTTGTTGACCAGAACTTATGAAGTTGCTGACTGTCCCCAAATTCTCCTTCAATACCAAAATATGTGTGAAGGAGAGCCGTTCGTACTTCTTTCGCTGCACTCTTAAGTATATTGATCGATCTCAGTTTGTCAGCTACTTCTTCGGCACTAAGTAATGAGCTGAAAACTAGAATCGGTTTATTTCTTTCCGAAGGCTTCGAAAACCTGGCTTTTTCTCCGAAAACTCTTAAGATATAAAGTTTAACTTCGTTGTTATTAAAAGTCAGTTCACTGTTTCCATTAATAAAGTCTCGAATTTCCGACAATGTCAATCCACAACCTTTATCCAATAGTTTCTTGATTATTGGTGCCACTTTATTAAACACTTCATTTTATTAGTTTTCTTAGACTCGGTAGTTACGCCATCTGATTTCTGAGAACATTTATTGAACTTTAGAAGATAGTACTCAAGACAGGTCTTATGATAATATAGATCTGCACCGAAAACAGAAAATTCATCCTCCAAGTCACAAGTTCTAGTAAACACGTCATCTTTAAAGAACATGGTTGCTGATAAAAATGTAATTGCACGATTTGATTCACACATTCTATACTTTTGTTTATTTCCGTTGTGCTTCTCTTTCCCACATAATACACATAAAATATTTATTGCTTTCTTGTTTGAAGATGGTGATTGTCGGGCTGGAATATCTACTCTCATTTTCCTTGGTATTGGCTCAGATTGAGATTGTATTGAACTTTGATCCTGTTCTGCAGTTTCACTACTTTGTCTTTTCCTTTTCTTTCGTAACAACACATTCTTGTTTGTATATAACATGTAACATGCGTTATTACAATGATACACAAATTTTGTACCTGGTTGAAGATCCTTAAGTCTTTTCAGAACATCATCCTTGCGAATTTGAGCCGCAGCTATAATAGCTTCTCTCCCTCGGAAAGACGATGTTGTCTTACCGGAAGATTTATCACAATTCTGGCAAATGATGCAGGCATTTACGTATAACATGGATACAGATGAAGGGGACTCTCGGGATAAGGAGATGCCAAACAGGTTTTATGTAGTCATTTTTAGGAGATTAGTGCCAACTATGAATTTTTATTATTCCACTGGCCACATCAGAGTCTGTAAAATAAAACAGAATAATAATTACATGAGCTACATACTATATGAACAAACATGTAAATAATAATACTTGATAAATGCAATAACGTTTATTGTTTCATTTCCCGCGACACACAGTAGCCTATTACCTTTAATTTGCCGATAAAATAAATGGACTATTTTAATTTGTTGAAAAGTAATAACTTCGAAAGTTTTGCGCGGAGTGAGTGTTTTTCCCGTAATTTGTTAAGCAGTCCAAAAACGCTACACCCTGCGCCACTTAAACTTAATTAGCTCCGTCATTTTTTAAGATGTACTAAAGATATTAGTAACGATAGAAAGCTAAGATTATGCTCTTTTAATTCTTTTGGGTTGCGTTTTCATGTTTGTAATAGCTTCATAGCTATTTGTCATGAAACGAAGAGAAAGAAGCGGAAAAAACTTATTTTTGGCCCAAATGACCGCTATTTTAAAAGATTGCGGCAACATGTAAACAATATACCCAGGTTTCTTACTTATACTATTCATTCTCTTTAATTTGATACAAAAACGAAGTTTCTAGCTTGTTTCTGTGAGAAGATATCCCAGTTTAAATATAATTTGGTACTTGGCGCGCGGGCGCCATCTTGAATATCGAATTTCGCAATGAAGGCCCCAGTTGCGGAAGTGTTACCTTCGATTTTTTTTATTGTTTAATCACCATCTAACAGGTTCTGAAGAGATCTGCTGTCATCCCCAATTTTTCTACAGCTCTTATGGACAGAGCCTAGACTAAAAGGGCAAGGGTGTGGGACGTTAAATAATAATAAAAAATCATTTTCACTTTCCACCATCCGGTTTTGTGACGGAAAAAAATGACCAAGTTATTCAACAGTTGTAGCACTGTTAGTGAAAAGCCCATTCACCACGGCAAGGACGTCATCTTTTCATTTTTTTCCGTCACAAACCGAAACAATCATGCACGTTGAACAGAACAGTTGGTTTAATGTGGAACTCATGCCAAGGCCGTCGTATTTCGATTCAAAATGTCACTTGTAGCTGAATCCACTTTAGTTATGCCGCTTACAGCGCCATCTATGAATACACTTTGGAACTTGTTTGTTCTTCTGTTCCCCCCCCCCCTTCTTCGAGTAAATTCAGTTCAAATTTGAAGTCATTCTGACCAGTGGTTCTTTCTTAACAGCATTTTGAAAGTATTACTTTAATTATAATCACCCTGTATATATATATATATATATATATATATATATATATATATATATATATATATATATATATATTAAAGAAGAAAATGAATTGTTTTATACTTTTGCAGGTTTCAGACGCAACCGCATCTTAGACACCTACGTGATCAAGTACAATTGAAGTCCTAATGTAAGAAATAATGTCGATTTTACTTGTGACTAAGGTTGAAAAAAAAATCTTTCTACTGAGCATCCATTGAAGTTTCTCTATCATAGTGCATGTGCATAATATATAATATGAACTTTCTCTACTTTTTCTCACATTATGAGAGCAACTGGCCTATCGTATAATATGATGCAACGTAATGAACAATGGCTTAAGTAGCAAAAAAGCTAATCGAAGGTTTATATATTTTCATCCTCCCTTTTGTCTTGTGTGTATGTGCTCACAGGTTCGTTTGTAATTTTTACCAATAATGGAATACATGTTTGTAATTTTTATTGTTTTTTATTTACTATTTATTTTCATTATGTACTTAAGAAAGGAATAATAAGTGATTATGTTGGCCTTAAATATATGCGCACATACACATTGTTATGAAAGCAATAGATTAGATAGATTCTATAATAATTAATAAGAACAATAGTGTAAACATAATATATAGTTCTGTGGAACTAGAATTCTAATCAGCTTCAGCTTTTCTGATTAAAATTCTGTACCTAGGTAAAAAGTGTGGTTGTATTTATTTTCCGAAAGTGAATTAGGGGCGGCTTTCGGCGTTGGGGAAAGACGTCATGTCGCCTACAAAAATATGTCCTAACATTTTAGTAGTAGAATAGGTAGTAAATTATTTTTTAATGGTTACAAGCGCTGTTGTACTCCCGCTACCAACAATAGCCGCCAGTGATGTTACAATGTATTTTTTCAAATCAGTATTCTAAATAAACAGATAAAACTACTCGATGTGTATAAACATTGAAAGAGAAAAGGTAAACTTGTATTATGATCAACATTTTGTAAAACGAGCGAAATGGTTGTGTACATACGAACGAAATAAGGTTAGTGCTGTAAATTTTTGTGTACTAATGACAAGCTTCGAAAGTAAATAGGTTACGCTACAATAATTCTTGTCAGTATTCCTGACTCATTAAAATAATAATAATAATAATAATAATAAATACCTTAAAACATTATTGATTTGTTTTAATAGTATGACTTAATTCTAAAAAGTAAAGTTTTACCCTTTCACAACGCTACATTTCTGTAATGAGTTGTAATAGGAAAACATATAGAAGTGTCGTTCATAGCTTTTTTTCTTTTTTAAGAAAAAACACCCTCAGTGGATTCTTTTAAATTCTAACCACGTTTTTCTTTCTCATCTTCAAATTGGTCAGACATTTCTCTTATTCATCAAACAGTAAATTGAACCTGTAATAGAACACACCCTGTAGTTTCCAGAACTGCAACGTTCAAACAATCACGCAACTCATGGAGGTACTACAAAAGATGTTGAAAATGGTCACCATTTACTGTTTCACGCACGTTCATCCGTCTAATCCAGACTGAGCAGACGTTCCGGATTTACTGGGATACCCGGTTTTTCACTAACTGTCCCGGTGTCCCGAGAACATTTTTCGGGACACCCAAAGGTTCCTTTTTTTAATGGTCGTTTTGCTTGAGAAACTTGGAATTTGTTGTGTGTGTGTTCCCGGAGGAAATGCTTATTTAAGAGCGTATGTTTAGTCTAATGAGTATATATTGGACTGCAGAAAAAGTCGCTTTAACGTAAAAACATTAAAAGCAATGCTCATGGTGGAAAATCACTCCTGCTCAGAATTTTATAATTAACTCATAGAAGCTCTTACAGAAACTTCATTCTTTTGAGAAATATACGTACATTCTAAGTTAATTAAATTCCTTTCTTTTGTCATTTGCATTTGCATTAAATTGGCAATGTAAAGAGTGCTAAATGCTGTACTTTAATTCATTTGCATGGTACAATAATTAAATTCCTGTATTCCTAAATATTAACCTTTAAATAGCCTATTTCCAAACATATTTTACCATTTCTATAGCAATGTTTAGGAAACACAAATAACCTGCTAAAATTAAAATCTAAAATTATCATAAAAACTGTCCCGGTTTTTCAGTTTGAGAATCTGATCAGGCTGTGTGATCATGTTCCTGAAGTTGTCCTGGAGAGTTGCACATGCAGTGTTGTCCACAGTTCGTTGAATGTTGGTCTGCAGTTCTCCGAAGTGTACGGATAAGCTGTGGAAGGTGCTGACTTCAGATATCCCATAAGAAAAAGCTTGGTGGTCTCATTCTCCCAGAAGTGGCCCCGCGCAGTGTAGTTGCTACCGGGATACCGGGTCCAAATACCGGGATGGTTCCGGAAATAATTGTCTGAGGGCGCTTCCTTTATTCTCCATTCTTTTGTTCCTCTCCGATTCCCCGAGTAGTGTGATCGCCGAGAGATGTTATTCTTCATACGTGATGGGTTAACATAGTCATAGATGCCAAAATCCCAAAAATCTTAATTCCTAACCCTAATCATTCTTCCAGAATGAACATTCTTACGTCTAATATGTACACTCATGTCCAAAATTATTGTCGCATGTCTATAAATATGTTCTTCAAGGAATATAATTTGATAACGAATTTGCCCAGTATTTCTTACAATGTCAGTATGTGTATAATCGGCAAAGACATGTATGTGGCAAATTTCATGTCAAAAGAGCAGGAAATAAGAACAATAAAACGAAAATAAAATTTTCTTGTCCATTTAGCAACATTTTGTTATACTCATTATAATTTTCCTATTTATAATTCTTTTCCTGTGAAATTTACTACAAATATACATTTTCCGATTATGCTTATCAGTATTAAAAGTACCCTGCAAAATCATTATCAAAATATATTCTTACAAGAATGCAGTTATAGATATGCGACAATAATTTTGGACATGAGTATACATGATATCGCCTCCTCAATTATCTTCTTTTGTTCCACCTGTCAGTTGGAACAACAGAAGAAAAAAGTAGATTAAATGTTTGTGTCACAGGTTGCGTGACTTCTTGAATGTCTCTCTTTCTCTTTATACGTAAAACTATTATCGAAGCTCGCCGAGTGTTATGAGCAATACTACTACACTGTAGTAGAAAGGAAAATTCTCAATGTTTCATTCTTTGATCACATGCATTCAAAATAGGTATATCGTGCTGCACAGTAAACATCGATACGATAATTAAGTTCCTTCCACACACGAGTGAGGCGTTTCCATCGATAGTATTAATGCGATAAATGTTTTAGCAGCTCCGCCACATCTTGTGTTAGATCTGGCACGTACACGTTTTCCTCTTCATATTAACTATGAAACGATCTTTCCATTACAGTCACAGAACTTGTCTGGTAGAATTTCATATTTAAAACGCTTTTCTCCAATTGCGTTGGTGTGTTGTTTTTCCTGCTACGGAGACGTATGTGTGAATTAGCAGCTACGCCATAAAACTTCGAGAATTGCTCCTTCCATTCAGATTTAGACATTTCTTTATTACAATTAATTACAACACGAAGTGTTCCTATCTTCTGTGAATCATCTATTTCCCGACAGGAAACGTTAACGATCGAGTTTAAATTGTATGGGATTTATGCAGAGTTGTTTTAACATATGATTAGCTCTATACTAAGGGTTTGATGCATGGTTATCAGAAGTATATTCAGAATCTGACTAAGTTAATTACATGTGACTAATTAATTTAGAGCATAGAATACCCTGGTTTAGTCAGTCAACTTACGAGAATACAAAAGCAATTAATTCCCTGTCTTTCCTTCACATCATCGGTTGAATTAACTGAAGCAGCCATGGGCGCCCGCAGGATTTTTTTTCAAGAGGGGGCATGACACATCATCAGTGGCGTATTTACAATTTTGTTACGCGCTGTTTCGGATCCATCGTAAAATCGCCTCACATAAACTATCATGAAAAGCACTGTGGAAACTCAACACATCAACCCAACTACATGTAACTGTGCACTCTCACTCATCAGATATGCTAGTATTGCCACCTATCGGTGCAAAGCTCTACTACTACTACTTTCCAGATGGCAGCACCAGTCCCGAACATTTTGGATAGGACCTCGTACTTTTTATCGGTGCGTTTTTGGAAAAAGCGACTAGAAACTTTGCAACGATATTTCTTGAACTGCCAAATATATGGAACCATTTTTAACATGAATATGTCGTTTTAACTTATTCTTTTACCGCTTTCTTTAGAAGTCAGACATGGACAACAGACAAAACTGGCACACACTGTTTCACATTCACCTTATCTTTCATCATGTTCCGCGCACAGGAAGGCATGGAAGTCAGATATCTCTGCGCATAATTCAATATACAATTGTTTAGTATATATATTTAATTATTTCGTAAATACTGTCAGATGTTTGAAAGTGAAAACAGACACTATGTTGATATATTGATATCTTTTTGCAAGATACATGTAAGTGTGGAGCATGAAGAACACCAATCAGTTTTCAAAATTTCCATTTTGAACCTTAATACAAGCCCGGAATCTAGTGAGCTTCTCGTCCATGGAATTTGGTGGGTTATATTGACCAAAGAATCCACATTAAGGTGTCTTCGTGTAGGCCATTGGTTGAAGCACTGAGCACAGTTTGTAATCGAGCGTGTTCAGAACCAGGCTCCTTGAAGGGCCAATCTGATGTGGAGTTGCATTCGTAGCCATTCCTATATTGACTGTACCTTGTGCGCGGGACTTGGCAGAGGGTATGGTAGTGCAATAACGGTTTAATGCTTTATAATGTAACAGCAAGAAACGACAAGAATTGTGTAATTGTTGACCGGTTGGTATATGCCAAGAGAAGCAGATGCTGTTTGAGTAACTGGCGGTTTCAATGGCACTGATAATTCTAGCTTGAATGTATCCGCAGTAGGTTTAGCCTTGCACTTGTCACTGCAAGTGCATGTTTGCTACAAGTAGAATATTTATTAAGCGTTGAATTTAGAAATAGAAGTGTTATTGTCAAAGATTTCATACGAATAAGTCTTGTTAGTGATTGATGCAAATTATCATTGGTTGTTTTAATTATGATGCCTTTCTACGTGTAGATAATTGAGTGATACTCGCCCGTGGTAAGTAGTTTGTGATGTAAAAATACAATTTTTTGAGATCGAGATATTGTTCATCATAGATAGTTAGCAGAAATTAATGGACAGTTGGCTTAGCAGAAGTGATCATAGAAATCTCGGCGTCCATACGAGTGGATGAATCTGAAGCAGTGAATGATTCACTGAAAGTGTGATGGCGTTTTGGTTAAGGTGACTTAGGTTGATTTTGGTGAACATGATCGTCAGAACGTGTGTTGCGTTTGGATCTCTTCCTTCACTTGTCAGCAGATGCAGGCGAAATGGAAGGCCTCAAGGAGATGTTAGAGTAGCCGAGTGGTCCAGTAGCCATGGTTCAGAGCACAGCTAACACAAAAACACAAAACAGCTAACAAAATATGGTAAGTAGGTAGAAGCTACCCACTTGGATAGTAGCTGGGTGGAATCTTATTGGCAACCAGCTACGCTGTGCTAGATGATTCTCGTAACTGTTGCATTAACGATTTCTTAAGGCAAATTCCCAGAATCGGGAAAAGTTTTTTTTATAGCTAGCTACGCTCTCTTTTAAGGTGGGAAATTTTTAGACAATGGGATAAAGGAAAATGAAAGGATGGTCTATTGGAAGATAGATATAAATTTTGTCCTTATTTGTCTAAACAACTATTGATAGAATATATGGCTGAAGTGTTTTCTACAATGTATTTCTTTCAATTGTTCCAGAATAGAATTTTCAGTTAATTTCTACCATTTTCTAAGTTCTGTATGATCAGTGTTTTTATTTTTCTTTCTTCATACATGCAGTATGTAGTGAAATAATATACACACAACGAATTACGAGGGCTGTCTAAAAAGTATCCGACCTTTGGCCAGAAAAATAGTTGCGAATACCTGACAGATTTGGGACCCTAATCCCCTTCAAAGTAGGCCCCTTGTGCTTCCACACACTTAGCCCACCGATCCTTCCACTGCTGGAAACACCGCTGGAAGTCTTCTTTTGGAATGTTGTTCAGCTCCGTCGTCGTGTTCCGCATTATGTCTTCTCTACTCTCAAAACACGGGATCCCTTCAAAGGCGTCTTCAATTTTGGAAACAACCAGAAGTCACAAGGAGCCAGGTCTGGAGAGTAGGGAGGTTGGCGAACGGTTGTAATTCCATGTTTGGCTAAGAACGTGTGGATCAATTGGGATGAATGTGCTGGGGCGTTGTCATGATGGACGTGCCAGTTCTTCGCTGTCCACATGTCTGGTCTTTTGCGCCGGACTGCGTCACGGAGTCGCCTGAGAACATCTTGATAGTACTCCTTTGTCACTGTTTGTCCTTCCGGTGCGTACTCGTGATGCACAATTCCACGGGCATCGAAGAAAACAGTCAGCAACACCTTGATTTTGCTTCGCACCTGCCGCGCTTTCTTCGGCCTTGGAGAATCGGGATGCTTCCATTGAGACGATTGTTGTTTTGTTTCTGGGTCGTACCCGTACACCCATGACTCATCTCCAGTTATCACGGAATTCAGATACCCAGGATCAGTGTTGGTGGTGTCCAGAAGGTCCTGTGCAACGTCAAAACGGGTGTCTTTTTGTTCCTGAGACAACAACTTGGGTACAAATTTAGCAGCCACTCGTTTCATGTTCAAATCGTCACGCAAAATTGCATGTGCAGAATCTTTACTCACTCCAACATCTTCTGCAATCTCCCGCACTGTCAAACGGCGATCTGCCATCACCAAATTTCGCACCCGCTCAACAATAGCTGCATTCCGAGCAGTTTGGGGCCTGCCGCTACGCTGCTCACTCTCGACTGATGTGCGGCCATCTTTGAATCGGTTGAACCATTGTTTAATTTGTGTTACACCCATCGCATCTTCTCCAAGCACCTGCTGAATCTTACGAATTGTTTGGCTTTGAGAATCACCCAGCCTTTGACAGAATTTGATGCAGTATCTTTGCTCAATTCGTTCAGTCATCTTGCGAGAAACACTAAATCCGACGAACACTTCCAACAGCACCTCACTTCGCGACCACCAGCTCACGACTGGCACACGCGAACGCGGTGAAAAAATTCAAGCATGCGCATTAAGGTTCCTCCTTCCACCGTGCACGGTGGCGCCGCCTGAGAATCACTACTTTGCGTGGAAAAAATTAAGGTCGGATACTTTTTAGACAGGCCTCGTATATCATTGATATATGGCAGTCATTGGACAACACGCTCCAAACAATAGATATATATTAAAATGGAGAAATTTTTTCGTACTTTGACTCCACAGCAAAAGCCTGTTTGAGCGCTCCACGGGCTTACCAACCGTCATCTCCTGGTGGAATTGTTAGATGCAAAGTTGGGTTGCATCTGTACAGGCGTTTGCGATACTATTGTGCAGCCAAAATGTTTTGAGCAGTGGCAAAAATGCGAACTAAAGCTCACACCCACGCATTGAGCTAATAAGGGTTCAGTTGTTGCTAAGCGAGAGAAAGCGAATTGAATTCCGTCAGCCGATAGCAGCGCTTGCAACGGAAGACTAGGGATCAAGTCAATGTGGTATATGTTTAGCAAAAGTACTGGGCCCAATCCATTGGAGTTATAGCAGTCAGGGAAGGAAGATATTTATGCTGTTGACTCTCAAATTTATTGCAGAAGCAAAGGAAGTGCAAAAGTAAACTAAATTTTTCAGTCACCGTAACCTATTTTTGATCACATTTACTTTCATTTTTTTTTTAAATTTCACGTCTTTTCGTTGAACCATTGATAAGTTTGTAAAAAAAAAAAAAAAAAAAAAATGCTCCGGGATGTCTCTTTTAGCATTATGTTAAACAAGTTTTTAATAATAATAAGAATTTTATTT
The DNA here is from genome assembly GCF_964235325.1 of Thermobia domestica. NCBI lineage: Eukaryota > Metazoa > Arthropoda > Insecta > Zygentoma > Lepismatidae > Thermobia > Thermobia domestica. Next base: position 374,564,241 of record NC_137454.1, read on the forward strand.
AATGATAATAAATAAAATACAAATAATGAGAAATGGGCAATGTTCTTTTGTGTTGCCCTGGCATCCGTGAAACAACTGGAGGAAAGTCGTGCCATCGTAAGCCCCCCTGGAGCCACCAGTGGTGAGAAAGATATCCCTCGGAATACCGTTTCATACGTTGCATTGTCTCAACTCCGAAGGCTTGAAGACACCTTATTCCAAGCAATGTTCCTTTACAAAAATATCTCATTCAACCAAAAATGTTTGGATCGCTTGGGACTCTACGACATATTCACAAACACTGTTGGTGACGTGAGTTGTTCCGTCTCCTGGCTCGAGGTATCAAAAAGTGTTATCTTCTGATTCTGAGCATAAAAATAGCACAAGCACCACATAGTCCTGGACCCATAGTATACCCCCGTAAAAAAATCGAGGTCCAGAGAATTTGATTTTTGATTTGTGTTCTGGGATCATTATTGAATTAATTTAGCTTGGGTAGACATTTCTAATCCGGGCCGATTAGGTTCTGAACGTCATTTTAACCCTTTCGATACGGTGCGCTTTTTGATGTTTCCGTTCACGAAGTTATGCAGGTGCTGCAGCTTCCCTAATTATCCTATCGAAACTTTCTATGGTGCGTTGTGTTGGCCAAAGACAAGGTTTTCAGATGTTGGTATATTTGTTTCAAATTAGCTAATAAGAGGGAAATTATAGAGGGAAAAATGGGATTTTTTCAAAATTTTCACTTAAATCGGGGAATTAAAATTTCTCATGGCTGGAAACACTGCCACCAGATAGATGCAACTCATCTTAAAATAAACTTTGGTACACCACTAATATCTCCAAGAAATATCATGTCGATATCTAACAAACTAAGCATGTAATTTAAAAAAACATATCATTCTATCTTTTAAAAAATCGCCATTTTCTGGACGTCATTTTTAAGAATGGGGAATATATTTTAATGATGACTTAATATTTCGTGAATAATGAGATCTATATTCAACATTCTTGTGTCAAAACGTACATTATGAAGGTCAAATATCCTAATAAACATAGAAAATAACCTATCAGAGCAACCTTTTAGTCATTTTACAAAATAGCGAATATTATATAGGAAATTATAATAAAGGATATTATTTGTTTTTGGTTTGTTTGAGTTATGCCATAGTGGTTAAAGGAGACGTGGACCTATTGATTATAGGCGAGTCCAAACCACTTTTTAGTTCAACTGTACCCCTGGGAATCGAACCCGGGACTATACACTCAAGGCATGCGTGCTAGCAACTAAATTAACTGTAGGTCTAACGGAAAGTTATGATGGAGGCTATAAATAACGAACAGACGTGTATTGAAATAAACTAAATATAAATAGGTTTCAATCCTTTTATTGTGATCAGCAAAGAATGTCTAAGATCATGAATAGAAGTAATTAACACAAGTAGATAAAATACATAAGTTTGCCTATGGGTACACAAGTATACAAATTCAAATTATAAAGAATACTCATTATAAGTAATGAATATATGTATATAAATTTGTTTGATTTACATTTGTATGAAATACGTGACAATTTTCTTAAGCTATATTAATTCCATAATGATGCAAAATTGCAAATCAAAAATGAAATTTTGTGAAACACGATTTCTTTTTACAGACGTATATCGTGAAGCTCGATTTAATTATGTCCATTTGCAATTACGTGTTTTTACAGTCACTTGCATTACATTTCCAGCATGACGAACTTTTCAGAAGAGCGTATCGGCAGGAGCATCTTTTCGTAGCGCAGGTTTCGCAGTTACATGTTCACTGAGTAGAGGCTTTAAAAATTTAATAGGTTTAAGAACACCATCAACGTTTTCCCATCGAAACTCACAGAGGTCTTTTTTAACATACGAACGATTCAAAACATTTACACATCTTCTGAGTAAATAAAATGCTCTTTTATGTGTCCATGCACGGACGATGACGTTGGCGGAAGGTCACTTAGTGGGACTGATCTCTTGAACTCATTGTAGGAAAGTTCATCAAAAGTGCGAACATCACACTTTGTTTTCCACACTCGCATAAGATACTTATCGACGTCTTTGAAGTCACAGTCGTCGTCAATCTCAGCAAATTCTTTTAGAAACTTCACTGGTTCAGCGGCTAAAGCTCCCCGCTTAGTTCCTATTTTGCTCATAATGCCATCACCTGTAAGAATATGGGCCTTGATGAGAACATTGTAAATCTCTGAGTTGAGTCTATGGTACAAAATATGAAGAGGGATGAAGCGTCTCTTTTACACCTGTTCAATAACATATCCATAATTCTTCCAATCCTTGACTTATAAGAAGTGCAACAAAATGAAGTAACAGAATAATTACATCTGTGTTATTCGATAGAACAATTACTTACTTCAAACCTTTCCGAACTGCCCACTCTACATGTGGAATGAACGAAGGTCAGCTTCCTCCAATTTGTATTTCAGTTCTTCTACAATATGGCCTGCACCGTTTGAATATTTTTGTGCCGGCATCAATTCCTTATTAACAATCATTCCGCTAGCAATAATTGGAAATTCTGATTTTGCTGAAACATCAGTAATATTTCGCCGCATTAGCATCTCCAGATTAAGCTTGTTTCATGTAGATGACCATAATTTATCATGTTGCAAAGACAGAGGTGTAGAATTTGTTATACATGCAAGTTCGATTCATCCAGTTGTAGACATTCGCCTCATTTTCTCACACTCTTTGAGCGAAAGTTCAAGACAACTGTCAAATATGATATGCAGTTCTTGCAGAGTACATACTGATTTTGATATTTGTAGAACTCTCTGAATAACCTCTCCAAAATTTTTCATGGATGACAGCTTGACCGTTCACAATTGGGACATATAATCCACAATAACAGCAGTGTTTAGTGCAGGGGCCTTTTCGAAATAAAAATCGCCAGATGAAGGATATTTTTCTAATTCTTTAAAGAGTGTGTTTTTTACTGGTTTCGTCGCAGCATCTCCATCAAATAACGCATTTGTTGGAAAAAGGCCGTGAGACATAATGTTCTTGATAGATTCCCCACTTTCTTTTGCCAGATCTATCTCTATGTTGACTTGGGAAAGAATTTTATTTGAGATCACCAGTGGAGCTTTTCTGGTTGCTGGTTCTGTTACACTGTTCCGATTAAAGCGTGGAAGGTTAGCTTTATTGATTACGTCAAAAAACGATTTTATTTTCAATACAAACGTCTCCTGCTTCAGCTGTATATATAATTCTGACCCATGTGAAAAGATATCTAATAGACATGCCTTTACATCGTTATTCACATGTTGTTTTGTGACAAACTTATACAGCCTCTCAGGCTCAATCATTTCAAACGGATTTCCTCATCGCTGCTTAAAATGAACATGGCCCTCAACATTTCTATTGAAACGTTCTCCTCTCTTTCCCATTAGCTCATGGTGAGGAACAGTTTCACGGTGGTCTATTAATTTAGAATTAGTCACCTCTTTGAAAACGTTACAAATAGAAAGTACTTCGTGGTAAACTAGTTGCCATTGAGCAACATAGTCACTTTTAGGTGTTTGACCGACAATTCCCTTGAAACTTTTCTGATCTCTGAATGGTTTGTTCTAATTTCATGTCAGGAGCTACAGCATTGAATCGTCCTTCTTTGTCTTTGATCACGAAGTGTCCTTGAACAAATTTGTTGTGAAGGTACTTGTTTTCTACTTTTAGTTTTTAATTCTTTCCAAATATCAGGAGCCATATCTCACATAGTTTATACAATCGAATTCACGAAACACAGGAATGAGTGACTTTACTGTTTTCACGTGCAGCTCCCAGTCACCTTTTCTATCAGTATGTACTAGGTCCTTCACTAGACCGATTAAAATTACATTTCCTCAGTGCTTGCAAAGCTCTGACTTATCCTCTCACTCTTTGATAAACTCTTCAAACTTGGCTCTTAAGGTTTGTGATATTGAACGAAGTGTAGTAAATGTTACCTGGCTTTTCATTATGTCCTTCAAATGAAGTGCGTCCTGTGCCTTGAACGCTTTTTCCATAACATCTGCGAAATCTAATTTGTTATTCTTCTTCCAGAAGGCCATCCAACGCAATGTTTCTATAGCCTCAGAGATGGTGAGCATACCCTGTAACGATCGAACATAATGAGTTCCGCTCAATACAGATTGCACAGTTTTGGCTCCAAAGATTTTAGTCTCAATGAGTGCATCTTCTATGCCACATCCTGTTAGATAACTTCCTACACACCGCAGTGCAACTTTTGTCATGTGAAAAATGCCTATCATTGGATAAAGTTCACTAAATTCTTCTGGATTGCTCATATAGATCTCAGCGACAATACGGAAGACACCTTTGTCACAGAATATTGGGAGGATTGTTGATCTTCAAGCTGAGCACGCACTTTTTGAAAATTTTTTATAGCTGTTGCGTAGTTTGTGACAGGAGATGATATTACTGGTAAAAAGCCAACCTTTTTCATTAAGACGGTACTCTGGGAGATTAGAGCATGAATTCCAGCCCATGGAGGAACTGCCTTGTGCTGATCTTTCAGTCCACACTGAATAAGAGTAATAACAAATTCAGTTTCCTTGGTTTTACAGATTGCAGTATCGGGCACTACATGATGCATATCCTCAGCCACTTGGAAACTTTCTGGTAAATCGGGACGTGTTTTTGGCTTGTAGTAGTTTTGCACACATTGACAAGGCAGCTGTGTTATAAGTTTACAACTTCGTTTCTGTATATTTAATGCTGACACTGATTGTTACCCTGCATCTAACTCATTGGCACGGTCTTGAAAAATCACCATTGCCGTATTATGTGTGCCATATGTGTCGGACAAAGAAGAGCTGTCTTCAGAGTCAACATTATCAAAGGCTGCAATTGTAAATGCTTTGTTAGTAAAGTGACTGAGGAGTGATCTTGGCCAGAGATATGAAAGACATTCATAACCTACGTCTGACACAAGAATGTTCAATGTAGGTCTCATGATTCACGAAATATTAAGTCATCATTAAAATATATTCGCCATTCTTAAAAATGACGTCCAGAAAATGGCATTTTTTAAAAGATAGAATGATATGTTTTTTAAATTACATGCTTAGTTTGTTAGATGTCGACATAATATTTCTAGGATATATTAGTGGTGTACCAAAGTTTATTTTAAGATGAGTTGCATCTATCTAGTGGCAGTGTTTCCAGCCATGAGAAATTTTAATTCCCGAATTTAGGTGAACATTTTGAAAACAATCCCATTTTTCCCTCTATAATTTCCCTCTTATTAGCTAATTTGAAACAAATATACCAACATCTGAAAACCTTGTCTTTGGCCAACACAACGCACCATAGAAAGTTTCGATAGGATAATTAGGGAAGCTGCAGCACCTGCATAACTTCGTGAACGGAAACATCAAAAAGCGCACCGTATCGAAAGGGTTAAAATGACGTTCAGAACCTAATCGGCCCGGATTAGAAATGTCTACCCAAGCTAAATTAATTCAATAATGATCCCAGAACACAAATCAAAAATCAAATTCTCTGGACCTCGATTTTTTTACGGGGGTATACTATGGGTCCTGGACTAACACTAGTTTCATGTCAACTGACGGAGGTAAGAACATATGTAATTCGGACTCTCCAGTCATTGATACTTAGTCACTTGCGACTAAATAACGAATACAATAAACTGCATTGATTCAAGACAGAGTAAAGATCATTCTACAAGGAAAAATACTGTGAATGATTTCTCTGATTTCCTGAGGAGTTGTTATCGAAACAGCAGAGCAACGTATACATGTATTTAAGTTCGTTTTCGATAACCGTAACAAACCTCCACACAGTTAGGATTCTAGTTTACCGGCAAATGTTGATATATTTGATTCTGAAAATCGTTTTAGAAACAGTCTCTGTAAATGTGGTACGTATATAAATCGGTCAGGTGGTTCAAGAGTTAAGCTTTATTTGTTATAGTTCCCCCTCCCCTAAGTTCTACCGTCAAAGTGAATAGCTAAAAACACTTCCAGGCCAGAACTGCATCTACGTCAAAAATATTTGATCGAGATCGATCGGGTGGTTCAAAAGATTAAGAGTCACAAACATAGTCACCTTCAATTTGGATCTGAAGTTTTTTCTTCATAGATTTGTATGCTAAATTATACTTTTAATTCAAAAATTAACTTATTAAGTGAATTGTACATGCTCTTTTCGAACATTTAATTTCATATTTGTCTTGTTAAAACAAATGCGAAATATTATTGAGCTCTCTTGTGGCTAATAAATACGAGCTTTTGTATGAGAGATTCAGGTTCTGTTCTCGCTGGAGACACATGTGACTGGGATGTTGACGTTGAAACTACATATCACAGGAGACCTCACTGCTGAAGGTGAATGCTAAAATTCCAGTAATAACTGTCAAAGAATAACAAACCATCTCAATTTTCAGAGTAGAATTGCTATCAATAAACAGGTTGAGAAAACGTTAACCTGTAATTTTTAGGAATAACATTATTTATTGGTTCTTAAAAGGTTTGTTTCTTATAATCTTTTATTTGCATGTATATAATCTTTCACGTTTCTTAGCGGAAGATGAGGTTCTGCGTGTCACAGCGGACTGTAGTAAAATAACACTGGATTTATGGATGGAATGACTACTTTCTAAAATGTAAATCACGCCGAAAAGAGAGAAAAATATCTGATTATAGACGAAAGAACAATAAAAACGGAACCAATTATATTTGGATTTGGCCTCACACAATGCTCCATTGTCCCACGTCAATCTCTGTTTTAAGATTGTAGCTTTAATTATTAGTTTCGGCAAATCTAAAGTCATGATAGTTTCTAGAGGATGATTATATATATATATATATATATATATATAAGCCACCAATTCTGGTTTTCCATAGTAATATTCTCGAGATTGTTAGTGAATTCCATCAGTTTATATATTAGTAGAGAGACACATTTATATAATACAGTTATTCAAATTAAGCAACGGTACTTTTCTTTAAACCCGCCAATTGTGGTTTTATGTATAGACTCTCACAAGGAAATAATAATGTGCAATATTTCAGTGACATACTCAATACGAATGGAGTTGAGTTTTTGTGATTTGCGTCCTTATACAACACCAAGTTTATCAAGGAGAGGATTTACTGTTCACGTGGACACTGAATCCCAAACGGGGCTTGAATTGTGTGCTTGGCGGGTAAGCAGACAATCATGCTCTCAACCCTCATAGTATTGGCGGGTGAACAATCATGCTTTCAACCCTAATAATAATGGTGGGTAAACAGACAATCATGCTTTCAACCGTCATAGTATTGGCGGGTAAACAATCATGCTTTCAACCCTCATAGTATTGGCGGGTAAACAGACAATCATGCTTTCAACTCTCAAATATTGGCGGTTTCCTTTATTACGTCGCCTCAAAGAGAAGTGGATCGCAGAACTGTCATCGATCCCTATTCAATGCGGATTAAGTAAAGCTAAAGATGAGGATTAGGAATTAGATTTCAGGGCTTTCGGCAACTATGGTCATGTCAGGATTAGGATTAGGAAATAGATTTCATTGCTCTCGGCATCTATGGTCATGTCAGGATTAGGATTAGGAATTAGATTTTTGGGCTTTCGGCATCTATGGTCATGTTAGGATTTGGAATTAGATTTCTGGGCTTTCGGCATCTATGGCCATGTTAGTCCGTCACTAGGATTAGGATTAGGAATTAGATTTCTGGGCTTTCGGCATCTATGGCCATGTTAGTCCGTCACTAGGATTGGGATTTGGAATTAGATTTCTGGGCTTTCGGTATCTATGGCCATGTTAGTCCGTCACTAGGATTAGGATTAGGAATTAGATTTCTGGGCTTTTGGCATCTATGGCCATGTTAGTCCGTCACTAGGATTAGGATTAGGAATTAGATTTCTGGGCTTTCGGCATCTATGGCCATGTTAGTCCGTCACTAGGATTAGGATTAGGAATTAGATTTCTGGGCTTTCGGCATCTATGGCCATGTTAGTCCGTCACTAGGATTAGGATTAAGAATTAGATTTATGGGCTTTCGGCATCTATGGCCATGCTAGTCTGTCACTAGGATTGGGATTAGGAATTAGATTTCTGGGGTTTCGGCATCTATGGCCATGTTAGTCCGTCATGTATGAGGGTGACATCCCTCGGTGATCACACTATCCGAGGAAACGGAAGGAAGAAAGGATTCAGGAAGGAAGGAAGCGACTTGAGACCTGTATGTTAAGTACCATCCCGGCATTTGCCTGGTGTGAATGAGGAAAACTTCACTTAAGATGTCTGGACTGAAAAAGCTTTAATACACGTTTTCGACTGAATATCCCAAGCGGGAATCGAACCCGGAAACGGTCTAAAAACAAAAGATGTGAATGCTTAGTTAAATTCTTCCAAATGTATCAAACGTTGCGTGTGAATTCATTTTTAAGGAGCACGGTTTACCAATAGGTCTAGAAAGCTTTTGATACGCCTGCTAGAGAACATGGCGACGCAGCGCACTGACCCACGTGTTCGTCGCTAATTTGGAAGTAGTTTAGCTGGTCGCTAGCAGATGGCATTGGAGCTGCTCAGCCCCACAAGAAAGCTGTTACGTCAAGTGCTTCGGTTTACCAAAACTCTTTTATGTATTTACTCTGTCTGTCCGTCCATCCAGAACCCCTCCCCCCCAAAAAATGATCAATTATCACCAAATTTGGTCAGAATATAGGGGATCAAAAATTAGAATCGAGTTCGTTTTCGGAGTCGATGGTCAAACAAGGAGTGATAGAGCTTAACTATTTCCGGTTTTAACATTGATTGCTGTAGAACAAAAATAATAATAAATAGAGAGAAGCACGGGCGTCTCTGGCGGGGGGAGGACGAGGGGGATGCGTCACCCCCCAATATTTTGAAGTATAAAATATTTTATTAGTTGAGGTGCTACATCGCAGAAATCAACGAAAAACTGCAAATTGTGATAAGAACACCCCCGTTGGTATAAATAATGTTTAAGGTTATACAATGAAATTAAGTCGGGGAGGCATCGTCTAAAGTCAAAGAAATCCAAGATGGCGACCATATTTCAAAATGGCTACGCGTTTACAGTTTTTCTGTTATACGTCGTAGGAATTGAGTGTTTGATATCGATTTATAGGTTTTTGAGGTCAAGGATTGCAATTTTTATGTTAAAAACAAGTTAGGAATTACTATAGGTGTTTTTCTGTTTCATACTTTTTAAATTGAAACATAGGCGAAATCATTATACACTATTTTTATCTAAAAATATATGATATAATGCTTCGTTTAAACTGAATATTTCTGAAGCTGAACAATGTTTCTAGACCATAACCAAACACATCGACAAGCACCACAGCCATTGATTCTTACATTCATTCATTGTTCACATTCATTCTTACAGTTGCATAATAGTGTACAAGACAGTTCAACATGTCTGCATTCACGCTTGTTTCTACAGTTTTTGCACGTACATTTTATTAGTTCTCTACATGAGTCCGAAATTTCTGACAAATCCGACCATTTCACGTGCCATGATGCATCATCCAACCACCATCCCCAGTCGGCTGGAAAAGGTACACATATTGTGCGTTTGTTTGCTTGTTCCCAAACGTGTCCAGCTTGGAAAGCACTACGTAACACTTGTTGTAATGCGTTCTTTGTCGGTGGCAGATTTTCAAGGGGACGTTTTTTGGTCATGAACAACTGTCGTGCATTATCGACACTTCTACTGTTACTGGTTGAGCAGTATAGTAATACCACGTATCTTTTAAGAATGTCAAAAATTGCTGTTGGAATGGAAGTTTGAGGTTGTGAGATGAAAAAACATGCAGTAGTGACTTCTTTAAACAGCATCCATGTCTTCCAAGTTGATTTTTTTTCCTGTAAAATTTGGAATACTGTCACAACCCGTAAAAGCATGGAATCCTGGTAAAGCTATATAGCCTTTTCGCTTCCCATTGCTTCAGCTATAGCATGAACTGGAATAAATCCATAATTCTTTCCTGTTCCAAATGCAATACAAAGTTTATCCAGGCCCTTTGTTAACAAGGGAAAGAAGTAGGCAATTGCTGAGACTACGACATCGGTATCTACAGTGCGTATATCAATATTTTTGAAGCCGTTTTCTACTTTATCTTGGAGGTGGAGTATTATCCTTGTGTCCGCTTCTTCATGGCCAGGGCAATGGGCACCAATTAGAGAACTTCGTGCAGTAATATTGCCTTTAATTTCTTCTCCTGCAGTAGTTAGAACCTGAATATTTGTAATATTATTTACAGCTAATGCTCCAAGTAGAGTAAAAAGTTCTTCTTTGTTGCTAGAATTCCGCAAGAAATCTTGCCAATGTTTAGGTAGTCACGTGTGAAAGCACTTATCTCCTGGTTCCAGCTCCTCTCTTCTGTCTAGCTGCACCTTTAATACCTGGTGTAATGTATCTATCCCAAATCAAATCAATTCTTTGGCAAGCAAAATTTTCAATGTCGTTACCAATGTGAAGATGAAATGTGTTCGTATAGTATTCACCAAATGTTCTTGAGGAATGTGGTTTTAAAATGTTAATAAGAACTGCACCATCATAAACTAGAGCATCACAGGTTCCAGGAAAGGCATTATCATTCTTGTCTACAGTATCTTCTAGAATGTGTACTAAGTCAGATTTATTGCCTAATCTAAATTCGCCATTATTTGAAAATGCAGGCGGAAATGGTTGGTTTTCGTGCTATAAAAAACTCTCCGTATCCAACTGACGATTCTGTGTAACTATAAACGGTCTAGAAAACAGCTTAACATTTGTTTTTAAAGTCTTAAGTATACTATTATGTTTGCTAGCGTCCTTCGCAGCCTTCGCTAGCCTGTTTTACTAATATTTCCTCGATGAAACTACGGAATAGCTTAATACCAGTCGACTGTGCCGAATAAATTGATTCATTAACTTGCTTGTCTACGATAATCCTGTAGTCGATGACAATAAGATCTTCATCCCCTAAAAATGGATTTCCAAACTTTGTCAATTTGTTGTAAAATGCTTGAACCTTCGCAACATATTTTACTTGATATGACTGGTACTGCTCATGATAGCATCGATTGTTTACTTCAGGTTTTAGCTCAATGACACTCTCAAATTCCTGTATTAACTCACAGATTTCTGGCCTGACAACCATTTAACGTATTAGTGCCGATGGATACTACTTCAGCCCTACGGCACCGCCATCACCTTTCACTAATGCGTTATTTTGTTCATGTGCTTGGTCTATGCTAATTGCTGAGAATTTGTTTGATTTTCTTATCACAAACTGTCCAGAAGAAAATGAGCGATGTATGCCAGGTAGTTTAGACTCTGCATCAAAAAGGTCTTTCAGATGGACTGGTAGCCAACGGGCATAGTGATGATGAGCCAGGACAAAAACCAAGGAATCATGTCTTTTAAGCAGTCACAATACAAAAAGAAGTTGCCTTCTCTAATTGAGCGAACAAAGAGAAGCAATAGGATTTCCATATCAAGACAAGTCAGCCAATATTTGAACATGACACTGTTTTGCAGCTCGCTCTTCACCCCATATGTCAAATTCAAGCTCGGAACCAGACTGGTGGTAAGCATCTTCCGAAAAATGGTATAGTGCTGCTGCAGACACTTGGTGAATTCCTCTGGTTTTCTTTACGTGGGGTTATTTTGAGATAGCTTTCTGCAGCGCTAGAAGATGCAATATCAGCGCTGGAAATTGCAGCGCTCCATCCACTTCCTGACATCCACTGACTCAAATCTGAGAAAGCTTGTTCGATGTGGAAGGCACCAAACATCACCATGAACTTTTTCTCACCATACATGTCTGGATAGTTCCACTGAATCACTTTTGATAGTTCCACTGAATCGCTTTGCCATTTTCGATTGCTACCTTCACGTACTCAAATCTGAAAAAAATGAAAACAGGGATTAGTTGGGTGTGCTTTTGTTACAACGAGTTTATTATTAAATATTATATAAAGGAACCACAAATGTGAAACACTATACTTGTGATCAGGACGTTTCCTTGCGCAAAGCACACACACACACACACACACATATATATATATACACATACATATATATAATTCCTAACACGTTTTTAACACAAAAATAGCAATCCTTGACCTCATAAACCTATAAATCGATACCAAACACTCAATTCCTGCGACGTATAACAGAAAAACTGTATCCGCGTTGCCATTTTGAAATATGGCCGCCATCTTGAATTTCTTTGCGTTTAGACGATGCCTCCCCGACTACATTTCATTGTAGAACCTTAAACATTATTTATACCAACGGAGATATTCTTATCACAATTTGCAGTTTTTATACACGTAGCACCTCAACTATATTCTAATTTAATTTATTTACTAAAGACAGAATAACATATAAATAATAATTATATTTATTTGGAGTATAATATTCAGGCTGTGAAACGATTGTAACCGAGTTCTTGATATACTCTAGGGAGTCCGTGAAGGTAAGCAGAAAGGTAACAAATGGAATCGAAGTTAATAAACAGGTTGGGCTAGGTAGTACTATTTAAATCATTTTCTTTGATGCCCCCCCCCCCATTTTACATGCCAGAGACGCCAGTGGAGAGAAGCGGTTTTCTGCAAACGCTTAAACGTTTCAAGAATACATTTTCATCCGTAACTCTCTACTAAAACCGAAAGTAGTAGAAGTTCACTACAACTTACGTTTCAATTTATATGACTCGATAAAGCAAAAACGATGAGAGACAGCTAGAAGCGATGTTTCGGGAATCGATTTACCATTCTAAGAATAGGTACCATCTTTTCTCTTAAACCTTTATTCAAACCGGAAGTGGCACATATTAACCACTTTCGGTTTTAATATTGATTGTCATAGAATAAAAACCAGAATACATAGACAGGGTGTCTATCGGTCACGAAAGTCATGGAAGGAATGAAAAAGTCACGAAATCAGAAAACTGTCATGAAAGTCAAGAAAACGTCACGAAATTTAGCTTTTGAGTCACGATTTTTTAAAATTCGTACGAATATAAGTACAGACTGAAAAATTTTGTTCTATAAAACGTCAAAATTCACACCACCAAAAATGTCTATGATCGGCTTTAGACGCTACCGAATTGCGAGAAAAATACGCTTCTATCGCATACATGAAAATTCGGACCCAAATTCACTCTTGAAAATGTTATGAAATTTTATGATTTGGTAAAGAGAAGGTCACGAAATTTCATTTTGGAATTCTAGTAGACACCCTGATAGAGAGAAGCGGTTTTCTGTAATTATTTAAGCGTTCTAAGAATATATTCCATCTCGACTCTAGTCTCTCTATTAAATCCGGAAGTGGTATAAACTTACTACATTTTCCGGTTTCAATAATAATTTTAAAATATCAGGCCATACCAGCCAAACTCCTTCACATAGTGTTCACGTGATACTGCTGGTTGTTATTCATGTGCAACTATAAATATTATTACTATGCATTAGAGATGTTTTATTTGATGTATTTTCAGTAGAACAAGCGGATATTGCAATTCATGTATCATATATTCATGTATGAACGACTCGGACGAACATAATGACAAGCACCACTTCCGGTGAAATCAAGTTATTTGAGCTGAGCGAAGCGAAGCTCTTATACTCGGGTTAGCCGTTTGGTTGTCCGCGAGCTCCTCCTAGACCGTTTGGCCGATCTCAACCAAACTTAGCACGCTGATAGAGTATGTCGTGCTGAGTGACAACATAGGTCGAAATCAAAAATCCGATGTACCATCGAGGAATAATCACCGAAAAACGCTTCCTCCTAGTAAGTAGAATGGGTTGAGATCAAACCATAGAAGAGTATTATAATATCTAGGTCGTTTAATTTTGGTTATATATCTACAGATGGCAGAGGAAGATTCTTTTGTATGTGTCATTGCATTGAATTGCATGGAAAAGTTGAACTTTCTTTCCCTGTTTACACGAAGATTAGAATATATGACTACCACTATATTTTCCCGTGCCGTTCATCTATAGTTCACCATACAAGGATGTGGCCACAATTTTCCGGGTGTGCTGTAGTGTAGACTAGAGACCAACCCTCATTCAATGTACTAAAAAATGCAACTATTAATATAGTGAAGATAAGGAAGAAAAATAAAAAAGGAGACCTACGAAGACAGACTTTTACTGAGAAAACATCAGTGGCGTAGTCTGGTTTTCTACGCAGAGACAGCTATTATTTTTAATCCATTCTTCTGAATATTTAATACATTGTTCTTAATATTGTGCATTATTATTAAGCAATTATTGCATTATATATTAGTTTGTTTACTCGGGGGAAACGTCACATCAACAGCTTCCATGGACGCCATGCTCTTGGAAAATTGGTCTCATAGAATGAGGGTTAGTGTACAGGTATATGCAGCGGACTCTCGTTAATTCAAACTTGGATAATTGAGAATTCGAACAAAAGTTACCCTTGAAAACTGTATTAAAAACAATTGTAAAAAAAAAATAAATGTATATGAAACTGCATTTCTGTTTGCATAATTCGAAGTAATAGAATATAAAAAATATTGCAGTGTTGGACAAATTGCAAATAAAAGAAGTACAATTTCAACAGGCTTTCAGCTATTCGGAAGCAAATCTAGGAAAGAGTAACACTAAAACATAATCTACCTGGATAAAGGAGGGCAAAGAAGGAAGATAAAAATACAAGGAAGATTTAAAAAAAAAAAAATTAAAGAGACCTACAAAGACAGAGATTTTCACTGAGAAAATGTCAGTTGTGTAGTCTGGCTTTCTACTTAGGAACCGCTGTTATTTTTAATCCATTTTTATGAATATTTAACACATTATTCTTAACGTTCTGCATTATTATCAATTAATTATTGCATTATTAGTTAAATGCATGTTATTTTGCTTGCTCAGGAGAAGCGTTACATCCACAACTTCAATGGACGCTACGCGTGTGGAAAGTATCTACTAGTTGGTTAGTTGGTAAATTCAGAACCAAGGCTATACGAGACTAGACGAATGAAATCGTTCAGTTTAACGTCCCACGATTATGCCTTTTAGGTTAAGCGAGACGGATAAATAAGGCCAGTGAATAGTGATGGAAGAATCGATGGAAGAAACGGGAGTAACCCAAGAAAAACCACGGACATCATGTTGTTCATCAGAAACTTACATGACCGGGGATCGAATCAAGCACCCACACACCAGAGGTAAGCACTTTACCACTGAGCCACCGTGTCCCCTATATACGAGGCTAGACCTAGAACTTAAGTTGGAATCGAAAACTCAAAGTCATAGCGGAAATCGAACCGAGGTCTTCCTACGAAGGCGCGAAATTGTAACTAGGATTAGGATTTTCGGCGCGCCCTCTTTCTTTTGGAAGCAACACGAGCTCTGCGAAAGTAATGTTCCCCAAAGAGAGAAAGTGACGAGAAATGTTTTCTCTTGATTCTCATCTCAAAAGGGAGAAAAGATTCGAGACGAGACAGGAAACATGACCATTTTCGTCTCGTTTTTGAGAAGAGAATCGAGACCCAACGAAAAAAAAAAAAAAATCTCGAGTCTTGTGGGAAACACTAGTTCCAGAGGTGGATTTAAAAAATAAAAACTGCGGGGCAACCAGAACTCAGACTATGATAGATGTCAAAAAACATATCAATTGTTTTAATTATTTTTGTCACTCAAAAAACTGGCGGGCTAGGCCCCACGATAGATCCGCCACTGACTAACTCGCCCTAGTCTTAAATCTCAAACACTGTTTTTATGTTATATTATCAATTGACAAAGTGGTTGTACGAACATAATGAAGAGAATTTATCAACGTTTAAAGATACAATGTTTAAAGAGTCATTCCACAATATATTCCACTAATAAATGTGGATTAAATGTTGTTGTATAATACCCCTCGTGAAGCTCTCTTGACGCGGAGGGATTATGATAACTTTTAGATGAAAATAAGAAACATTCAAAACCTAAACTTACAAAAGAAGACGAAAAATTCAAGACAAGAAGAGAAAGAATTCTTCGGTCATCGAGACGAAATGAAACACCTTATTTCAGGTCTCGTCTCATGGGCAATACTGTCCGAAAGTACCGGATGTGTCAAATATTAATTCCAGTTGGAAATAAAGACAATTATCCACCATCTTTTTTTTTTTTTTAAAAAAAAATCTTTTTTGGATTCCTTTATTCCCTTAATCTGCTTCCAATCTCTTTTCTTCTCTTTTCTCGTCTTTTACTGCTACTTTTTTTTTTATTTTTATTCTAATTTTTTTCGGTCATCAATGATTGAGTGTGGTGTTTCTTGTGTGAAAATTTTCACAAGATCAAACAGTTTGTACTGTCTCTGGATCTAAATGACGCAGATGCAATTTGCGAGCTGCTTCAACCATACCAGATTTATGATTTGCAGACAAATTGCGTTATATTTAATATTACAAATACCGTATACGGTGGTGCTGTTTGAAACTGGGAACAACAACGATTAAGAAACAAAAAAATGTTTATTAAATGTTTTGCCACAAAAAACTTGAAGTTAGTTTTCAGAAGAATCCGAATGTTATCGAATTTGCAACGTCTCCAGAGTTTGTCATTCGTAGTAAATACGAAATTTACTCCAATGTGGTAAAAACCTTTGACCTATACAAAGATGTTTTTTATAAATCTGTAAATATATTTGATTTCATTTGATTTTTAGTTTAGCGTCTACTTTCAGCAGCGAGGCTATATGAGACGTGGACCTGCAGCTTAATGTGGAATCCGAACCACATGAGCTTCCTCCGGGAATCGAACTCGAGTCTCCCAAACCAAAGACTGGCCACGAGGGAGCTCTGTCTTCAAATAGAAACACGATTACTCTTTAAACACATCGAAATGTTTACATTTGTTAAATCCATGACAGAGAGTTGTACGTAGTTCATTATACAGGGTGGCGCGGAGCCGACTCACACATTTCAAAGGCTAATATTGCGCAGGCGCGATAGCTTGAAGAGGGTTGTCGCTGGGGGTGTGGAAAGTGGATAGGCTGCCATTTCATAAGAACACTGAAACACTTACAATGGACCTTTAGCGTAATGTCACCTAATAATGAAATGTCTGAAAAATCGCTACACTTTAATGACTGACTTCGTTTCGTAATAAGTTCGAACACAGAAAACACATTGTTCAACGCTCCAACAATATCCACCTTAACTGTTATGGTATTTCTATAAAATGGCCCAATCTCCCACCCGTAACCCATTCTAAGCTAACGCGCCTGCGTAATATACAACTTTGAAATATGTTCAATCGGCCCCCACGTAACCCTGTATTATATTATTTTCAATTAGATGAAATAGTAGTTGTTAAACTAGTTGAGGAAAATAGCTCCTTTTCCCTTTCTGTTCCCAGTCATCCCTGTTTGTCTAATGGCTAGCGTGTGTGCCTTTTATGTATGTGGTCCCGGGTTCGATTCCCAATGGAAGAACACAAAAATTTAATTTCACAATAAATCACTTTCATTAATCACCCGTTTTGTTGAGCCTAAAGGGCGTAGGCGCAGGACGGTAAACTTTAAAACAATCATTTTCCTGTGGAAAGTGTCTCTAAAAATCCTCAACCTTAGTTATAGCTGTGACTAAACCATATAACATAATGGGAATTCAATATCTACTCACAATAAGGTTTGTATTTGCATTTAAACGGTAGCGTTTACTCCCTTGGTGCAGGAGAATCAGGTTTGATTCCCGGTGGGATAACATGCTACAGAATATTCTTATGTCATGATATCTCGTATGACCTTGAAGTTGAAAAAGAATATTAAACCTCCAATAAACAAGATCTTTAAATATAAATAGGGATATGTATTTCCTGTAACTTAAGAAAGAAAAAAGTAATACCAAAGTAATGATTATGTGGAATTTTTAGTGCGTGAAATAAGAGCACAAATTTGGTTGAAAGTGTTCCAGCAGCCAGGGATGTCCATGCTTAAAGGGATGATTTTAACTTTCGCTTCATCCACTTGCATTGCACGATTTCTCAGAGTTGAAAAGTCCTTCAAGGATCATCAATGACCCGGACACGGATTGTCAAGGTCCTAAACGAGATCAACCAAAGCCAAACCACATGATCGGTTGACGGAGGAGGTGTAAGATTTCCCCTCTGGACTTACAAGTTCTTTCTCCATATGTTTTCTATTTTCTTTCTTTACCGCGTACCGTTAGTTCATTGGACAAGAACCCCCTCTTCTCCCCTTCCTACCGACGGCAGCATTGCTCTCTCTACCTCACTGCATCTTCATGAGTGGGTCAGAGAGACCTCGTTACGTGAAACCAACCTGCTGACTGAGTTTCTGCGTTCAGTGTTACTCTGAGTTAGTTGTTTGTGCTTTGAAGTGTGTTACGGGTGACTCTGAGTGTGTGTTGTGGTTTTAAGTGTTTTTCGGGAACCATGCAGTGGAAGGCGGCCGTATTCTGGCTGTTTCTAGGTAAGCATTGTCTACCTGTATTTATAAGCACTTAAGCACCCGTTTTTGAAAAACTTGTATATCCTAGAATTTTTCTAGATTATTTTTCTGTATCCTAGAAATCATGAATTATTTTTCTATCCTAGAAAATCCAGGAATATTTTTGTAGATATCCTAGAAATAAGGAGTTTTCTGTCTTATTAGGAGATTAAGGAGATTATTTTTCTAAACCCCATAAATGAAGTATCCTAGAAAATCGAAGATTATTCTCTATATGCTAGAAATCAATGATTATTATTCTATATCCTAGAAAATCGAAGATTATTTGCAATATCCTAGAAATCAAGAATTACTTTTGTATATTCTAGAAATCAAGGATTACTTTTCTATACATAGAAAATCGAAGATTATTTTTCAATATCCTGGAAATCAAGGATTATTTTTATATTCTAGAAATCAAGGATTATTTCTCTATATCCTAGAAATCAAGAATTGTTTTTCTACATCCGTTTTTTTAAACAATCGTTAAGTAATAGTCATCTATATTTATCCTGACTCCCTTCTATTTGCTAAAACGGCAAATTAATTTTACTACGTGTTTAATTGAAGTAGTAGGTTCACTTTGGTTTTTCTATTGTAACAAAACATGAGTAAATTTGTGAATCCGTAAGGTAGTACTACTGTTAAAATTATTCGATTAGTAATATGAGTTAAAATAATTATCCAAACTATTTCAAACAATGATTTTGTTTGAATACTCGGGAAATATGTCTTTGAATTATTCGAATATATGATAATTCGAATTCTAAAATCATTAATTACTGTACATATTATGAGTATGATTTGTAATCTTTCAGAATTCTTAAGTCCTAATTACCGTACTATTTAATTTTATGTATTTGTACTAATACGCACTGTATAGAAATGGGAAGTTTACTTTTCTTTATATATATATATATATCATTCCACAAAACTTGGTTTTGCATGATGATTTAGAGAGTGGCCCAGGGGAAATCTTTTCCCCTTCCGGGAGATACAAAATGATCCTCCTGGAAATAATGTATATCAAATAGTGCTAAACCACTCAACGTGGTTTATTAGTCTTATCACAGTGCTCTTTCACCTCCTGTTGTAAATAAAGTACACCCGGGGGAAAATCTTTGTTTAAATGGTAATGGATATTTAATCAGAAACAATCGAACGTCAGGGAGTCATTTTATCGGATTTTCTAAATAGTTCCACTATTTGGAAGAGTGTTTACCCCTCTCCATCCTCTCCCTCCGCAAACACTGTCCATCGCGCGAAGTCAGTTTTTGTGGTAAACAAATACCAAGTACATGGGTTTTCTCGGGGTTCTCTCGTTTCCTCCCACTTTCTTCATTCCACCATTTCATTCATTTCTCATCATCACCGTCTCTTTTAGCCTGGCCGGCATAACTGTGGGACGTAAAAATTAAATATTTCATTTCAAACACTGTTCATAAACACAAAAAGAGGTAAAACATGTATTCAATGAATATTAAAACCCCTAACCTCTGTGTAATTTGTGTACTATTCGAGTTTTTGTATGACACTAGAATGTTAAGCTTCTCTTCTGTTGCTTGTTCTACTTGTTCGTTATTTATTTTAGCGTAGTGCAGTCAGGGGCGGATCCAGGACCGACTTCTGGGGGGTGGTTGTCATACTGCTACTTTTAAGGGCTCCAAACTCTGGGATGGGTTTTATTTATATATATAAAATAAGAAAGTATCCTTTTCTGGGAGGCAAACGCTCCGATCCCCCCTGGATCCGCTCCTGAGTGCAGTTGTCTTTCTCGTTTTTGAAATTTAGTATCATATTCTGGGTAGAATTTATTCTGTATATCGCGCATTTTGATATATCTGTCTTCGGTTTCTTTCCGGTATGTTTGTGCATATCTGTTTTATTTATCATTGAGCAACATTTTTGACAGGTCGTTGTGGAGTGGTTTCGGTTGTTATATAAGGCATCAGGGCAGACTCTGCCATATGTGCAACTCGTTTACGGGACGGAGGCCCGCGGTGGCTCAGTGGTAGAGCGTTCACCTCTTGTGCTTGGGGTCCCGGGTTCAAACCCTGCTCCCGCCAAGTGAACTTTGTGGTGGACAAACACCGTGTGCGTGGGTTTTCTCGGGGTTCTCCCGTTTCCTCCCACTTTCTTCATTTCATTCATCTCTCATCATCACTGTCTCCTTTAGCCTAACCGGCATAACCGTGGGACGTAAGACTCAAAAATTTCATTTTCATTTTTTTCGTTCACGGGACGGGAAGTGTCAAGGGACTGCAAAATCTGTCATAACTAGGCCTATATTATTTAAAATAAATATTTCTTATTGGAAACAGACTTCATGATGATGGTAGTTACATTTACTAAACTGAACTTCTATTTTCGTACTACATTCATAAATTATGTTTAGGTCGTAAACCAAATGGTCAAACAAATTCCAGCTTGAATTGCTTGATTCTTGTCAAATACAAGAACTCAATTCTCGAACAGTAGCGAGCACCTGTTTCATTTAGTTAGTTTATCACAGTTTTGATACGAGAAATTAGTCTTGTCTTTGTCACAAACAAGTTCCTGATCATTAAATGTAGAAACAAGTTTTTATTATTTTTATTTTTAACAGATATAGAACTAAAAGCAACAGATAAAGAAAAAAAGAGCTAGTTGCACTGGAATCGCAAACTGATATATTGAGGTTGAAGCTCGATATTGAATTCTATAAAAAGAATTACCATCTTTCCTCTGCAGATGTGTTTGCTTTATCTTTCACTAACATAATAGATTATTATTTAAAGAATAAAAACAAGACACAACGAAATTATATTTGTAGTGTTTAGGCCTTTCTGAGTGCGAGTGCTTCTTCCCTCACCTTCGTTGTTTATGATGGGGTAGCATATTTAAAATCGTAGCTTTTAAGATTTGTTTTTTCTGAAGAAAGGAGGGCGGCAAATGATGCAACTGCATGGGTAGCCAAATTGCCTAGAGCCTGCCCTGTAGTGAATCATATGTGGTCTTCTGATCAAGTGAATGTAGTTGAATCTTGTTTAGTTCTACTCGGTTCTTCTCTTATTCTTGTGTATAAAAAAATATGACAGCTTCTGGAATGTGTTCCAAACGAATAGTCCTGGAGGAATGACGTCACGCCGGGCCCTTACTAGGTTTGGTTAAGGCTTCAATTCACACCTGATATGTTTCTTTTCTATAGCTTCACTGATAAAATATTTTAATTAAAAACCGTGCAAGATTTGTATAATTTCTGCCTTACTAATAATATCTTTGTATTATCATAATTAGTATATTCAGTATTTTTTTTTTACAATAATAGCGTTTTTTTTTATTATTTCTTAACATGGCATTTGATTCCGTTAAGTGGTGCAAGAAACGTAAACAGAGAGTAAAATATCCGTGGTTGACACTTATGTAGTATGCTAAGTTAACGTAGGATTATTTTTCTAGATGCTAAAAAATGAAGGATTATTTTTGAAGTCCTAGAAAATTAAAACTTTTTTTCTATATCCTAGAAATGAAGGATTATTTTTCTAAGTCCTAGAAAATCAAGGCATGTTTTTCTAAGCCCTAGAAAGTCAAGACATATTTTCCAGATCCTAGAAAATTAAGGATTATTTTTCCAAGTCCTAGAAAATCAAAGCATATTTTTCTAGATCCTAGAAAATACAGAAATGATTATTTTTCTTCAAAATATTTCTCTCCAATAACAACAATGACGGCGAAAGTGTATGACTTTGGCACTGCAAGGAGGCAATACCGTTGTTGTATTCACTACTGCATATTATTATTACTATTATTATTATTATTATTATTATTATTATTATTATTATTATTATTATTATTATTATTATTAACACCCACACACTTGCACCTGATTTCGAATGGTACTTCAGCTTATTGTAAGCATACAATATAGTAAAATTGACTTGTTTAATTACAAATATTAATAATAGTATTTCTTAAAATTTTGATGTGAGTTTGGAGTCCCGTTCAGCAGTAAAGGGCCCGAATCAAATGAATGTAGATTCCGCCGCGAATTGAACCCGGGTCTCCCACGCCAATAATCGTAGTTCAGAACTATATATACCAATATGATAGATACGATTACTTATTTAACCTCAAATAAAGTCAAGTAAACAAAAAGTTATACGAGAAATTTGATTCGCATTTTCGTAGGCTTTTTGCTACTTAGAGAATAAACACTGTTCACCATATATATATTTTTTACTTGGAGTCTGTTTATTTGCTTTTATTTAATTTTCATTGTCCGATATATCTATTTTTTTGTTTTTCACCTATCGTTTATCAAATATAAAGAGCTTTGGAATTGCAATTTTTGGAACTACGCCTCCTGTGACCCTATTACATATAGATTTGCCAGTGACGAATTTAGAAGCTAAAAACTGGAGGGGGGTAGCCGCAACCCAGACTATGATAGATATATCATGAGTTTACTGGAAGCTTTCAAAAATATATAAATAATAGTTTAAATTATTCTTGTCACTCAAAAAAAGGGGGGGGGCTAGGCCCTCGGTCCCCGGGTTAGATCCGTCACTGAGGTATGCAGCAACGCAACGCAAAATTAGGCGTCTTAGTTTGGGATAATCAGTATTAATTTTTGTAAATTAACGAGTATTCTGAATCTCTCGTTAATTCGAACTTGAATAATTCAAACAAAAGTTTATTCTCCTTAAAAACTATACTGCAACAATGGTCGTATGTAAATCGGACTTTTCAATCTCCTGTTTGGATTATTCGAAGTTATACAGTACAAAATTTTATGGTTCTGTACAGAATGCAAACACATGAATAAGTTTTAATTGGTTGTTAGTTAACCAGAGGCAGTAGTAGGAAAGAGTGACACAAAGATATAATCCATCTGATCATCGAGACAGTGAAGACGAGATGGACGATGGAGCAAAGAACCAATTGTATTCCAAATTTATTTTAAGTTTGAGAAATGGTTGAGAATTTAAGAACTATTTGAATGCCAACTAAATGTTAACGAAGTATTTCACGCAATAATGAAATTGAACATTTATTAACTATTTAAAAATAAATCAAATTAAAAGAAATGAAGGTCACAAACTTTTTTTTTTCTTTTAAGTGAGAAGAAAAAATTAAGATTGTTACTCGTGTGTTTGCTTCTGTGTGTTAATTCAGTGTATGTGATACTGTACTTAAATGTTTTACGTGGTAAGTGTGGCTTAATTTATGTGGGAGTAAATGTCATTTGTTTGTTTTGACATATTAGATCACGTAAATAATATGCCTTGAAGACAGAGTCCATTGCACATTAATTACTTCCTTTTTCATATACAGTACTTATGTTCCCCATTTCGTACTTATATCGTGTCTCCTTGAACTTCAAATTAAACACATTCTGTTTTATATATTTGGGGTTTCTTTGCGATTGCAAATTTTGCGAAGACAAATATTGAATGAAGCTTTGATTACCTTTTTTTTTTTTTTTTTGTATTTTATGTATTAGTAAGTAAAATGTCACCTTCTCTCTCAGTACTCGAATAACTTGCGATCTGAATGATAATTTCGAAGCAAATTTTGCCTTACAGTTTGAACACTGGTTTGGATATTGCAGTTGGAGTTTAGTGTCCCCTTCAGCACCGATGCTATATGAGACATGGACCTACACAGTAAATTGCTATTATGCAGCAATAATGATTTTCGACAGAAATTGAACGTCTGGAGGTAGCGAAGAAACCAGTCTCTGCTATTAAGAATCTTTTACTTATTATTGGCATTCTTAATATTTTCATACTTTATGTCCTTTTGGTGCCGACAAGTAAGGGAAATTGATTGCAAATGACCTGACTTGAAACTTTGACAGGATCGAGAGAAAAATATATGAATTGAACCTGCGGAGAATCGAGCAAAAATTAGTTGAAACTTAAAATGTACAACACAAATGAAAGTTATACAAGAACAGCATACATTAATCAAGGCCGTACCCAGGTTTGACAGGTGAAGGGTGTTGTTGAAAGTCATAATAAGCTTAAAGGCAAGCAAATGAGTACTTGAGAAGTATGTTGGGTGAATTTAAGACTGTGTGTCACTGTCGAAATCTTTTTCCAATTACATTTGGATGCATTTTTTTTTTTTCGTTTTAAACGTGATCCTTTACAGAGCACGGCAATCTCTGTAATTCACTGAAGAGAAAACCTTCAAATTCATCTTTCCGTAGTCTAGTGGCCTTTGGTACATGAAGTTTCTATTCCTTAAATAAACGGTTTTTGCTATCACTTATCGTTTTTGTTCCACTTAGATCTATATTAAGACCGGAAGTTGAAATGGATTTGTATCACTTCCGGTTTTATTATAGAGTTAAGGATGGAGATAAAATGTATTCTTGGGACGCCTAATCGATTAAAGGAAACCGCTTCTCTCTATCAATTAACGTTTTGTTCTATGGTAATCAACGTTAAAACTAGAAATAGTGTAAATACATGTTCTCAGCATATTAACCAGATGAAGTGTTCGTTGTCCAACGTTTCGAGAACAAGACGTTGTTCTCATCTTCAGAAACAGTATGAAAAGACTAAGAAAAAGGAATTATATATTTATCTATCTGTTTATTTGGGGGGCCGCGGTGGCTCAGTGGTAGAGCGTTCACCTCTGGTGCTAGGGGTCTCGGGTTCAAACCCTGCTCCCGCCAAGTGAACTTTGTGGTGGACAAACACCGTGTGCGTGGGTTTTCTCGGGGTTCTCCCGTTTCCTCCCACTTCCTTCCTTCCACCATTTTATTCATTACTCCTTATCACCGTCTCCTTTAGCCTAACCGGCATAACTGTGGGACGTAAAACTCAAAATTTCAATTCATTTTCTATCTGTTTATCTATCTATCTATCTATCTATATATATATATATATATATATATATATATATATATATATATATATATACTATCTGGAGCGGACAGGGTGGCTCTGATTGTCTGATGGATTGTCCAATCGGTTATAGTGTGAACATGACTGATTAGTCGGTGGTTGGTGCTTTCTGACTGGTTGGTGGACTGTCCAATCGGTTGTTGGCCCGATGACTGGCTCGCTGCCTGATGCCCTCAATTTCTGATTGACGTCCCAAGAACATATATTTGCATCAGGCCACCATGAAAGCTTCAGTTCCTATTTTAGAAATAGAGTATTTTTAACACTTCCAGCTTGAATACCACCTCCTTTAACTATAAAGGTAACCAAGAAAGTTCTGTCGCTTTTTCACCCACCACCTTCGAACATCGATATGTCACCTAAGACGTAATTGGAAGATCAGAAATAGTCCCCATCAGCATCGACTACTTTCTGCCAACGTTCTGGAAGACCACGGATTCCATCGCTGTAGAATTTAGTGGGCCGTGAATCGAAGAAGGTATCAAGTGCATTTTATACCTCTACTAGGGATTTGAACTGGCGACCTCTAAGGTGATTGTCCAAAGAATGGAACAGATGATAATCGGATGATGCAATGTCCGAGGAGTATGGCGGATGCAATAGTGTTTCCCATTCAAGGCGTAGAATGGTGTCCTGTGTCATCCTAGCCACGTGGGGCTTAGCGTTGTCCTGTAACAGGAGGACCCCTTTGCGATTCAGAAGTGCTGGCTCCAAAGTTTTGAGTTTTTTTTGAACACGGTTCAACTGCTGACAGTACACAGTTGCATTGAAGCTCTGACCAGCTGGTGGCAGTTCTGGATGCGCGATGCCGCGAGCAGTTCACCAAACACACAGGAAAACCTTCTTCTGGTGTAGTGCTGGTTTCGGCTGTTTTGGAACCGGTCATGGAACTCTAACCAATGATGACGGAGCCGTGGAGCTTCGTACAGGACCCATTTTTCACCACGTGTCAACACCCTGGCCAGAAATGGCTCCTTCCTCAGACGAGACAGAAAAAAAAAACAGGTATCTACTCGCGTTGTCTTCTGGCCCAGAGGCTAATCATATGAGGCCCATCGACCCAACTTGTAGTGCTTTCCAAGTTGATGGAGGTGCTACCGAATGGTTTCTCCACTCACACTGTAGTCCCAGTTCCTCACATGTCTGGCCACTGTTCGCCTCATTTGCTGCTTGAAGATCTTAATTTTGTACATGTGGTGGTCTTCCGGCACGTGGTGCGTCTTCGAGTGTTTGGTCACCGTCCTTAAACTTGTTAAACCACCGCTGTGTTTGGTCACTGTCCACGTAGTCACGACACCCTCACAAAAGGCCTGGTATATCTTCCGCCCTGCTGCATAGGCGTTTGACTCCAGTTTGAACTCGTGCAGCATACACTCCCTTATGACGCTCTGTGGAGATTCCATTCACTCTGTCCTTACGCAAGTTCACGGTGTAATTGAACTGCCACAACCTGGTAGTATGTTGGATATACCCACAACAACAACTGACCTTCGCCTTATCTCCATTCGCATTCAACTCACGCTGTGAGGGCCAATTGAACACAAACTTTCACAAAAAGCGACAGAACTTTCTTGGTTACCTTTATAACTGGGTTCCTAACTTTTGATTCACTGCATCCTGGTCAAATTTGATGGTGATGCATCAGGTATTTCTTTAGATTTTTGTTTGTCTCCCGCACGGACGAACAGAATAAATATTTTTTGGTAAACCAAACTTCCCACATAGCACAAGTACGTCCACGGGATGTCCGAGACTGAGCCCGCAACAGACGACGGGACATCCCGGGATTATCCGAATGTGCTCACGGGACATCGACAGGATTTCCGCGGGAGATCCAGATGTCCGCTAATATCCTGAGATACGGGATATTCAACGGGACCACGAAGGGATGTCTATTGGTTTTCCCTCGGACCTCCTGTCCCATCTGGTACGTCCCGTGGATACCCTACATGGAAATCCTTCATGACGTCCCATGCAGGACGTCCATGGGATGTCTTCTCATTATCCCGATAATCCCGGGAACCGAATGGGATGATTGGGATCAAAATGGGACATCCCAGGGACGTAGTGTGCTATGTGGGTTCTTTAAAATCAATGCAATAGAATAATTGTCCTAAAGTCACATCCGTAATATGTAAGAGAAGCAGTTACTTTCGCTAACAACTGTACAAAATGTTTCACTTCTTGTTACCGAAATGTAACATTCTCATTTCGGTAACATTCAACTTTTCTTTTTCATGCTTTTTCTTTTTTGGCCATGTTTCTGCCCCGTAAATCCTGTCTGATCTTTAACCACTGTGTTGTAAATCATCCGTTTATTCGTTCATATGATTCTGTGGTCCCTCAGAACGCCACACACTTTCTTCCAATTTTGCCTTCCATTTCGCATTCTGTGCTATTTCCACGTCCAAATCATCATTCTCGGCTTGGATTTCGAGAACTTTTAGATCAAATCAAAAGAAAAAAAGACAGAGCATTTTTGTACACAAATTTACAAAACGAGAGGAGACGAGGAAAAATTTTCTAGAGTCGAAATTAGACGAGAATTCTACAAAATTTACAAGAACAGATAATCTCATTTCTTATCTCCTGTCTAACCGTAGCCATAGAAGTTAAAATTCCCAATGTAATGGGCTTCTAATTAGATTTTAATTAAAAAAAATTAACCTCTGGCTCATTAAAATAAATGAACTCTGTTAAATAGTACTGTAAAAGGTACACGCACTAGAAGTTTAAATTAGATCCGGTCCGGTAGATGTCAACCACTGGAGAATGCCGCGATCTAATGGCGAGATGTGTAACTTCTACTACCTTTGTTTCAATAATAGAAAATGAGGCGTGGATAGAACCCGTTAAAATTAGGGTAGAAACATACCGAAGATATCTCGCGATCGAGGTCGAGGTTTCAGTCGCGGTCGCTACCTCGATACTGGCACAAACACATGGATTCAAAGGGGTAAGCGCATGCCGAAGATGTACGTTACATCGCGACCTAGAGGTCGACCGCGAGGGCGAATTAGTGGTCGTGATGATAAACAGCCGAGTTTGTTTTCACATCGATATTCAGCGGAAGCATCGTTGTGGCTCGTGTTCTCATTGGTTCTCTCTGAAGCGCTGCACGGAATAAAGTCTTTATTTGTTTAGGGATTGTGGTGTCTATGTTCGATAGGTTTTGCCGCACTACTATATTTGATTATAAAAGACATATTAATAGAACTAGTGAAGAATATTCCAGCAATATAGGATAAGAAATACAAAAATCATAATGGGTACGTTTTAAATAGAGAATGGAAGAAAATAGCAATTGAAATGGTAATGTCAGATAAGTTATTTATATTTACTTGAGAATTATACTGTAGCTTATTATTATATAAGGCAGTGGCGGTTACAGGGAGGGGGCTTTCGGGCTGAAGTCCGTAAATTGTGGAATTTCTAAAATAAGTTACTGTTAATCATATCTATGCTTTAAAATTCCACGACCCAGCCCCCCTATTCCGAGATTAATAAAAAAAAGTGTTTCTTCTAAATTCGTTATTGATATAAGGTAAAGAAATACCTGTAAAGACAGGCACGTATCCATAGGGAGGAAATGTCGAGTAATGGAATTGTAGTAACGAAGCTGCATTTGCCCCCTCCACCTAGAAACCTGAAGACATACCTGTCTTTTTATTATTATTACTTTATTGGGAAATGATTTCTCGTCTGAGTTGTGAAAGAAGGCATTTCTTCACAGAAAATTGAAAAAAAAAATGTAAAAGTCTTTGATTTATTGATAGTGATGGACAAGAGATGAGACTCAAATATTTTTGCAAAATAAGAGAGGAGAATATAGCATTTCTGATGATTCGTCTCGCATCCATCCCTATTTATAAACTGTTTAGTCCTTTCGATTTAAAAAATGTGGATTCGCAGTGATTTTTATGCAATAATTCCAAACGCGCCACAGTAATGCTTCTCCTCAAACTGAGAACTTACAGCGAGGTAGAGACCTGCACGGGCTGGGCCTGGCCTGGGCGGGCCGACTCTGTTATTTCTTTGGGCCGGGCCGGGCTTGGGCGGGCCGACACTGTTATTTCTTTGGGCCGGGCCGGGCTTGGGCTGGCCGATACTGATTTCTTTTCAGGTCGGTCTGGGCTGGGCCGATCAATTGCAATTCTTTAATAATTATTGACTTTCGTTAAACGATAATTGGAATAAGGCCAAACGTTGAAGAAGTGTGTCCGTGAAAAATGTTACAAAGAATGCAATAGCTATTTACAGTTTGTGTTGCTTAGCGACTCCACTTTCACTATAGAGAATTGCAGGCATTATGCGGTAAATTGGTCTCTGACCTTGACCTTCACTGAACTCAAAATATAACAAGAAGGGGTGGGAATGTTTTGCCTGTCGCTAAACAATATTGCCATCTTCACTTTATGCTAAAAATCAATTAAGTTAGATTTTTGTTACAGGGAATAGAGATTTTGTTCTTTCGATGACACGCAAAGTTCTAGGAGGCAATGGCAACATTCGGGAGGCAAGCGTCAGGTTGTAAACCAGTGTTTAGAAAAGATTTCTGAGGTTACGTCAAATTTAGTACTAAATTTTGAGAAATATTTGGGCTCGAGCTATTTAAAAAAAAAATTATCGGGCCGGGGTCGGGCCAAAAACTTTTAAAATTTATCGGGCCCGGGCCGGGCTTGGGCCAAGAATTTTAAAAAACTTATCGGGCCGGGCCGGGCTCGGGCCGAAAATCTCCTAAACTTTTCGGGCCCGGGCTGGGCCGGGCCTAGGTACGTTCGGGCTCGATTGGGCTCGGGCCGAAAAATTCGGCCCGTGCAGGTCTCTACAGCGAGGGTGCAAACTCCTCGCTGTGTGCGCAATTCATCCATCTAGACCTAGATATCGAGGTAGCGACCGCGACTTAAACTTCCACCTCGATCGTGAGGTATCTTCGGTATGTCTTTACCTTTACACTTATCAGTAAGATGTTAACAAATTGACTCCATTATCGAACTCAGCTGAGATAATTGCTATCTTTGAAGAAAAATAATTTAAAAAATCGCTTCCCTTAAAAAGTTATTGTGAGGAGTAACGGATATTCATACGTACTAACAATATTATACGTACGTCTCATTTGCGTATTCCTACCAACATAAAAGAATACTTACCTATATAAATCAACGGATTGTAAACCCAAGATAATGGAGATAGACGACATCCTTAAGAAGGTCAAGTGGAGAATTAGAATTAAAAATAACACGTGTAGAAGAACCTTCTAATTGATGGGTTTCATTACACAGATGTTCAGTTGCACAAGTCGGTTATTTTTTCTTTGATAGAAGGAACTCTCACTTTCCTTGGTATCAAGAGGTCAGATCCTTCTGAAATATTAGAACTTGTAAACCTAATATTTAACCTTTTAGACCTTTAATTTTTGAGCAATAATTCTATAATGTTTTATTTTTAAAAAATAGAAAATAAATACACGAAAATAATATTTCAATCATAAACTTCGGGTTTTTCAAAGTTCCATTAAAATGTTTGATATTATTTATTTATTTATTTATTTATTTATTATGTAAAATACTCGTTCTTTGTACAGTTAGAATATGATTTAGTTGACATAAAACCGGAAATTTGAATGTACGAAATAGAAATTGGCCTCTTTTCTTCCTCGTAAAAAGAATGTTCGTAAACACTGCATCATGTGTTTGCCCATTTTTAATGAAGAGTTTGAACACCGAATTTCACATATGCAGATTAATCCTTGTATTGAACTCTTTCTGAATAAAGAAGTGGAAATTTGAACAATGTAGAAACGAAAATGTAAATGTGAATTCACACGTCAGTTGCTCCCTTTTCTCCCTTTAGGTGCGGAGCGTTAAAAACTCTAAAAGATGTGTTCAATTTTTTTATGGGAAATTTATATACCGAGTTTTATTTTCGTTACTTGAGGATTTGTGAGATGCTTTACCAGTATCCTTGACAGAAAAAAAAGTCCCCTTCACTACTCCTTAGGACGCGTATTTTTTTTTTTAAATAATTCTTTCTTATCCCTCGCTCTCATGACAGTGATTTTTTTTTTTTTTTTTTGCCTAAATTTCATATTTCTATCTATAACAATATGGCCTGGGTGTTGGTAAATGAGTCTCTTAGGGCAGAACCATAAATATTTGTTTTAGCTTGATTTCAAAACTATAACAGTCATTCTATAAAATCACGTGAATAGAAAGAAGTCTAATTTTATGCAAGCATATACAACTCAAACTTCTTAAGATACGGAGTTAACTTTTACCTAATATTTTCTCCCACCTAGCATTTATTTATAGTTATTTTTCACTCACCCGGTAGGCCTATATCTGCAAATTTGAAAAACCGGGGACAAAAACTGGAAAATTCACCCTGTAATCTTCATGCTCCTTCCTAAGTCTTCTCAAAAAGAACCGTAGATGAGGGGTAATTTGGATAAGGGCGTATCGACCCGTTTTCCGGTAAAATGAGGTACTTTTTTTTTTTTTTTTTTGCAAGTTAGAGCTTGTCAGTATGTGCCTGTAGATGCTATGCTATAAGGTAATATCTATGCTCCGTAACGAACGCCTGTCTCCAAAAATAGTGTGTGAATACGTTGGTTAATTGGATAAGGACATTTGTTTTTCTGCTCTGCTGAAAAATTGAAGAATTGCTAGTTACGCCCTTATCCAAATTTACCCTTCTACTTCCGTAAGTCTAGACGAGTTAAATCACTGTTTCGTTCCTAAAAAAATGAAAATTATCTCTACCGTCTCACCCGGAATTCGCTCGATCTCTTTTCAAGATAGTATTTACAAACAACGGACAGAAAACTGTTGATTTTAAAATATTTCATAAAGAAATATTCAAATAATTTTACAAAACATTTTTCCACCTAATGCCTACAACTACGTAGGGTTTTCTAATGAATTTTGTGTCTATTTTTTAAAGAAAATAATCAGTAACCATCATGACTTCTTTCATTACAATTTTCTTTGGCGTGAGATCAAAAGAGTGTATAGCAGAATGTGATATGAATCCTGAGTCATGTAGAATTTGTGGGAGTTGCCAAGAACGAGTTTTCGTACACATAACCCAAATATTTGTGAGTGGGCCACAGGAAACTTAATTGAGGCTTGCGTCATCCGCGACACTCTCGTCCTAACAATTATAGACTTGCTCTACACTAATGGACGTAATAAAGCCATTTCTCAAATCCTACCTCATTCAAAGTTTGAGGAACTGTTTTGTTCTTCTTCTTCTTCTTCTTCTTCTTCTTATTATTATTATTATTATTATTATTATTATTATTATTATTATTATTATTATTATTATTATTATTATTATTATTATTATTATTATTATGATTATTATTATTATTATGATTATTATTATTATTATTATAGGAAACAAGGGTACTACTTTGGGGCTTACAGAGAAGAAGCATGGTGAACTTTGCTAATTTACTGTAGACATGCAAATTCCGAAAGCACACCAAGGTGCGGTGGCGGGTCTTGAGGGAAATCTCATGCATCCATAGACGCCCGTAGCAGGGGAGCCAGAAAAAGGACGATTGTTCCTTCTAGATTTTCGAAAGGGGTTCTGTTCTTCGAAATAAATGTTAAGAAATGATTTGCGATTTGCTTACTTAGCTAGTGCAATATTTTAATATATTTACTGTAGTGAAAAAGTTACCCAATATATTTAAGTTAAGTATTATCTGCATCAAGGTGTGTATATTTGCGACTTCACTTGCGTGTCTCAGTCTTTCGCTCCCCCTTTCCCCGTCCTTAAAAAAAATCACGTGGTTGTTTTTGCATGCATCGGTAAAATAATTAAATGTTATAGTTAGAAGCTTAAAGAAGGATGCTTACCTAACTTGATAATTCTTGTGCATCACTTTCTAAGGCTGTATGAAGCTTCCTCCTCTTAGTTCGTGGCGATAACATTTAAATTTTTGCTAATTCTTCTTCTTTCTAAAGCTGATACTGGGCGTATGGTGGCTCAGTGGTACAGGTTTGGTGTAGCCTAGGGTGACCAAATCTTCAACTAGGAAAAACGGGACATTTTTTTTACATTTGGATAGGTTACTTCCCTAAATATATATTTTTGCCTCTCCGTTCTCTCCCTCTTTCTCTTTCTCTCTCTCTCTCTCTCTCTATCTCACAAAAAAGGCAAATTTACACTTTTTCATTTTAAAACCTATTGAAAAGGTTGTGGAATTAATTAAATAACAAATAACTATCAGCAACTAACAAAAAATGAAATTTTGAAAACATTACTAAAATTTATATAAAACATTCATCAATATCTGTCAATCAACAAAATCTGCCCGTGGCAGAATTTATAACAAACTACTCTGAGCATCGGATTCCAACTCGCTTTATTTGCTTTTTTTTTTTTTTTAACTTTTAAACATTATTTCACTTACAGTTAGTTTTCTTTTTACTTTCACTTTTATATTTCTATACTTTTGTTCCCCTTTCGTAAATGACAGTATGTTACATCTTAGTCAAATCAAGGAAACACTGTACTGCACTGGTGACAGCGCCTCAGTCTTCCACCTCCCGAAACAGAGAGTAAAAACAGTTCGGTTTTAGAGAATTTTAAAAAACGATCTTTCATCGAAACCGGTTGTTGGTTTTCTTCAAAACCGGTTCCGTTCTTTTCCAAAATTTTCTGACCAGAATAGTGTTTTATTGTTCTCCAGAAACCGACTCCGTTTTCACAGAAATAGTTCTGTGTGTTTTCCTAAAGTTTTCACTGAAATCAGTTTAAAGAAAACCGAAACCGGTTTCGGTAAAAAAAACGAACCGGCCTTTGTAGACAACCAAAACCGGTTTCGGTGAAAACCGAACCAGTTTTGGAAAAAATCGAAATGTCGGTTTTTCGGATTTCGTTTTTTCTAGAAACGATTCCGGTTTTTATAAAAACCGGTTTTGCCCATCCGTAGTTCAAACTAGCATAATTTGCAACTATTGTTGGCTGAGCGCATTTGTATGTATTTTTTGTTAAAAAACAATAGAAGCAAAAAGTAAATGAATAAAACAATACTGTAATTGGTACTTCCTTCAATATAGGTAAATTAATCTTATCACATAGCTTCTGTCATAGGAATTGGACACTCAGCAAACTAGAGAAAATTTGATAAGAAAAGGGTAAATTTTCTTAAGAAAACACTGATTCGAATCCTGCTGAAGATCATGGGCGCAGTGGCGTAGGGAAGGGGGGACGGAGGGGCCGCCCCCCCCAAAGAGGTCCGACAATATACTTTGGTACTTTGATGTTTGGAATGTTTTATATATTTTTATGTTTATATATTTTTTTGTTTGTAATTTTTCTATATATACCTATAACAGCACTTGGGCTCCCCCCCAACACACATCCTGGCTACGCTACTGCATGGGTGTTCCTGTGTTCGTATCCTTGTCGTATAGTGGCTTAAGTAGAATATTGGGTACTATGTAGATAAATAGGCTGAATAAAGAAAAATGCTAAAGTGCTGCCAAAATGTCTTGAGCCGTGGCAAAAATGTGAACTAAAGCTCACACCCTCCCACACCCACGCGTTGAGCCAATAAGGGTTCAGCTGTTGATAAGCGAGAGAACCTTAGCAAAAGGGAGTGGAATTCCTTCTGCCGATAGCAGCACTAGGAACGGAAGACTAGGTGTCAAGTCAATATGGTATATCTATAGCATACTTGACTTCGGCGCACGGGGTACAGATTTGATTTGTGGCAGAAAGCCTTGAAATTTGATCATAATTGCGATGATTGAAAGAATCCACTTTAAACTTTAGCAGTGCTATCAACCTTTCTTTCTCGCGTACCCC